>NW_027509264.1:3610000-4210000 GCF_048541705.1 Temnothorax americanus | reverse complement strand
TTACCAATTTCTATATTTAAAACATAAATTTGACATGTCGTATCTTCGAATTCCAATTTTTTGTATTTAATCCTTAGAACTACAATTTTTCAAAAATTTTATCAATTATATTAAGATTCTAAAGATAGGATACTAACTTCCTACAAGTTGTCCTGCATTTTTCTTTAGGAATTTGCGCTATGTACACTTTTCGAGAATTTATTTTATTCTCTCGAAAAAAAATGTCTATCCTAAAGGAGTAAATTGGATGGAACGGAATAATGTAAGCTCCTGGAGATAAAACAAGTCAATCTAAATTCAATAATTTTCCGATAAAATTCATTTATTTAAGTGTGATCGCTTGAAAATTATACATGAAATATTTTGATACGTGAAAACAGAAAGGTAGTCTGTTCTAGTGTAATGATGATGTACGTTGTGCATCTTTACGATATGCAGAGAGAAAGAGAGAGAGAGACACACGTAATAATAATTTTAAATATAACATCCACCGTAACGTATCGTTTGCATGGCAATAAGTATTACAAGACACGTATTCAATCGAGCACTATGTGAAGTTTTCCTATTTTTTTGGTGTCAAGAATTTGATTCGTCGAGAGAACAATTTCGCATGCAAGGATCGTGAAACATACGAATGATGTGCGATCCGTAGATGTACGTGAAAATTTCCCCTGGCGAGACTTTCGGACCGCGTTTGTATTACCTCACCAAATATAACGGAAATGTATTACATTTTCGCACCTGCATCTTGGCGAAATTTTCGACGTTATTTTTTGCCTGCCACATTTTTTCATCGCATTTTCTGTAATCTTTTTACATCGCCTGTTAATTTATCCTTGCGTCTCGTTCGTAGTTGAAGGAGCGTGAAATCACTCGACCTGTTATACGACGCTGTTATACGAGACTCCTCGTTGGCTCGAGAGAAGTAAATGAATGGCGTGGCGCGTCTACATGACGAGTAGAAAAAAAATCCTGGGAAAAAAAATATTTCTTACGGCCTTAGAATCTATATTTTTGAAGCAAAACTCTACATGAAATATTCACACGATGCAAATTAAAAAACTGAAAAAAATGCGAATTTTACTCAACTTTTCTTAAAAAAACAAATTATTGTTACTTTATAAAAGATTTAAAAATTAGGTATTAAAAATCGAATATTATATATTAATAATATAAAATATAATATTATTTCTTAACATCCTTATTAATAAAGTGGATGTTTATTTTCAAAGTAGTGTTAGATAAGTAAAGATTTCGATTTACTTACTCTTCATCAATTATCAAAGACATTTTTTTATTAGATTTTATGAAGATTTAAAAATAAATGAACAGAAAAAGAAGAGTCACGTTGTTAGCGTGCAGTTAGGGTATACGCGTGCTGGTTCTTATTATTGAGACACAAATGCGCGTTTCCACGCCAAAATTAAAGGTAAATTTTAAAATGGTCGCAAACCGACCGGTATTTAATGCGAGACATCTTGAGGACTTGCGGTCTATGAACAAAAACCAAATCACCGCTAAGTGTTAAAGTGCACCCCGCAGTTTAATTAGTACTTCCGAATGGCGGAGAAGTTTTCTTCTGTGTAATTCACGTCGGTAAACACGGTCGTTTGATGTTAACTAGCTCGTGAAAATCAGCCAGCTGGTCCTTTCTAAACGGAATTATATTTTCTAAGTAATCGCGCGCGCGCTTGTGTGCAGTGTCTGCATTTGTATGTATACGCGCGCGCACGCAAATGTGTGGATTAAATTCTATGCTTTACGTTTCCCTTTCCTATAGTCTTTGCGCAAACAATTCTATGTAATATATGTGATTAAATCCGAATAAAGACCCGTATAGAAGCTACAGATTAATTTTATGCGGAAACATATAAAATATGCACACGCTAATGGCATTTTAATAACATAGATAACGTATGTTACGAAAATATATATATAACGCAGAAAAATACTAAATATATACCTACATTTGCGTGTTTTCCCGCGAATTTCGAAGTATATGTTGTGCGTATTCGAACTGTGCGGAAAGTAAAGTACACTTAATCGGTGAGCGTATAAGAAAATATATGCTTTATTAAGTAGTAATTCTCTCTGTTTGTATAGAGATGGAATTCTGCATATGTCTCTATTTACATATGATTGTAATTAACGAATATATTAATCAATTTCATTCTTTTAGTATAACAAGTTAAAACATGTTCCTTTCAAAGTTAATTTTGATGACAATTTCACAACGTATTAGCGTATTTTTTAAAATATAAAAGTATTTTTAGGAAATATTCGGTGATACATTTTTAAGAGAAATATTTCGATATATATTGCATTAATATCACGGAACGAGAGCACCCAACGCAATTTTGTAACTTTCGTAGAAAAGAAAATGTTTTTCAACAACTACTTATTTTCTTTCAGCGAATTTTCCACAATCTTTAAAAATATTTTTGGAACAGATTAAGAGGCAAAATTTTGTAGTCAGTTTTTTAACCGCGTAAAAGTATTTAGTTTATTTTGGAAAAAAAGTTTTTTTTGCATCTTTTTTTTAAACAAGTGTTTCCTTATGCTTGTCAATAAAGAATCCGTATAAAAATCTCTTTAAAATATTTTTCAATATGGCTGAAACAGCTGAAACATGGTGCATATTATATCTGATATCTATTGGCATCTTTATACAATTATGTGTCGATACTCGAGCAATCCTTTTACCCGCGTTGGTTGCAACTACACACGGAATATTTTCATTCGTCCTCGATGACATCGTTCTTTTTTCTTTTTTTTACAATTTCGAGTATCACATAAATCATGCATTTAGCGTCGAGTGGTCTCTAAAGGAAGATACGCGTTTCGCAGAAATTCGTCCGCTAGTGTTTCTACCATCCTTTCGTCCGTCCGCCCCAGAAACGGTTGTAGCGTCGATCTTACCCTTTGAAGATCGGCTATTTTCATAATAAGGAAATATATCTTTCCCTCAAGACGACGTTCCATTCTCACGCGATACGGTCCGTTTCGAAAGTGGGTCGCCCGGGGCGAACGACTCGCGGGCAAAAAGACGAAATGGAGACGCAGGAAGGAGAAAACGCGCAAACACATATACGTACCGCGACAGTCTTCACGAAAAGCAGACGTGCATTAAAGTGCAGGCAGAATTTAAGCACACGCGTTGCACGCGCTGCGATGCCGTTGTGTCGCCCGTGATAAATCTCGTCGCCATGCTGGCGCGATTAATGGGGGTCGTTGATCATTTCAATTTTGTTGTTAAAAATGTTCAGTATTGCGGGTTTTAATTATCTGCGTCAATAACAAAGAAAAAACTACATTTTACTTATTATTGAATAATTATACGGATATCACACCTAACTTTTGTATAACACAAATATCCGGATTTATTATAGTATGAAGGATTTAGTAAGGCCGACTCGATGTTTTCTATTTAGACTTTAGACACGACGCGATAAGAGATGAATACGTTATATTCATATTTATGCTTAAGTAGAGTTTTTAATATTTTAAGAAATATAAACTTTTGTACAATTTATATCAATGCTTAACTTTTTATTACAATTCTATATATATAGATTTTTTGTATAGAGAATAGCAAAGAGATTCGTCTTCATTTCTATGTCACTTTCAACGTCGTACTTCGTTGCAATTAAATGTTCAACGAGCACACAAAGTGACAGTACTTATAATCCGAATTAAAGATTAGGAAAGAAGAGGTTTTTGTCGTGGCCAAAAATTTGTCATTTGATATAGTCGCTTATCTCGCGCAGCCGCTTAAGTAAGATTAATGGTCCGGTTATTAGATCTTTTCTGCTCGCGCGGCCGCATGGTCTCGAGACGTGATTTTCGCGAATGCTATATGCGTCATTAACGGCATTCGAGTACACGTCACGTTTCCGTTTATGACGCGGCACGACCGCGTCTTATATTCCAACGGGGATTTTCGTAATGCGAAAAATAGGACTCCCGAGACTTGTAACCGTTTCGGAGTATAAATATTTTTATCGATTGTTTGTGGCACACACGTTCGGCTTTTTCCGCGCTTTTAAAATACTGGTGTACCCGTGGATCGTGAATATATGGAAACTCGCTCGACGTAGGCCGAAAACCCCCTACCTATGTATAAATCTCTCTGGGTCTTTTAGACAACCGGGGTTAGACAACCGTTATTTGAACCCGGTGCGTTATTGATTCTCTTATTCAGTGTGTGCGCTTGAATTTAACTCTGGCAAATCCAACCTGTGTCGTAGTTGGGCAAAGGAAGATATTAATCCTTATACTATCACGAGATAACTTTCTTATCCTTTCTTTTACCGTAGATTTTAATCCTAATGAATTATTTCCGCGCGCGTTGCAGTCTCATATTATATATACTTTCAGGTCTAATTACATAAGATAACGATATACGTTATTCAGAATTGAAATAATAAGAGAAGGAAAACTGATCTAATGCAGAGCAATATAAAAATGCAGAGTTTATCATTTTACTATATAATAATTAGTGATATGTATGAATATCGAGAATCTGTTTCGAATAAGAGTAGCGAACTAAAAAACTTTCTTTTCGAACCGGATATATAATTTAAAACGTACAAGATCTCTTTTTCCAATAACGATAAGTATCTCATTAAAATATGCTACTGATTCTTTACCTATATGCAAGGTGGCAAATGAAAAATGTTGATTATCATTTGATTTAAAGAGAATTTACGAAAATAGATCTCAAATGGAGAAACCTCTTTATGCGTCACGTACGACGCATGTGTACAAATTCATATATAAATTATTTTGACAAAAAACATACATTGAACTTGTAAACAAACATACAATGTATGAGTAAGATACATTAGATACATACGTAAGATTCTAAATTATGTAAAATTATTAACAGATAATGTGTGGTATTTTGCTTCGATTATAAGATTACAACAGTGTTGCAAGGTTTTTTAAATATGTTGTATCCGTTATGCATGTTTCGAACATCGCGTTATCAAAGTACACGATGTCATTCATTGTTGTTCTATAACGTGAATTATTGGCGAAGCCATAGCGTAATATTATCTCATTATGTGCAAAATATCTCGTGATATTTTCACGCGAGAATAGCGACTTTCGAACGCGTGCGGTTACTGTAAAAAAATGGCTTTTTAGAAAACTAATTCAAATACTTTCGTTCGGCTTCGGTTTAATTAGAAACGTGAGCCAAAACTTCGTGATGGAACTTCTGAAAATTAATTATACGTTCCCCCACACACTCCGCCAAGCGATTAAAAGCCCATTCGAAACGCCCGTGCGCTGCGAGTTCAATAAAAATAGTTTGACCAACGTGCAACGTCTACTTGTATCGGCTGTTTCGATCGTGTAAAAAAGAAGATGCAACGTTTTATTTGCCGCTATTCAATTTGTTTTAGTCACATACATCGCTCCTTTATCGCGGATTACGACTCGAGAAATGTAACTAATGGAACGTTTCTATCTTTTCCTTATCTTTCAGTATTTAATTAATTAATTAGTTTAATTATTAAATGGTGCGACAAATTTGTTTCAATTATTCCGTCATTTGTATGACGGAATATGAACTGAATGACTACCTAAAATTGAAGTTTTAATTATATATATAACCATTTTCTTATCGTTTATATCAATCACTCTCTACGGTTTGACATAATTATTCCATTTTTATTTTAGTAATGGCTATACAAAATATCACGTTACGCATTTTATAAGTTTTCGCTTGGATTTATTACTATTATTGATGAGAGACTTATTTTTATCATTCGCAAGATTCGACGCATCATATTCTTTTAGCAACGACGAATTCTCAATCATATAATTTTATATTCCTATTAAATTCTGTGTCTATATCAATTTTGAATATATTTAATAAAGATTAATTAAAGTAACAAAAAAAACAAGATATTTAAAGATTAAGAGCGATCAAATTCTCTTTGATTTTCTCACATTACCAACGAAGAAAAGTCCAATCCAGTTAGTTTCTTTAACATATATACAAGCATCTTGCGATAGCCATTAATAACTTTGAGCCGAATAATAACAAACTAACTAATAAAGCCTATTGAAACCCTCTGATTAGATCGAAATGTTCTCGATATTTCAACAAAGAGATAATCGCGAAAGTCAATAGTAAAAATCGACACTGAAGATCACTACCTTTATCATGTTATTTCATAGTTACATCTACGCATCTTATTGTATATGCTGTATAATAGTTCGAGATAAAATGTCGCTCTCGGCTTGCTATTTTACTTGTCGGCGAAGATCTCATTAAAATTAACTGCGAAACGAGAATCAAACGAGCACATTTAATGTTAAATGCGCGGTGAGAACATGCGCCCATACACTTGCCGAGATCCCCAGAGAATCGTAACAATTTCTATTCGCCAAATATAATTCGTCACGTCGCGAACTGCGGAAATATATTCGTTACGTGGGCTCCCGCATTATATGTACAAGCGCTGGTTTGGGAGTCATTCGAGGTTGGCCACGGTAAATTGCGACCGGTAATGTCAGTTCTTAATAACGGCACGCCAGCTGGTAATATCGATCCGTAAGCAGCCGTGGCGAGTGCGCGCGATCGTATTTTTCAGGCCTAGACCGCGCGCGCCGTGCCGATCGAGTACATCTGTTTACAGCCACTATACTGCAGTGTCGGCTCATACATTAATTAAGCACGACATGCATTCTCATTGCGCAATAACGGCTCTGCGACGCGCAATTTCGCGTCAAAAATTTCATTGTCGTATGTCCGTTTCTCTCCGCGAAGCCCTTCTTTTTTTAATTATTATTCAATTGACAAACATATATATAAATCGAGGCGCCAGATTTTACTTAGGGCACTTTGTGCGCAGAATATCGAGTTTTTAATTTGTAACAATGTATCAAAGATTCACGTTGTTTGAAAGACGTGCGTGAATTCTATGAAGAGCTGCTATATGCAGCGTGCTTCTCCAGGATTAGCCGAGAGCACAGTCCACGTCGATAATTCACCGAAATGCGCATTGCATTTGCCCGGTAAATATACCGGCGCTATACCTCGAGGTCCGCCCTTCGATTTCCATTCGTCGTCCCGCGCCGCAACAGCACCATTTGCGAGAGAGAGACAGAGAGAAAGAGAGAGAGAGGGAGAGAGAGAGAGGGGGGGGAGGGAACGGACTTCCGCATTAACATAAACGTATTACGAGGCACCGACGACAAGTTAGAAAGCAAGAGCGCTCTAACGAGTGAAAAATCGACCGATATAGATCGCCGTCGTAACGTGTATAGCCTACTCGCTCTTCGTGGGTCGTAACGAGTCCGGGGAAGAGGACTCTTTTCTTTTGCCTTCGTTGAGAAAAAGGCAGGCGCGATCTAATTACGGTGAGGGTAGCGAGCGAGTCGCGGGAATTCCCGGGGAAAACTCCGGACCTTTCTTCAGCAGCTCAGCAGGCGAGAGACTGTTGTTGCCGGTGCGATAGTCCGCGCTGGGGATGGCTCGATGCACTCTCTTGAGGTTGGATGGCAGCTTGCTCGCTCGCTTGGTTGGTTGGCTCGGCTTGCTCGGCTGGCACTGGTTACGATCGATGCCGCTAAAATTCAGCCGATACCGACGACATAATGAGAATGAATCGACCGACGACGTAGCTATAGGCTTCAAGATCGATTCTATATCGAAGGGTCGAAGAGGGATGTATGTACGGATACGTACAAATGAACGCGAACGTATCTGCGCCAGCCGAGAGATAAACAGCCGGGTCGTCGGGAATTATGGTTCTTCACCCCGCATTGTTTTTTTCCTCAATCTTGTGAGCAAAAAATATATACGCCAATGTGAAAAGACGGCGAAAAGTTGGTAAAATAATAATAAACTTGGAATAATCCGGCTGATGGCTGAAGTGTACTTGCAGTATTTACACTATCTAATCGGATTGTGAAAATTAAACGTTCTTTGACGATATTATTTTAGTTTATCACGTATTCCTTCTTCCGTCTGATAAGTGCGCGCGAAAGTTCACGCAGTGGATATTCCTTCGTTCGCTCGTCACAGTTTCTATCCCGCTGACAAGCCGCGTGTAAAACACATGCTCTGGGACTTATTTGCGATTACATACGAATGAATGCATCTAAATCCGTCCAATGCGAGAGCAACTGTAGAGCCGCGTGTCGATGTATATATTTTTCTCTCTCCCTTTGCACTCGATACGCGTGCAGATGGGGCAGCGTGCCAGAACGAGGGACCGAAGCGAGAGCGATGAGGGAAGAGAGAGAGAGAGAGCGATGAGGGAAGAGAGAGAGAGAGAGAGAGAGAGAGAGAGAGAGAGAGAGAGAGAGCACGAGCGAGCAGGAGAGATTGAGGGAGAGAGTGGAAATGAGATAGAAGTTGGTATAGCGAAGGAGAGGTCAGGTCGCTGGAGAGAAAGGGAGAGAAAGATGGAGCGAGAGAGGGTTAGGTATGAGAGGGAGTGGAGAAAGGGAGATCAGGAAAAGGGACGAAGAGCTGCCGGTAGAAGGGGTGGATGAGGAGGAGGAGGTGACGGTGGTGGAGAGAGGGGCAGATTTGACCCTGCTTGTGCACCTGGATAGGAGGCTGTAATCAATACCACAGAAAGCGCGCGCTGCGCCAGGCTCACCCCTTATCCGACCACCTACCGATACCTGAATAAACGGTAGCACACGCAGAGTGCCCCCGTCTACTTGCGATTTCGTTTTCCGCGATACATAACAAATTATGTGTTGTCTGACGTATAATGAGCTCCGTTTTCGACCTGATTTGTGTGATACAGTCATTTGACATCATTGACGTATGTCTTTTCTTTCTTATATAGGACAACGAAAGATCAAAGACTGCAAGGTAGCAGCTATATTTTATTTTCTTTCTGTTGTTATATTGTACATTTGTAATTGTTCGATTTTTATATTTTTACCGACGACGTAAAGAATTGATGAAGAAGTGAATTTAAATGAGAGTTTTTGTGCGCATTGTCTAAAAAAAGTTTTGAGATTGAAAATTCTTACCAATTTTACGTTATATATATTTTTTTTGTGAAAAATTTCTTTATGAAAAGTATTAAATAAATTATAATTTATATTAGTAATGGATTTAAATTAATATATACTGTAGTATTCTCAAAGTTCTTACAAAATCATTTAGGTAATTGACATTGCCTCGTTTCTCTTGTATATAAGACAATTTCTAAATTTATCTGTTTATTAAATCCGCTTGTTTATTTGCTTGCTTTCATTATATATTCTTCGCTGAAACAGATTGCGTAATTTTCTTGTTGATGAATCTGTAATCCACGATTATGCGCCATAATTAGTTCACGTTATAAGATTCTTTCATTAACTTGAAACCGATTTTTTTTCTAAAGAAAATTTTGATTGCATAGCATCTTCTTTCTCAATTTTTCAGTATCCGATATTAAATAACCCAGTAACTTAACTGTAAATTAAAATCCAGTTTAATTAAAATCTACTTAGAATAAGTCAAAGAGGATTTTGCCATCCATTGACAGCTCTGAAACCTAAACCACGAAATATATATTATTCTTCAGTTTTATTCGCCTGTCACGTAATGATTGGTATTTTTATATTTTTGTTAAAAGAAAGGGCGCAATGTCGATTAAATCGCCTCTCCCGCCAAGATTTGACATCGCGGATTTTATGCAAGTTGTGATATGAGCAAGCTCATAGAATAATCGCCCAGAGTTTTCGAGCGGGGCGTTGGTCGCGACATTTGTATATGCCGCACGCGCGCCACATTCCTGCAAGTTTGTCGCAATGCATCTTCATTGCTACTTTTCATAGCGAGATGCTGTCTGAATGTGGAATCGCGCTTGTCTCGAAGAGAAATATTTCGGTGTCGCGACATCTGGCGAAGTACGATCATTTATTTTAATGGCTTTCGTCTTTGCAGTCAAATCCGGGATACGAAATTTTAACACGTAACATTTTTCAGCTCTTTGTTCTCACGAGAAATATATTTTTACATAGATGTCAAAAAAATTTCGACTTTGATGTTTCATTACCTTTATGTGTGAGTATCGTCAGATTATAAAAAAGAAAGAATCTTTACGAGGAACATGTAAGTATTCAAAGATATTAGCAGCTCACTCAGAATAACGAGGATAAGCGCAAAAATATTTTGATGCAAAATTTCGAAAATATCACTCGAAATTTTGAATATATAAGGCGGAACGCCTCAGCCTGAATCTTTTACTTATTTTAAACGGCCAAGTTTTCGCAACACGGCGTTGGTAGCGCGTTGCAACACGAACACGCGATTGCACGCTATACACACGTGCGACTACAACAAATTAGCGGTCCCGGAATAAATTGAAAGGTTTAGCGGGACTCGACAGAGCAGAGGGGAATAGGTAATCGTCTGAGATCAGCTTAGGCCAAACCGCAGGTGGTCTAATTGCGAGCGAGCTTTCCCTTCGTGGTAATCGTGCGATGGGGATGTCATATTACACGTGTAGAGATAATGCATCGTCCATGCAAATTCGTGTCTTGCGTGTCTAACGTTTATCCTTCATCGGCGTCGTTCTCCCTCTCGCGCGAGATCCTCGAGTATGTGCCGACGATGGGTTAGTGGTGGTCGGGACCTCATATCGTTGATTTTAATTACACTATAATTATCGACGTTTGATTAATCCTCGAGTTTGACTTTACTCACTGTGCCTGCCATTCTTTCGCAGAGATTGAGTGATCCATATTGTATGATCATTGTTTGACTAAACGTTCAATTATTTACGAATTACAATCCTAAACTCTCGATATTTCACTACACACATATATGCGTGCTTTGAAATTAAATCAATCAACGTCAATTAGAAATAAAAAAAAATCGAATCTGGAATCTAATACATTTATAAATACATGAAATCTTTTTTTTTTGTTCTCCGCATTATTTCTTATTTATTTTCGATCGGCTATGAAATTTGTGTTTTAATAAACCATCGATGACGATAAATTGTAAGAAAATATCAAATCTTTCGTTGATAAAAAAATCAATTTTTATCTTCTCTCGCATTTTTACGATAGGAAACTAATTCTCTATATTGTAGGAATTAATATTAACGCGCCATTGTGACATAATAAGATTATGTCTGACATACTAAGGCTGCGGTCCACTTGATGCTACAAATGCTTCGAAGCATTCCTCTTCTCCTTTCTTTCAATGAAGAAAGAAAAAGAAGAAAAACGCTTCAAAGCATTTGTGGCGTCAAGTGGACCGCAGCCTAAGTTATATAAAAATGATGAGTACTCACATTTGTGTAGGGCGAGGTAAATTTGCTGCGATGTCGTTGCAACACCAGAGCGATTTACTGTCGATAATTTATTTCTGATTATAGATACAATATACATCGTAGGCTAGACGAAACACTTATTGCGTATATTAGCCTATCTATAAATGGTACGATGTGAACGCAACACAACGAGTTAGGAATGTAAAACGGATAGAAACTTATTACACCGCCGCGTACAACGCGACGTGTTCGAGGAAACATATAAGTCCGATCGATGAATGCGAGGATGATCTCTTTTATAGTTTTCTCGTATCCCACGTTAATACAGGGATTTACGCCGGCGCGTTCGAGCGAATACGTTCTGCGTGTTGTCTGTCTGTCTGTTGTCTGCGTATGCGTGTGTGAGTATATGTATGTGTATGTACGCGTGGGTGTAAACGGCACCGTTTTTTTTTTTTTTCATTAAACATCATTGTCGCGACACATTTTATCACTCTTGTCTTATTTCATTTAATTAGCTACTCTCGCACGAGTGCGGAGAGTGTGATCGAAGTAGTTCGATATAATATTTACACGGCCACTTATTAGTAACGTCCAACACGGAACTGGCAGTGTTCCGATATATGCGGTGCTCGATCCGATCTGTGCTTGATCTATTGCGGAATTTACTGGAAATATAAAATTGCTGATCCCCATAATTCTTGATTGACTTTCAGTATTCGCATTTACTATCCTCTTTCTATATCTGATATGAGTAGGAATTGAATTATATAAATTATCTTTTATAATTTACAGTTAAATTATTTCTCGTTATATATTAAAAGCTATTAATTTAATGTTAAAATATTCTTGTGTATAAAATTATGCGCTATTGTATTAATTATTAAATATTAATTTAGTTTTAAGCAGAACAAATATCTTTAAAATATCATAGAAATTATGTGCAAAATCTTCATATACTTAATTTTTTTAAAAATCTATAAAATAAAATTTAAATATAGCAAATGTCAAAATTTCAACGATTAATTATTAACAAGGCAGACTTTATATACGATGAAAATCAAATCAGTTTCCAATATCTATTTTCAGAAAGTATTTTTACGCCCACCATTTCGTGCGTGGCGGACGTCAGAATTTTTATCAAAACTGTACTTCATTCATTATCGCGTGCACTTTATCGGAACCGTTCGTCGTTCGAGAGTCAATTACTAATTTCATATTCTTTATTCTTCACAATTAACGGATACAACGGAGCTCCGCGACCCCATCTAAAATTCAAATCCGCGTAACTAATCCGTCGACAGATAGTTCTTTTTCTCCTTCTCTCGCCATACTTACCTGCCGCCGTTGCATCAGATTAGATCGCAAATCGAATCGCACCGCATTTCTTTGCGCTACTGATCGCGCGACGAAGCGCGACGCCCATATCAGTCCGATATAGGACATTCTTCCGATATTATCCCTCTCGCACCGGGGGCTCGCCGAGGGATGGAGAGGTTCGGCCTTGACGAGAATACCGCGTGGCTGGGATCGCGAATGGAAGGCGAAGTTTTTTCGAAACTTCCACGAGCAGTTCCATTCGCGCGCCTGCTCATATTCGCGAGTTCGCTTTGATTCAACTTGACTATCTTTATTTCCCTCCATTCCCATCCCTTTTTCTCTACGGCCTTCTGTGATTCGCACGGTGGCAGCCCCTTTTCTTTTTTTACATGTAACGCATTCTAGATTTATTCTCTCTTTCGCTCCCCCTTTCTTTTTTGTCCTCTATCTCTGAAAGCTGATTTACGAAAGAAAGAGCCTTAAAGTTTCTCCGCTTTTTCTCGCCATCTTTCCGATCGGTTTCCCCCAATGCGAGATAAATCGCGCTTTCATACGTCACGTTTTCCCGCTTACTTACATATTCACAGCTATAATTTCGATCCTGTCTCCTTTCCGCGAGAGAGAGATCGGATAAGTCCAGACGATAAGCTTCTCTCGGTCAGACCGGATTGATCACGCTTGGACGCCGGCATCCTGGCCGGAAGATCTTGTCTTCTCTGGATATATTGACATATTTACAATATGTGGAGTTTTGTGAATTATTCTATTGTAGTTTCGCATGTGTGTGATTGTTGATACCTTCAACGATAGCGTATCAGAATATTGTGTTGCGCGAACATATGACGCGCATTATTTAGGAAGGAATCAGTCGACAGTGTTTTTTTTTTATTGTTAATCCGTTAGGGATTGTCGGTTGGTTCCTTTCTCTCTGTAAAGAAGATCCACATAATTCTTTCATATAGATTTATCTGAAGAGCCCAAGTCAAATATCAATTAAACGCTAAAAATGCTGATTTTCTGAATTACGATGAAAAAGCCCAACAAATTTCATTGTTTCAGAAATATCGTTTAGTAATTTATTATCTCGAATTGTCTAAAATTTACATAATGACTTGATATCTCTTAAACGACAAATTTGAAATATTTTTTTTGCCGTAATTCAGGATATTAGTTTATCAGAATAGTATCTAGTTAATATCCGACTTTCGCTCTTCGATCGCATATGTCTCGAAATCACGTTGACATAAATGCTAACAAAAGTTCTCCGATTCAATATCGACACCTTGACGATTGTATCGGAAGTGGTCATTTGAAGGAAGCGAATCCTCAAGTATTGCAGAGGCGTCCCGCGCATTCATGCAATCAGGAATTTTTCGACGCGGTTTGATATTTCGCGCAGTTTATCCGCGTGCAATTTCCATGAGCAAACGCGCACGGAGATATAGAAAAAGTATGAAAGAGAGAAGAGAGAAGAGAGAAAAAAAGAGAGAGAGAGAGAAATAAATTATAAAATAAAAGAGAGAAAGCGAGCGTCATAATTATCACGCGGCAACACCGGTGTAGATCATTAAAAAACAACTCACTCTCATTTACGTCTGGCCTGCTAAAGGTTAATGAGAGCGTTCGCGGGTATGCAGCGGCGAATCGAATATCGGAAAAGTGATCACGCGCTCGGTTCTGCTCATACATACGTACGTACATTCGCGCACACATGGAAACATGGAATATTTTAAGATTACGTTAAAGCTATCCGATCTGGCACGCAGCCATCTTCGGTGGCCATGTCATGCGGCGATTTCGTATGAGATTTACGAATGTAATTAGCACAGGCACACTCTTTCATTCACTGGCAGATACAGAGTTTTTTTTTCTCTCCCTCTCTCTCTCTCTCTCTCTCTCTCTCTCTCTCTCTCTCTTTCTCTTTCTCTCTCTTTCCGAGATTTCAATGGGAATTTATTATTTTTTTCAATACTTTTGCTGACTAATTCATGCATCATCTTGGCCTGGCCAAGATTGTATAAAAAAAAATGTTAATTATATAATGAAGTTCTGGAAATCTTTTATCTCGATGGCCGAGTTGTTGAGAATCTCCTAGATCTGCCACGTGCGCATGACGTCGGTAACATTTGCATTTAAGTCACATTGCCGTTCGATTTACTGAATTACCTGCGGTGTTTCACATTGTACGCAATGTAAGTACGGTGCAGCACATCACGATGTGTTGCCTCTTCGTCGCGCTCGGCAGAGTTAATTTATGACGCCTAACGCGCGTTACACACTAAATCCCGACGTTACTTCCCTTGACTTTTAATATTCATCGTCACCGTAGTGATCAAGATTGTATACACTTGCATACACGCATACACGCCCGCACGCACGCATGCACGCACGAATACATACACAGGCATATCGTACAAAATGAATCGTGTATACTGCATGTATAGTGATAAATGCGATAACGTCGCAATCGTCATATTGTCGAGACCAACTAAACAACTAAACAGCCTTTTAAGTACATATTTACATATACGAGAGAAGTATAGTGTCGATCGAAAGTCCGTTGTCGACAAAGGTGACGGTCTGTTGTGCGCGTATGCCAGGTAGCATGTTTAATGTTCGTTTAATTCGTCAAATTCTGGTGAATTCCGCCCGAGCGAGATGTAACGCGCGAGCGGAAAATGCAGATTGCGCGTATATCAATGCTTGGCGTCGTGGTCATTGATTTAATCGTCGAAATTAGGCTGAGGGACTGCCCGCATTCGGTTTTCCATGACCTGCGTGTGCGCATAATTATTATGCGAATATTGTACGGAACTGAATATCATTAAACGATAACTGCTCGATTATTCGTCATTAATTCCGTTATTATGAACCGTCCATTAGGAACGTATGATATTAACGCGCTAAATCTTTATCGCGTTTTATCTCTTTTCTGTCGCACTAACCGTGTTCGAACTATCGAAGGGTATTTCACGAAATCTTGAGACATATCTCGATCTTCATGCGATATACAATTCCACTTTTAATTACGATATATTTTACGATTTAACGAAATCGGATATGAATCGGATGTGAGTATACGTGCGTAAGAGATGACGATTCTCATCATGTTTCACCACGTTTGTTTGAATTAATTAACGTTCAGTTTTGACGAAACGCGACCTAAACGTAATGAGAGTTCTTGTCTTCAATATCGGCGACGAAGATATAATTTGAGGAAACGCGAAAGGTTAATTAAATCTTTTTACGTCTCGTGGTCTCGCACATCGAACGCTAACGAGTCGTCGTCATATCGTACGTTGCGTCTCGCACTTGATAGCGCACCCAATGCGTCGATTTTTTATAAACCGTCACCTAAAATCCTCTTCCTCGTCGGCGCATCGAGCTGCGTACTAATTCGCGTCATGCCGAACAAACGAAAGTAGTTTTTCGCATTTTTTTTCGTTTTTCTGTTTATACTCTTTTTTTGTCTCGCTGGGTCAGATTTTCGAATCAAAAGTATACACATCGCAGCGTAGTTATTGAAAATTTGCACATGCGAAAAATTGGCAAATATACAGTCGACCAAAAGAAGGTCGATCGATAGATTCTGTTGTACAACGATAATTGAAAATAAAAGTTCTCCGATGAGTGTTTAATATTTTGATAAATCGAACGTTATTACGTACATTTAGAAGTCTTTGCATCGCTGTCATTGGATATTGGAAAAATAAAATTGACATTCTAATCGCGATGTAGGTATCTTACATATAACTGAAATGAGATCGACTAAAGAAGATAGAAGAAATAAATATTGCGTAAACATGAGGCAGATCGATTTGTCGATGCCAATATTTGACGAAAGAATACGTTTGGTCTGGTTTGGCTTTTTTCATTTTGTTCACGTACGTCAGTCACCTTCGGAACTTTATCCACAAGGAACATTATTGTTATAGCGAATCAAGATAATCGATCCAAAGTAGAAAAGATAAATATTGCATGTAACTGTTGAGCGATAGAATTTGTCGAATACCTATTGGACGAACGGACGCATCGTCTGACTTTTCCACTTGTTTCTTTCGCGCGACAATCAGTTTCGATACTCGCATAATTACATTTCTCGCTCGAGATACGTTCTCCTCAAGTATCGAGACTCGACGAATCGTAATGGAGAATTTCCTTTACGAGTACGAGTACGAGCTTATTTGAGCGTGCATCACTGATACCGAAGGTGGAATAACGAAACCGCGGCACGCACCACTTCTTTTATTTGCGTATCCTGCTATCCGAATGAAAAACGGGAATCGTCCGTCGCGGCTCTAAGCGTATCGCGCCTCTCCATAGTCTCCATGTTAACTGTTACGCGATTATTCGTTTTTTTTCCCCACGTTCTCGTTCTTTCTTTCTCTATTCTTCTATCTCAGTCCGCGTATTCTAGTCTCGACGTTCACATCCGGTGTTATGCGGGAGCGGCATCGCGGCAGTGGAATCTAAGTACCGCGCGCAGTCGACGGGCGCACCGATTGTCGCTAAATACTAACGCGCATCGCGACTACCAAGCACGATTCAATCCGCTTTTTAATACAACTATTTAAGGTTTAATTAAAACCGTGCGCACCGAGCGACTGGCTGTTGTAAAAATTCACGGAGAATTGCCGTCATATGATTTTTTCCATGCATTTTGACCGATATATAGGCCTTTTTCGTGAGCATCCATGTTTCGCGAATCCGCTTTGGCAGCGGCCGTTCCGGCTCTCGAGGGGTGATGCTGGTATAAAAACCGTATAAAGTTACTTTACAAACTCCATAAACTGCTAAGCGGACAGACCCATCTCTCTAGCTGCGGAAAAGACATGGAATGCGCAGGATATATAGATAAAAATTTAATCCGTAATTGTGTATCGCTCGTGTTCGTGTCGAATTTAAAAACGATGCGCGTCCACTTGGATATTTTGCGATGCGACACCAACGCGATCGTAAATATACATACTATATCATCAGCTTTTATCCCTAGGTCGTAGACAACATAATGAACACTGAGATTTTCCAAACGCGAATGTCCTTTGATATTTTTTTCTCTGGAGGAAATACTCTCGTCGAATTACTTACGTCGCGATAAAGAAGCTATTGTCCAACCGATCCAGAAATAGACTTGCGATATGAAGGAACAGACGAGGGTCCTCTTATCTCTCTCTGGACAGACGTCCTTTCGTTCCCGACCCGACGTACCCGGTTCGGTATCGTTTTCGGCCAATGTTCCGTTCGAGAAACGCGCAACGACGTCGTTCGCCGAGTGAGTTTGCTACGTCGACTTTGTAACGCGACTCTAATTCGCGGCGGTAACGACCTCGCTGCTGCGCTCGTAACCGGAGTCGGAAATTATACCGACGTTTAGTTTTGCTCCTTAATGAGTGGCGCGCTCTTCGGAGAGGAGGTTGTCGGACGATGTACTTCGCGGACCTAAAGTATCTAACATAAATGACGATGTAAATTGACTCAAGTAGCAGATTAAGTTAGAAGATTTCGCTCTTCTGTACGTTTATTCCCTTGACGACGCGTTTATTGTTATATTTACGACGTAAGATGCGAACATTTTCAGGAACTGGAATTTACACTTTTTAATCTTTATTCGCGATTCGCGTATCTATTTGTTCTTACGAATGTAAAGAAGAAACCATTTGCCATTTATTCCTTTGGTTCATCTATCAAAGAATTTTATCAAATAATTACTAAAAATTGCCTTTCCTTTGATTCAAAAAGAAAATGTTCGGACAAAACTAATTTCTTTTTTATTTAATTTTTATGTAATAGTTTGCATTTTATGAAGATAACGTTTGACGTTGATCATATTTTTCTGATTGTCTCATTCACTCGAATAGAAATACGATTACGTACGAACACGTCGTATAAAGACAGTCGGCAAAGTAACAATCAGAAATGAAACAATAACATTTACTCCGTTGACGTAATATGAGAAAAAGTGCCGCTCATTTTTAATTAAAGCCGGTTGGCTGCACGTACGCGGAGCTGCGGACGTCCCGGAAAAGCGAAACGAGAGGAAAAACGAGCACGTCCGACCGAGCGCGAGCATATAGAGAGTCTCGTTTGCCGGTCACGAACGGCATTCTCATGTCGGATGCTATTATAGTAAAAAATAAAAGTGGATGGAAATACCAAGAAACGACGATAGGAACGCGTTGCACGCACCCTGAACCTCCGGTATTGCGCAGCGTCATGTTCACTTCCGAGTTCCGAGGCTCTCTATCCCCTCTATCCACGATTGAAAATGTATCGAAGAATACGATGTTCTATACAACAGAACACTTCGTACAGTCAGCTAGCGATCTTGAATTATTACAATGCCTCGAAATCACGTTCGTATACATAAATCAGCCACATCCTTCGCGTAGAAAAGTCGAGAAAAGCTCCATGTTTAACCCTTTTTACTAAAAGCCATGCTACGGTGGCTTTTATCGTACGTTCGCTATATACGGAGAGTCTATAAATTTTTAATGTAAGTTTCTTTTATCGCCGATTTATGTGATTTGTACAAATATATTAATTGCGCGATACAATAAACATATTTTATTATTACGCTCGAATTAAACACGTGGAAACAAGTACAGTGCTCTTATAGCAAGCCGTTGTAAGCCGTTGTAAGCTTTCCATTCTGCGTCATCGTGAAAATATTGGAGCCATCTAATATGCGTCGATATCTGCCGGTTTTATCTTCCGATTGTCGCATTGGGCGCAATTTTGCATCTTGAGATATATACATTTCGGATACACTCGCGATGATACTTTCCGTCATATGAAACGTCGAATTAATATTCTCGATCGATGTTTGACCGCGTTAATCCAGTGCTTGTGCGGGGCACACAGGTATGTGTGAGTGGTACACGCGCGAGAGCGTACAGAGTACGAAGCCGAGCGTACATCGCGTCCGCTTGGAGAACCTCGATGCCGACACAATATGCGACGTACCTCACCTTTAACTTGATAAATTAAGGCGGATCGGCGAGTGTGTCGCTCACCACCTCTCTCTTCTCCGACTCATATCCCACCCTCGCACTCTTTTTTTCCCCGTTGTAATCCGGTAACCGCCTGATTTTTTCCGGCCAGCAGGAAGAATGGAGAAGTAACCGGTCGTAGAGATGGGAGACAACGGAGGAAGGGTCCACTAAACGTTCACCTCCGGTCGAGGGGCCGAGGGGCCGAGGGTCGCTATCTTTTTACCCGGGAAATAAGGGGCTAGAGACAGGGACTTGATTATCCGGTCGACGACGACGACAAGAGGCGTTCTTACGCGTGGTCGAGCCATTGTATTACTGGTCATTGAAAACTTTTTTAATCACGTTCTTCCGTTGCGGATACTATAGATATTGTTCGTCTTTCGCACTCACGCACACGAGCTTTCGAGGCTCAAGGCGTTTACCCGCACTTTTCATTTTGTTTTCATTCATTATTCATATTTTCTGCTACCATTTACTCCCGTTCGCGTTTGCGGCAGCTCGAAGTTTTATTAATAGTTACGAACCCGACGTCGTCGACGATGGTGAAACGCGGTGTCGTACTGAATTATGCGCCGTCCCGAACAAGAAGTCGTTTACGAGTTCCTAAATGTATTTTAAATCGGTCGCCGACTATAATAGCTATTCACGCGCATATCCTGATCGCTCGTAGTCAGTAGACGAGAAATATCTAAATGTTATATCTTTTGATTTCCGTTGAAAAGATTGATAGAACCTAAGAATTATATAAAATTTTGCGAGAGTGCTTTTTAATAAAGTCATCTTTAAACGATCATACATTTTGATGACATATATGGAAATAAGTTCATCAAGTTATATCGATTTTTGCAAGAATTTTTGGAATCGTCCTTTCAGCAGTTTCAAATATATGTACTTAAATGTACTTAAAATAAATTTTGCAAATTTTAAATACAATTCAGTATTTAAATACGATTTAAAAACGGTAGATTGAAAGAAAATGATGAGTGAGATGCGTCCGTAATGACTTTTACGTGTTTCAACGAGAGATAGACGAAATACGTGCAATATAAGAAACAAATGGCACAGCAATAGCGCGAGCGAGAATTATGAGTCACGTTGAGGACATCGCGCAGAAATTCAATATTATACTCCAAGTTCTCCGTACTACTCGTAAAGACAAATAGACAATTGTTTGAAAAAAAGAAAATTGCGAGAGCTAATTGAATCGGACGCATCTCGCATCTTTCGCGCGTACTTGATCGATTAGAACGATGCGTTTTCGTTGCTACTCTTACCGCGTACACCATTCTTGCGCTCGCTCGCGTGCACGCTATATATACGGATTGCACGCATGACCAACTTTTCTTCATTATCTTCCGCCTTCTACAGAAATTCTCCCCCGAGATGTAGGAAAATAAATTCACTTGATATCTCGCGATTTTTTTTTTCACCAACACGGACGGGTCCGTGACGGTAAAAAAATACAGGATTGCGTAAACAATGCAAATACATACGTGGAGAAAGAAAGATTCTGCATATTTGAATTAATTAAAAGGATTTCCATGCATGCTGCTCTATTTCTATTAATTCTGACAGAAAGAAATGCATTTACGAAATTTAATTTGCTTTATGACAAAGATGTGATCGTTAGTCGAAATCCCAAAATCTTGCAAACGGTACGATGAATTTCACTTGCATATTGCTTTAAAAATATACCGCTGTCGATTGTAGTTCCATTAATATTAATATTTCACGAAAAATCTTTTCCTTACATAAATGTTTTTTTGCTTTGTGACGTAAAAGATTCCGTTCTTCCTCGAATTTTTGTAACGCACCAAATAACGCGATTGAATTTAATGCAAATATCATTATACACGTCGAATCTCGCTTTGTCTCTGCACCTTTTGAGGTAACTGTCGGAACAGAAGCGTAATTACTGTTGAATCTCATAACGCGCAATTTCTATTTCGCGTAAACTAATTGCGCCGCTTTAGCCTCAACGACGTTCCACCGCGATTGTCAAGTAGCGGGCGATCGTGTTTCGTGTTTGGTCGAGAATAAATCCAAGAAATAATCCGAAAATCGCTATCTGCCATCAATCGATAATCGCGTGCGATAAGTACAGGCCGAGGCCACGGGCTTTTATCGGCCGCTAATTGATTTCGAGATGCCGCGCGGAAGAAAAGGAAAGAAGCGAAAAGAAAAGATAAAAAAAGAGCCGAGACGCGCGATCCGATTTCGCGGTAATCGCCTCCGCAATACCTTCCGGTCTCGGCGTAGAAATTCGAGATTTCGCTCCTCATCAATGGCCAGAAACGCGGCGTCAATATTGGAACACGAGACTGGAGGATCGACAAAAGGTTCCTTGTGCATGCCGCCGGGGAAGAATCGGTATATCATGGTACACAGAGGTGCACACTGGTCGTAGTGACCGATGGTCACACAGGCGTGGATTCCGAAGTGTATACTTGGTCAAAGCCGCGGTTGCACGGCAACGATTCGTTCTGTCGTCCTCGATGCACTCGCCGCCAGCCTTGCCAGTTGAAAGTCCATGAGCCAGCACTGTCGGCAGACGCTTCGAGTCCATTCGAATTAATCGCGGAGAGAAAGGCGAGCGCTGGCGACGCATACATCTCCGTGTTCTCGACCGCTCTTCGCTTATACGTGCTATACGTTTCGCTCTTTCCACCTTTCGCTCTATCTGTGTTGTGTACAAGATGTCCCAAAAGACTCACGTTTTTCTCGAACCAGAGGTATTTGCAATCGTACCGAAAAGAGAGTCGATTGTTTCGAGGATTTCTAACTTGTGAGTGATCGGAATTTGAGGATCCTCGGCGAAATATAAACGATAAAGGGAAAGTTACGTTCCAATGCTTTTAAGAACTTGAGAAGAATTTTAAATCAAGGATCAATCAGAGCGGAATGTTTAAATAAAACTTATGAAACGATGTGTGAAAATATCCGATTACGGCAACGTCTTGAATGCCATAATTTCAATCGCACTTTATTCAGTTTCATCAACGTGGAATTGTGTGCTTTATCCGGCGAATAATTGTACTCACCCGTGTGTTTTTCGATCAACAGCGTCAAGTTTGTGATTTTATTCACGAATAAGCAATCTCTGTCGTTAATAAAACCGATCGTTCATCGACGGTTATTATGTAACGGAATTTCATGATGTACATATTTCTTTTACGTGTATTATCGTACGTATATTCGCAGTCCCGAATCGCGCGCGGTCACATCGCTAAAAGAATCGTCCACTGATCGTCGCGCTGCCCTTCCGGACACGTCGTCGTCGCTCGGTTGCATCGACAAACGGCGCGTCGTTGCGAAAGAGTTCATCGTTCCGGTGCACAGTCAAAAGCGTCCCCATCGGACGCACATCGTCGCACGTATCTCGCCGCAGCTTCCATGACACCTGAGCAATGTTCGCGCAACTCGTGACACGGAAATACTTCTCTCCTTCTCTCTCTTTTTGTTTTCTCTCTTTCACACTCACTCTCTCATTCATTCATTTGTTCTTTCTCTCTTTTTCTTCGCTCGAAAGTGCCTTCCGATTTCTCTTTTCGAGAATGCGCGATGGAATGGAGCAATTAGTAAAGTAGCAGACACAGGCAGAGCAGAAGGGAGTACAGCCTCGGTTGCTTGGCCTGACCGCCGTGTTGCATTGCCGCGGGATACTCTCCTGAAACAGAGGGCAACACTTAAATTTTCTGAAGACCCGCGGCACTTGGCATTCTTGCCCTCCTCTCCCTCTCCTTCACATTGCTCTTTTTGTTGCTCAGTCAAAATGGAATGCAATTTAGCTAATTATTTCCCGTAATTGGCGCGGTTTCTCCTTGACGAGATGCATTCTCGCATCTCAAAAAGAGAATTTGCCACTTCTAGACGAGTTACACGAATATACAAACACAATCTTATAGAGCTGTCGAATATGAATTTTATATTAAAGATAAGCTGTGAGAAATAGTGCTCACATCGATAATAAATCAACGATAGTTATGTAATTGTTCAATGTAAAAAATTAAAAACTTGCCACAATGTACCGTCACAATAAGACCCTTATATATGAAATCTTATATGAAATTTATACATAAGATTTCTCAGAAGTTCACGCTTCCGATATTATTTGATGTTCCGCCATATTTTTTATGTTGTTGCAAAACAACAATTGTTAATCACGAGCTGATAAGAAGCCGAAGAAGCCGACGCACGATCGGTGTCCTCGCATCATCGATTACTCACCGTTGAGTACGTGTACGGTGATCGATTTTGGTTGAGCATTACTGGGGTTACAAGTGTACCGTCCCGAGTCGGACGGTTTCGCTTCTTGCACCAGGAGGAAACTCGTCGTGCTGTCACCCTTTTCCGTGACCACGGAGACGCCACCTCTGCTCGAATCGTAGCTGATTATCTGAAACAGAGATCGGGCGATCGTCCTGAGACAAGGTGACGTTTCTCGGGTTGGACGAGAAGTCGCGGTGAGGGTGGAAGCGAATGAGAAAACCAGCTAGCCAACGCCGGATACAGTTTTTATTGGGCAGTCCCGATGGGTATTGGCTGTGAAGACGACAGGCGCAGAGATAAGCCCGTCGAAGGCGGAAGGACTCCCTTTCGGTTCGCGGAGAGTACGGACGAGGGTGGAAAAAAATACGAGGTTTCCCTCCTTTAACGAGAATTCTTAGCGCGTTCTACAAGATCGACGATCGGGAAGAGGTTGTAAAGTACGGTACCTCGGGACGTCCGGTGATACGAGGAAGGTTCGCCCCGACGCCGACGTTCGGTGCAAATTACTTCGTCGGCGACTTATGCCCCGAGGGTATTTTTCAAGATAAATATTATTCCGCGGGTACGGACAATTTTCCATGGCAAACCTTTATTTATTGTTTAGCTTTCTATAATTTTCAATTATCCCCTCGAGTTATCGGCAGATGCGTCAATTTTCTTGAAATGTAAGCATGTATTTTAATTTTCCTATATACATAGGAAATATATTGAGGAAAAAGTAATGAAAAAATAATCTCCTATTAGAATAAAATATTTCACAATTATTATTTAAGCCCGCGTATTTATACTGGAAAATTGGATGCAATGTCCAAATGCTAGTAGTATACTCGTCTCAAGATCTCGACGAACGTCGTGTTTGTCCTACGTCTGTTCCACTTGACAACGCTCACGAGTGTCACTTTAACGCGAGATTGGCAGAATCTAACATTCGGTATACGCGAATGAAAAGAATAAAGAGTGGAGAACGTTGCGAGAGTCGAAAAGGATTTTTAAATAAATAATCCAGAACCTTACGACAATGTGCCTCCGTCGGAGAGGCACGTAAGCCTTCTTAAGAGATTGAGAATCGTAGAGCATCCTTGACAACATGTTGTTGGATATTTGCTTTTTGGCTGTGTTTCGGTGTTAAAAAATTCGGACATCGTGTTCTCTTGCGATTATCTTGGTAAAAAGAAGTGCCGAATGAATAATCAATAATTATTCATTCAATTTCTCTCGTGCGCTGTGTGTACTTTCATAGAGACCGTAGTTTTCCTTTTTTCCCACTTAAAAGTCCCACTAAAATTTCAGGAATTTTGTTGGAGAGATACAATATTTTCTTTATACTGCAATAAAAAAAAGAATCTAAAATTGTTGTCATAAATAATATAATTAAAATAGGTAATTATAGTATTAGTATATGCATTACTTAATGTATTGCAGTATAAAAGAGTTCTTCTATTAAAGAGTCTCGTTGCTTTATACATTTACAATTATTTACTTCGATGCACAGTTAGGTTCTAATATTATATTGCACGTTCAGATTTCTTTTATTCGCAAAAGGGCAAAATCTAAATGATTGCACGCAAAGCGTAATTGCTTCGTTCTAAGAACGAAAAGCTTTTTTAAAGTGTCTTTCATTAATAAGTGTGCAAATATAAGCTGTACTGGAGAAAATTTAATCTTTCCGGATTGCTGAAATTGCTGCGCGGCATCGCGAATCCCGGGGATAAGAATATTGGTCGCGAAGCTGTTTATCCCCATCGCCCCACGGTCTCAAAGCGCGCGATTAATCGGACGAAAGTTAGCGGTCGCGCGCCGCCACGCCGCGAGTTTGATAAGCGCCGAGCTGCTTCCTTCCGTTCCGTTATCTAAACCGCGCGTTGCGGTCTAACGCAGAATAATATACGAAACTTTCGTTCGAAAGTCCATAGTTAATCCGGCTATATACGAGCTATATACGAGGCGCAATAATGCCGGCGCACTCAAACACGTGCATCTGCCGCTCTTCCGCCGCTTCTGAGAGCTGAACTTTCCTTATCCTATATGAAATAAAACGCTGGCGCTGGGCTCGACGTTGGGTTTTTACAATCCGCCGGCAACTCGCAAATTAATGTTTCGAAGGGCGTTCGTCCCTTCAGCTGCTCGTATACAAGCACAAAATTAAACAACGCCGACAAAGTTGCATTTCTGAAACTTACGTAACACAAACGTAAACTTACGTTTTAGAAATTTGTTAAACTTTTACGATCAAGCCGATGTAGAAAGTTTGTGCGTTCTTGTAACGTAAGCAATGAATCGAGCGTGATCGCTCTTGAATATTCTGTGATACCTATGCAAATATATATATGTATTAAATGTTTGATGCGCCTGCGTTACCATTTTCTACGTTACTCACGTTCGCGATACGCGCGAATTATTATTGTAAATGACGTTCTTGTAATTACTCGGGCGAGCGATGTTTCGAATTGAATTGATTTTTATTTAATTCTACTCTATCATCAGGATGGATAAATAATATCCAATTTTCAGTTCATTAATCGTATAAAGTGCTGACTACTCACCGATTAACTCTCGTGACTGTAAATCGATCTGGAATAAATGAACGTTACATTTAAATTGAATTTTTACATTTTTTGTTCTGTCAGTTACAAAACGTTTATTATAATATTCTTCTTTTTTTTCTCTTTTTACCTCTAACAAAAGATAATATTATATTTTATATAATTTTAAATTATTATATTAATACGATTTAATGTTAACGATTTTTAACTAAAAATAAATAAAATTATACAAAACGAGATTAAATTTATTTAAAGAATTCTGAAATGTGTGTAAAAGATCCATAATTTATATATACATATATAAATTTCGCGAAAAATTAAAGATTGCTAGTTGGCACAGAGAGACTCATTCAATCCACAACTTTATTGCGCGCGCGTGACTTTATTTAATATTATCAGCAGTAAGAGAGCGCAGCTCAATGAGTAAGATAATTTCATTGCGCGTTAAAACGCGAAACGTAATTTTCCCGAATTTTATAAAGACGCAAGCGAGAGTTTGCACGACGGTATAAAGAGGCAAATGGAAATAAGGGGAGTGTCAACCTCATTACGTGCTTTTACTGAAAATCGACATTCCACGGAATTACCGGTCGGCTCCAACGAGAAACATCTTGAGTTCAATGGTCCGTTAGTATGATTTTCCTCCCTTCCACTTTACGGTTTAGTATATTTTTATCTTATCAGTCTTCGCTCGCGCGCGCCGAGCATTCTGATAACAGCACCCTCTGCTCTGCATCACGCCGTATTTTTACCCTTCCACCTTGACGTTTGTTCGTATGTTCTTCCTCCTTTTCTTCCATCGTTTATCAAATTGTGTCATTTTAACTTGGCGCTTTAATATAGTCTATTTTTGTTACCGTTAGTTATAGTTCTTATCGCCGATTGTATTAGCACGTGGTAGAAAATTGCAAAAGAACAAAATCAATTGCTTTGTTGAATAACGCAAATTATTGTCGCGTGATTGCTGAAAACGTATCGAAATTATTAACAAAGCGGTTGAATATGCACTAGTCATATTACACTCGTAGCCGCATATCGCGCAACGTATGAGTTTTTAATGAATTTGCACGAAATATTAATTTGCTAATACATTAATAAATCGATTGACATCATAGGCAGATTATATATGAATTTAAATATATATTTCTGCATATAAAATACGAATGGAGATTAAGCAAAATTACGGCGATGTCGTTCGCAGATATCGCATACGGGGTACGAAATGAAACGATGTCAGTTCGCATATTATTGTACCTGCCGTTATTCCATTGGTTTAAAAAGATACGATCATTTTTCGAATTTTTCATTTATTAAGAGAAACGTATGCGAGATAATTCTGCTTTCTGCTCTTACAGAAAAGTTGCAAGTCGGTTGGCTATCGCATGGCTTTTAATCAATCAATTTGCAACGTTTCTGTAAGAACAGAATTTGCGCATATATATACGTTTCTCTCGCGAATAAATTCAAGAATCGAGCGGGGTGAAGGCGGCGCCCGCGCCGCCCGCGCCGCCCGCGGCGTGAACGGTTGACGAAGGCATCTCCCCCCGCTCCCTCCCCTCTCCGTCCGATATTTAACGGCTATGTTCATTCCGATCGCGTATAGCGGCGGCGGCGGCGCGGCTCCGACGGTGAATTGCAGCCGCTAAGTGCTTTTCGCGTCTTTTTATCCGTTGGATGTGAATCTCGCGTGCGAACGAGCGTCGGGAGTGTCGAATTGAGTGACGGGCGATCGTCTCGAGTGCCCTGATATGGTGCGAGTGGTCGCGATTAACGCGTCTCGCGACGTTCGAAGACGGCCGCGACGCAACCTACTCCTTTTCGGGCATTGCATATGGCGGATTTCAGAGGTGTTGTCGTTCGACGCAAGACGCAAGTGAGTTTGTACGATCGCATCTTTTTATTTTTGTTGAAAATGAACCTCGCGTATATAAATAAACGGTTCGGAGTGCTGTGCTTTTGATATATAGACGGCGGTTATTATATGTTTGATTATTTCACGCGGCTTTTCTGAAAGGGACGTTCTCGCCCTGCTTCCCGCGGTCTTTTCAAACCTTTCGTATATATATAGGTACCGCAGTCGCGCCTGCTCCGCATTTCTCGTTTGCTCCGGAGTATCGGACACAGAGTATCCAACCTATTCTGCCTCCCTGATCATTTCGAATTGCCGACACAATCAGATAAGAATTAAATAAATTAATATTATAATAATTAAATTTTGGGACTTTAATTATGATTCGCTGAACATTTATTTTTCATCGATACTTCTTTTTGCGATATTCGTCGTTTTTGTTATTAATTTTTTTATTACGTTCCTTACGACTTACGTCACACCATTTGCCATTTCGTTTGTTTTGATAACGTCAATCTTCAATCCGGAGCTCTCTCTCAGGCGAATTTTCTTCACACCGCTCAGCCGCGCGCCGCGCCTCATCTTGCCGAGAAATAAAGTTGCCAGTTGTTACGTTGAAATCGGCTGTTATTTCAGGATTTCGTTGTTCCTCGAGGTGGCGGGCATCCAGATGCACGTCGAACGCGGCAAATGTGAAATGTTTTCGAAAAGCGATGCGACCGACATACCATATTCTAGACTGGAGTATAGTATCGTAATGCCGTTGCTGTGTATCCTCGGGATCCTGACGTGTTTACCGTGGGATATATTCAATACCGCGCCCGAAATAACGCGAGTTTCACTACCGACCGACCGAACGTCCCGTTTAATCAAATGCAACATAGATCGTTTCCATCCGGTTAAGCGTATCATTCGATATTCGTTGGGCAACAGCAAGAATCCCCACGGTAGATACTTTTTCGCACCTCGAAGGTACGCTGTATACGCTTCTGCGCGCGCCCGCATCTCGGAAAATTACACGAGTCTGTATTTAGCTTGCAACACATTTGGTGCTTATCCCTTTCCCTAATTTCACTTTGGGTTTCCTTATGCTGGAAAATTGCGTCGTCTTATTCCACGAAGTACTCCGAGGACAAAATCTTATCTATTTAAGTACTCGTCGTGTACAGAAAGGAATAGAAATTTCAGAGAAATCTCATTAATTGTCTCATTGTAATCTCTGTTATTATGCTTCGCAATATTACCTGAATGTAATAATAATGTTAATATTATAGCAGTCTAGTAATGATAAATAGCACATGTAGTAAAATACGTGTCTTTATATGAGTCGAATAAAGATTTATGGGAAAGCAGGACTACACATTGTCAAAAATATGGTCACATTCCCCTACACACACACACACACACACACGCACGCACGCACGCATCAAAACGTATTATTATTCTTTCATTTATTCAAATTTTATGCCCGATTTTTTCTCTCTTCACGTTCGCGTTGAAATAATAAGTTCGTTATCTCCTGACTGGGTGGAGTACTCTCTCGATTTCTCACAGAAAATGTTTGAACCTGCGTAATCGGGGTTCCTGTATAATTAATGTCTGTCTACCAATGTTATTCTCCGCGAGGAAAATTGTGAGAAAATTTCAAATTTTTTACTGATTCTTGTTTTCTGTGTCATACATAATACCGAGAAGACGATCTTCATCTAAATAATCTTTAATTCGTGGCTAGTATGATGTCAATCCAGTCTTAATAATGAACGCAATTTGACTCGATTGACACATCAACTAATACTTTGCCAGGATGATCCATTTTCTTCATATCCATATTATAAATATCGCTTTTCTTTTAAATTGTGAATTATCTTGCCTCTCTCATTCTCTCAAAGTCACTACGTAAGAGGAGTCCGTTTTGTGGAAAAAAAACTGGGAAAAATTTCGTTCGAGACGCGCATCACGCATGAACATAATATAAATAGCTTCTCAACGACTTATTGGTAGCTCTTTGCCGACATCTGAATTGTAACAGACATGCAAACGACCGTAAATAAAAATGGTCGGCGCTTGTCCGCGCAAAGGGATATTCTCACTTTCGTACGTGAGTAAACGAAGTAAAGATTATACACTCGATTTGGATGTGTTTGCACGAAGATAAAGCGCCCACATGTTGTGCGTCGCGCGACGAATGGCTACGGATGGACAGAAAATGATCCGGTTTTACGAGTGTACATAAATCCATTGTTGTTTGTCTTACGCGTCTTAAGGTCGATTTACGGTTAGTCAGGTTATACGACACAGACCGTCACGTTTCGGCAACGACACGTACCGGCACGACAAAACTTTAAAACATGCTTTTTAAATGAGACTGTCCACACTAACCGGCGGCACCGATACGGACCGACCGACATTCTCGCAAAGAATATTTTGACGGTCTGTATCGGTCCGTGTCGGTGTTGGTCTATAAATTACACAGTGTGAATTAGTAAACGGTAGGAACGAACGCAGCAGAAGATGGACCAAAAGAAATTAATTGAAAACGTTAAATCCTTCATATGTAATAAAATAAGCCATTCGAAATAGGTTGAATTTTAACAAGCCATAAAATTTGCATTGCAGTATTCTAAAATACTGGTAAAACTTGTTGTCATATTTTTAAGTAAGTCTTTGGACAATGTCTAATACTTCCCTTCAAGTTTTCTTTTTTTAAATATTTGATATATCCATTTTCGATTTCTTTCCTTCGTTTTTTTGACTTTGGTTTCGTCTTTGTCTAAAAGTAAGGCTATATAAGAACCAATTCATCATCGTTGTGGATGATCCATCCATCGTGACTGTTAAACGTCAGCTGGCGGACGGTTGCCGAAGCAACCTGAATATACGCATATTTTGTCACGCCGGTGCCGATACTGCCGATACGTAGTGTCGTTGCCGGAACGTGACAGTCTATGTCGTATAGCGCGAATCGACCTTTACTTTACGGTTCTGATGTTTGGTATCGGGTTTGGTATTACGGTATCGGGTAATCTCTTACGTCCAGACATGCGGGTTACGCCTTTTTCGCGAGTCGACTCGGACTGACACGTTTAGCGACAACGAAAGCTAATCGCCGAAAGGCATGCCACCCTTTATTTGGACCCGTCCATCGAGATCGCGTAGAGAATAACCTGCGGCTATATTGGTTTAAGATTATAATTGCGATTCGTTCTCACGGGCATGGGCATTTTAATGCACTCGCGCTTCCAACGCGAGTTCCCATTTATCCAACGAACGGCAATCACTGATCTGCGAAACATGCTTTTAGTCCTGTCCTCGCAATACCGCGGAAATCGATTTGGCAACGGCATCGGTTCCTCACTCTCTTTTCTTTTGGCAGTCTTCCATGATTGACATACAAATAAGATGGGATGATATATATTATCCCGTTTAACTATTACATAATAGAATTTTTTTGAGATAAATCAATTGACTCTCGACTAATTTGAATGGAAACATATTAGAGAGAGCCAACAGAAATAAAATTAGATATTAAATATAAAATATCGTGCGCGATATACCGGCTAGTATATATACATATTCATTGATTACTACATATACAATAATTAAGCGTTATTATAGTACTAATTAGGAAATCACATTTAATATATCACAAATATATTAAATTTTCAACGAAATGATCAATTTCTCTTTATTCCTTTTGAGAATTTGCGAAATAAAATATTTTCTTCGTCGATTTTTAGCATGATATCAAGATATTATTTGCGCGTTTTAAGACACTTGGAGCATCTTTAAGATATAGAGATATTTCCATATTGTGTATCGTTCGTCGCGCATCTATAAGAGACGGCACGTCGTCGGTCGCTTCGGGGTGTGGTCGCCACAACAGACGCGGGCATGAAATTCAATCAAAATCAAAGGGATAAGGTGTATCGGAGCGTGAAAGCAAACGCGCCCGGGTGACTCCGGTGGATTCCTTGCGGCCGGAAAATGTTTCGCGTCGCGGTGGATCGATCGAGGCGACTTTATTATCGGAGGAGAATTTCAGTCAGTTCCCCCGAGACGATTCCTGGGGGCTGTTCCTCCCGTTCCTTATCGGTCGTAACGACCGTAGGTTTATCACGTCCGAAAGCCATCACAGCATCCTCCATCGGCGCACGAATCATTATGAGCGTACAAAATCGCGATTACGGCTATGAGTAGCGCGGTAGTTATTATCTCGCTCGGTCTTTTAATCGATCTCATGCGAACGCGTGCAATCTCGTATGAGGTCTCTTTGCCAAAAGTATAGGAAGCGCTGACGAGAAATATTTAAAGAGGATGATCCAGAGACGCACCTCGGTCCGTTGAACTAAGTAAGCTTTCGCGGAAATCCACATGCGTAATCCTCCGAGTGCAAAGTAAAAAGTAATCAAGAATATAAAACGAAAGTATACTCGTAAAGCTATTTCGAATATACCGATAACAATATTGACATAATATGTATAATGCTGCTACCGAATTTATTTTATTAGAAGTGAACCACATTCGATATCCAATAAGGCAATAGGTGTCTATACGATGCCGTATCTATACCAAACGCTGTTTCTGCGAGAATACATCGGTAGGAAATATTCTGGGAAGCAAGATTATCGTATTAATTATCTATGCACGAAGTCAACGTTACCTCGCCCTCGCCTTACGTGGTGCTGTTAAATCCTCGCTAATCGCACGGGGTATTATCCTCGCACGGGGTATTATCAATATCTTCCATGGCGGGCATGGCTCGCGCCAGGAGAGAGAGGACGAAAGGACTGACGGAATGATATCCCGTGGAATTAGGGAGTCCCTCTCGGCTCATTTACGGTCCAGAACCCTTCGAGGTTGCACGCGTTAGTCACGCACGACGGAGTTCTCTTTAAGGTTCGCGAGCAAACGTTGTTTCTACGTACCCAGGCGAGTCCCAAAGCTCTCGGTCAGGGCTTAATGCGCCTAATGGAACCTCCTGAGTGCCGTTACCAATTTTGCCGCGACTCTCACGATTTAGCGGCGAGCCAGCCAACCAGGACATTATCAAAATTTATTGGCCGGTCAGCCGTTCGCAAACAGTCGCTGCCACCACCGTCGGAATGTTTTATGATCTCCCTTTGTGCGCGCGCACATACTTAATTATAATTCGTCTGCCAAAAAAACTTCGTTATCATATACTGAAAGCTAGTTCAAAAGATGTGTCGTGGAAATCCCAAATCCCATTCGAATATATCATATATCGATAAAGGATGCTATAAGAGATTTCATTACAATTATGAATATTAAAATAGGAAAACAATGCAATATTTTTTCAATCTGATAGTTAATTCGTACTTTGTTTTCATATCATTAATCTTTATCTTTTTTTAAATCATTTTTTAAGGTTTTTGTAAAAGAAGGAAGTTTTTAGAAGAATATTTGCATATCTTATGTAAATATTCTTCTTCTAATGTGTCATATTTTAAAAGCTTAAGCTCGAGTTTTTAGAATATATTTTTGGTTGGCTTAACCATAAACGTGTGCGACCTGTGCGATATATTAATTATAATAAATACCCGCGCGCAAACATGTAACACTCTGCGTGTACTTTTATCGTGAAAGGGCAAATATTGTCCTTTACCTCTCTCTTTGACGGTCAAGATTGTGACGAAAATATTTCAGTCGGAATTACATCGAGAGAAAAGTGTCTCGCCTCGAAAGATGCAAATATCGCTCGATAAATTCTTAGCTACGGAAACATTTCAAGTTGCTCAACATTCTTGTACGACAGCAGGTGGTTAAGTGCGCCTATCGTCCCTTATCAGTGCTCTAATCGGAACTGTTCGACTTCCTGAAGTTCCAGGCGAAGTACCTAATTAGAGACGACCTTCGCCGACGGCGACGCCTATACGGCCATTTATCACGCATCTCTTCGCTGCTATTACCCCGTGGCGAAATTTGCGAAAAGCAGATTCCATCTCAAATAGCCATTCGGAATTTCTGCTATTCGTATTGTCATCGGTTCTCCAAATTATACGGATCGAAAAGAGCGAAATAATCAATTTTTAACAGAAAAACTTTGTTCTAGAAGAGAGTTTCTTCATCATTTCATCTATATTTTATTAAAAAATAATCTTCCAAAATATGATACAAACTTTATATTTTTTTGTCACAGTTTTTATAATTAACTCTAAAATGTCTCCTGTACTTTTTTTTTTTTAGACATTATTATATTACATTTTTTCTAGACATTATTAATAAAATAACCATCTTTCTGTTAAGAAATTTTCTCATAATTAAAAAGTTTGTAGAGTTACGAAAGATTATGTCAATTAAAGGAGATGAAAATTTCTCTTACTTAAGACATAAATCATTAGGATGTTACGTATACTTATTTCGGACAGTTGTTTGTAGAAAGTTAACGACAGAAAAATTTCTCGAACGTAATAATAACGACAGCAGCAGCGACAATAATAATCTCGAACAACTGTATAATACGCAATAAACATGACGAAGAAAGACGGAAGTTTCAGCCGGTGCGCGGCGCTGAAAATTTCATCTCGCGAAAACTTGGTCTCGCGGCGACGAAGCAGAAACTTATTCGACGCGTTGCCTTCCGCGATATTAGAATATATCTCGAGAAGTAGGATCATCATTAATTATCCGTGCGCAAAGTCAACGTTGGCCAGAGTCGCGCGCGTCAGTAATAAATCTATAATTAGATCTCGCTAATCGTGCGATATTGCAGCGTCGTCTGCGCATTATTCGTTGCGTTTAAACTTGGCGGGCTTAACATCGGTGTGTTACCCAAATGTCGGTTCCCGTAGTAGGATGATTGTTGAAGAAATAGAAATAATAACGGATCGGATAGGAAGGAGGATCGAACTCACCGCATCGTTGTGATTCCAGAAAATGTAGGCAGGTGGTTCTGGACTGTGCAGGACGACGCACGTGAGATTGATGGTGCTACCTCGATTGATGAACAACTCCGGCGCACCCAGAATCTCGGTTATTGGCTCTGAAAAGTAAAAATGTGACTTTTTTTATATACGTACGAACAATTTTTGTACATGGTTTACTCTAGACTATCGCGAGTATATCTATATGCCTGCTCGGAGAAGGGAGAGGAATGGGAACTTGTAGGTATACAGACTGTACACATGTAAGGGTGACTTATTATCAGGACTGTTTTGCTGGCGGAAGAGAACAGTTAGGTGCCATAATAAGTTACGGTCGTGTAATTAAATATTACATTACACGGGAGTAAAGGGAAGAAATATTTCGTGTTTTTCTCCCTACGTCGCGTCGCCGTACATTTCTCCCTTAGCAAACGAGGGCGCGTAACTCTTACCCGGATTAAATTCACGAATCCGAGTACGAAATTACGTCTGCGCTTAGAATCCTTATTTCATGCAAATGTCAGACAGTTATCGCGGAACACTTCCCAGCGATGCGTTATGATTTCTCGGTGCCTCGACCGAGCCGTCTTCTTCGCGAGTGTATCGTGATTCGTGAGATGAAGACGCGCTCACTCTCGACTTTCTTCCGCATTAAACTTTAGAATCCGAATACGCGGGGGATCCGTATCGCGCGTTTCATGACTTTACGTGCGCTTTATGTAAATAACGAATATTTGTCACGTCGCGCTTCGGGGCGACAGTTTACCATGCCGACGCAGAAGGCAACTTCTTAACTTCTCGCGCGCCGGATTAAATCTAAAGATTTAAAGATGAGATTCCGTTGCGACCCAGAATTTTACGTTTCTTTCATGTAAATGTCTCCTGGATCGACGCATCTTATTTTTGTGATTCTTCAGCCACGCGTTAGTTTATAAAAAGCACAATGACGCTGGCAGGATAAGGAGTCTGGCTCTGCCTTTTAACGCAAAACGTCGTAATACGGAATCTTATTATTCATATCACTACAGAGGATCTAGGTACGTGTTTGCAAAACAAAAAGGCAACATTCATTACCGTCAGCGCACTATAAAAACAACAAAGCTAATCCTCCCTGTATCTTTTTATCTCGAATATTCCGCGGGAGAAAACTTATCCCACCTGCCATAAATGTCGCGTTTGGATAACAAAGTTTATTTTCTGATAGCCTGGTTGATAGCCATTTTGTTGAAATAAACATCTTCGCCATTGCGATTTAAAAATTACAAATATTATTGAATAATTTACATAATTGTTTAACAATTTACATTAGAACGAAAAAGATATATATATATATAGAGTTTTTAATGATTCGAAAATATATATATATATCACATACAAGAATATCTTTTAATATTTTTAGTTAGACATTAGAGTAATATATGTATAATCGCAATATATATATTTTTGCATATCCGACACGTAGTCTGTCACGCGCTATCGGAAAGGATCGCAATAAACTTGTCGCCCATTTTCTGTCCAAGTTCACATTCGAAAATCGAAGCGACAAGATTGCGCCGTCGTGGCTTTAGGACGAGCGACTATCCCTCGACTAGGAAATTGACACGCACAACGAGGTCGTTATGGAAAGTTGAATTAAGGGCTCGCATCTGTCGGGAGAATTATGCAGAATTACACGCGGTGATCCCGGCGGGCAGGCATTATCCCCGGAAGTCTCCTCTATCGGCCGCTCCCGCCACCCTTTTATACCGCCCTTCGATAATAGTCCGTCACGGAGGGTGAATCAGACCGACGTTGCGCGCGCGCATGTTGGAAATTTATTTATAATGCCGAAAAATGCTGAGGACGTCGACACGCCTGGGTATTTATAGTCCATGCTCGGACGAACGGACGCACAGACGGACGAGCGAACGGTCCGTTTTGTGTTCTTTTGTGGTGCTGAAGAGTGATGCGGTTGACCTGGCCTCTGTGCCTGCCTTCGAAAGAGCACTTTGAGGCGCTTCATGTATAGAGAGTATCCGGTATCTGTTACTGCGGCGACGAACCTGTTCCCGTTATCCGTGCGTGTATGCGCACACGAGTGTGTGCGTGTGCGCGTGTATTACAGGGGTGAAATAGGAGGAGAGAGGTCAACCGGTAGATCGATGTGAATATTTTCTAGACGGCCTCTTCTTCGAGGATTGACCGAAATAACCGAGCAGCGTGCTTTACGGCTTTTGTGCAACGGATGATACCCCGGGTACGACGCGGGTTAACCCCTTCCGAGTGGTTAACGGTACCGAGACATTCCCTCTGTCTCCATCTCTACGTTCGCGCGCGCGCGCTTTCTCTTTCCTTCACATTGCGGAGCTCTTCCTTCCGGATTTCTCGTTGAATCCGGATTTCGACTTTAAAACCTTCCGACGTTTATTTTTAAGTCTACAGCACTTCGTTATATCTCGCATCCTTGTCACCTACCTTTCTCCATGATTCTCTTGTTCTTTTTATTTTTCCACCTCTAAGCTCGTCCGTTCCATATATGCCTTCCATTTATTTTAAAATTCTCAAGTGTTAAAACGTGCAATAATATAATATTCTAATATTTTTATAAAAATTATTCAATCACAAATATATCTATTTTAATTTTTTAATTAATTTTTGTTATACCAATTGTATTAATTTTTCTACAATTAATATTATGTATATATAATATTACTACATTTTTATTTTATTATAATTTTCAGCATACTAAAAGAACGTTGAACTGTACTTTGCAAGCTCCACTTCATGTTCATGTTCCGTGGTATAATAAATTCAGTCATCTGTGTATGTATATTTTCCCACGCTTTCAATTCTAGTGAAAGCGGCGCCTATGAACTGATCGATAGCACGAGTGTACGCTTTAATGTCGGTTAACCGCGAATAAAAGCCGATCTCATCAGACGACGAACCTTCAAGGCTCCGTCAGGTCCTTCAACGAAAAGTTCTCAACACTCTCGATTCGTTTGCGTACTCGTTACGACCTCGACTCCGTTTCAAATAAACGCAAAGGAATCAGTAACATCGGAGAGTGTAAGCACCGCCATTTCTCTAACCAATCCTGATCATCATTCGTATTCTTTCGGAATAGTTCGACGAAAGCGTTGAGAGATCATCGTCCGTCGACAGACACTTTAGACTCTTTAGCAGATTTTAAGTGCTTGTCGATACATATAATCATAAATCGTTTAGTCTAAAATTAATCTTGACACAATGCCACTATCTAGATATGATTCATAGTAAAATTTAAAATCGACCTCTTTCTTTGATTAACTGGTGAGTGCGATATGTCCAATTCCATATTAAATACACAAGTTTACATATTTATTGCAAACAGAAAAATAACTTTAAATTTAGACATGTGGAAACCTTATTATCTTCAATAATAGCATAATGTAGCTTTGTAAAAGAGAGAGAGAGAGAGGGGGGGGAGGAGAGGGGAGGGAGCAAAAGGTGATGTCCCGCATAACGCTCTCATTTGAAACTTTATTAAAGAAGTTTGTCACGCGATTTTGCGACACGGGTGCTCAGATGAATAAAAGATGTCGATAGACGACGGGAGTAAAATGTAAACTAGGATAAGTTGGACGTCTTGAAGCGTCGTTCAAGAAGCATTCGCAAAGAGCATTGTCTCGAGAAATCGATTTTCTCTTTGCTTCTCGTGCGACACTTTTCGGAACTGGCGCGTTTTGGATCCGGGTCAATGTAATAGCGTTTCATAATTCTGATGAATAAAAACAGAATATAATTCTAAAGCTGCTGAAAAATTATAATATATCAGGAAGAGTAAACTCTATATCCTATCTCTAGAGTATAAATTTGAAAGGAAAGATACAAATTTTAGAATTATTAAGTTATGATATATCTTTTTGATGAAAATTTACAAAACACTGATATAGTAGAAAATTTCGATAAATTTAAGTATTCGACTTAAGCGTCGATGGGTATAACTTTAAGATTTCTTTAATAATTACTAAAGGAAGGAAAAATTTGATTAAAAGTATCAGTGATATCATAAAAAAATTAATGTTACAAGATCTTATATAGAGAAACAGCAATTTACAAGTGGTATAAAGCAAACTTTTCCCGATATCTTCTTTTTTCTTAAAATAAACGCATTTTTTCATCCTTTCGAAAATTTCATCTTGCATTTAACAATGCATTTCTAATAGCGTTTTTCACTGGGAGAACTAGTGCGCACTGAGTGCGCACTCGTCATGGGCAACGTGTTTCACTGGGCATTTCGGTGCGCATGAAAACGGTGCGTGCTGTTTCACTGGAAAGTCTAGTGCCGAGTTTTCGCACTTTAGTGCAAGAATTCGGCACGAGCTCTGAGAGACGGTGCCAGTTTAGTGCAATATGGCTGGGCGGGATGCACGATTAATATTTGAGCTGTTAGATTTGCTTTCATCATCATCATCATCTAGCAGTGATGAAGATAATTTTTTACAAGAAAAAAATCCGCGAAAAATTCCAAAGATTGCAAACTTTCTTCAGGTAGTACATAACCTTACGGATAAGGATGTAAGCATACATATATGTACATTTTATTATCTTTATAGATTATAATTTGTATTATTATTGTATTATTATGTAAAACAATAATATGTTTTGTATAAATTAGTATCAATATTACAAATAATTATATTATTATAGTTTAAAAGTCATTTTCGTGTTACACGAACAACAGCAAGATAATAGAGATGTATACACATTCTGGATTCTATCCATCTAATCGGAGCAAAGGAGGTAGCAAACCTACCACTCCAGAATTGGATATTTTGTCATTTTCACAAATTCTTTGTAAATTATCATTGATGTCCGATAACTTTAAAACTCATGAATCATGGATCTTTCTTGGAATTTCAGTAAAGACATCAATCAATCTTTTTCGTGCATCACATATATCCTGTAATGTAATTGCAGGAATATCGTGCCTATTATATATGTATATATATATATATATATATATATATATATATATATATATAGCATGTATGTCAATAATTATTAACACTAATTTAAGAATTAGGCGAGTAAAGTATATATAAATTAAAATTATTTATAAAGATATATAAATTTTTAGGTTGCTGGTTTTCCTAATGTGATTGGTTGTGTCGATGGGACGTCGATTAAAGTTCGAACACCAGCACATAAAATAAAGTCCACTTACGTAAATAGGCACGATATTCCTGCAATTACATTACAGGGTATATGTGATGCTCGAAAAAGATTCATTGATGTCTTCACTGGGATTCCAGGAAAGATCCATGATTCCCGAGTTTTAAAGTTATCGGACATCAATGATAATTTACAAAAAATTTGTGAAGGGAAATTTCATATATTGGGAGATGCGGCATACCCTATAAGGGAATGGCTAATGATTCCCTATAGGGATTATGGAAATCTGTCCGATAAACAGAAAAAATTTAATAAGAAGTTTTGTGCAACACGAGTACTGATAAAGCTTTCCATATCCAGAGCAACAAACCTGCTCAGAACTGCTTGGAGATGTTGAGCTGGAAGCGCAAGAAATACGCACTTTCAGTGCACTCGGACAGTGCCATCTGAACTCAACGAGTTTTCGGTGCGCACTCAGTGCTATCCAGTGAAAAACGCTATAAGGTAAGGTTGGATCATTTCCAGGAATCCGTAAGACCTTTATCCGCTCTCTCGATTTACCTATTACGATCGATCGATCCGATCGAGTACGTTGCCGATACACGCGTCAGTTATGCGAGAGCTTCGCATTCAGAATCTGTATTTGTCGAACGCGTAGAATACACTCGCTCCCGATGCTTGACCTAAATAAAGCACAATCGTGAATGCCCGTTCCTTCCTGCTGCGGTTTCAGCAAGGTGCAAACCGCATCCGGTCAGTTCGATCCGGTCGATCCAGTTCAGTTTACATCTCGGTCTTGGAAAACGCGCGCTATACGCTATATACGCGATAACAAATGGCGCACTGTCCATTGCATCGATTCAATCCTGACTTTTCTCATCGCATTCACTTTACGTACTTCGGACTAACAAAGCGAACTTTAAACAAATGTAACTGAATGTTACAAATTTACGCATTTACGCATTTACATGGTTTTCTTTCTCTTTTTTTTTCAAATTACAATAATTATCGAACAATGAGCACAAATATTCAAACTGACTTTTCAAATTTATACAAATATCCATATAAAAGCAAAATTACATTATTTTCTCGTTATACGATGTTAAACTTCCGGCAAGCTATTTTTTCAAAAAGAACGTTTTGAAGATCGAATTCATTCAATGTAAGTTGGAATTCTGATTCAGACCGATCTTTTGTACTGCATCGAACTTAAAGGATGCGGTATATTTTCTGCCTTACGAATACGGCGGGCGAGCGCGCGTTGGACGAGATGTTAAATTGCGTTCAGGCGATCCGATCTCACGGTGGTATACGTGTCTGCCGAATACAGCAATTCGATGCAAATATAGACAGTGATTTCGGGCGAAATAGGGAAACGCGCGATCAACTAGAACGGGGGACACGGTGGTCGAAACGGAGTGAAAAGCGCCATAAGAAACGAAGATTTGTTTCTGGCGCTACGGCGAGCGAACCAAGGTTGATCTGATTTACGAAATGAATCTTTACGATCGGACATTCGCGCAACCGTCTCTTCGGCAACTTCTCTCGCAGTGTCCTCCATTTCGTTACTCTCTTTCTGCAGATCTGAGCTTTTCAATCTCCGGAAAAGAGTACATCCCGAGATGTGTATAATTTCATGATTGTGACTTTGTTTCATGTTCTTGTATCTAGATTAGAGAAACGGTAAAGACAAATCGATTAGCGTTGAAATTACCTCGCAAAATTGAATGAGAGTCCACCAAAAATATTAATGTCACAATCAGTTATCATTTTTATATATTTATGGAGAGGGACGTATGTATTATGCTACCGCTTGTGATAGCCAATAATCTCGAGTCAATATTTCGTAGAAAAATAACGTACCAAACTTACGAGTAAGCTTGCCGGTAAAAACAAGGGGTCGCATCACGAATTATGATACTCGCGTCGGCTATGCTTGTCGAAAGTGGGTCGCTCGGGTACATCCCACTGGGAGTAAATTGATTCTACGCTCGGGGGAAGAATACGGTAAATGCAAATCGTCGCGTTCTTCTTTCGTCTCGACTGGCCCGGGTCGAACCCGCACTTTTGATAGCTCAAATGTCGCTCTCCGTACTACCGTCGCGTCCGTCGAAACCGTGTTACACCTCCGTCGAATACCATCATCGAGGAATGGCGCCCGGGGTCGACTTCTTCTCTCGTTCTCACACGCCACCGCGACGGAATGCAAACTGGTTATTTCTTGGTCGCCCGTTCGAGGGCGAATCGGTAGACAGAGATATGAGCATAGGGATAGGGGTCGTACATAGCGGGAGTAAGCAAAATGTAGAGACTCATGAATACAGATTTACCAATTTTCTTTGCTCTTTCCGAAATAGAGAGAAACCAGATAATATATCGGAAAAGAGATTTGTAAATAGCGAGATTTTATTTTAATTTTAATAACATTATGTATGTAACGTATATATACTTATTTTAAAAAATTTTACGGTCTAAAATTATTTGATAAACGTTATTTAAACATGTATAATTATAATACGTCTTTAAGAATATAAAATATGAAATGAGTATTTATATTGACGCGATTTGCTAAGAAATTTACTCACTTCACTGGACAAGGATAAATTAAATTTCAAGTTCCATAGACTTTCTTTGCTCTCACCGTTATCCATGCGAAAAATCTTATCGATCTTCAGGTCCGTATTTATAATCACTATATGAATTTTCTATAAAAAACTATGAGATACTCAGAATAAAATTTCTTATCTCGAAATACAGATGGTTTAAAAAGTCCTCTAAATATTACTTATATGATATTTAACCTTTAACTGTACGGATGGGGTCTGGCTGGACCCCAAGCGCTATTTTTGTTACGTATTTTCTCGGTTATGTGTTTTATTTATTATGTACTCTAAAACTTACATATCTTACGTTACTTTTAGAGAAAATGAAAAAAAAAATTTACTAAAAATAACGCGTGTACTCAAAGGTTAATCCTGGAAGCGTACATACTAATAAATAATAATAAGCACAAATTCTCAAATTTTATTTTAAAATATTTGGGAAGAAAAAATCAAGTAACAACTAAATAAAGAATTATTCTTTCCTATGGTCTATTCTATAGGTTGATAGATTGGTACAAATTCTCCTGTCAATTAAGATTCAAGTAAAAGTATTTTTATTCCAGAACGCTCTCTCGATCAAACAGAATTAATTGTTATCTTTAGGCAAGGAATATTTCGAATATTCTTCTGCTGACGCGTAGCCTTGGTGTTTGTTATTGTGTACAGCTGTTATGTTACGCGAGAACTGTGTTTACGCGAGAACATCGCGCTACCATTCTCATATACAAAAATTCGGGCCGACAGATAGCATCGCAAGCCACTCCGTATGTTATTGCGTTAGTTACCGAAACAAGACTGACAAGTGAAGAAAGAAGGTACGATAGCACTGTTTGCACTCATCGAAGCAATTTGTTCATTCTTGTTTATTCACAATTTATTTGCTTGATTTAGTTTTATACATGTCGTTTCTTAAAAGATTTATCGTGTTGGGATAGCAAATCGCACATTTTTAAATAAAGACCAAAATTCTCATATCGCAATCATCCGCATGATCGCGATTGGTCTCCAACGTGAAAAAAGCAATTTTTACGACGGACTTCCGCTAAGAACATTCGCCGGATTGGACGACTACGAGTTTGAACGGATTTGACGCTTTTTTCTCGTAAGCCATTTGGACCGAGGTCGAGTCCCTTAGACGAAAGGATATCATCGATAAAAGCAGGTTTTCGCTGGCATCGCTCCTCGTCCGACTGGAATATAAACGGGAAGCCGGTTTTCCCCTATATCCTTGTTTGCGTTCGCGCAACGTGATCGAAGAGGCGACCAAGCAACTTGCGCGAGCTCTCTCCACGATGACCGTCGAGCAACTTTACCCGTTCGGGACCGCCATTCGCATTGATTACTTTTTTATTAACCATCAGGAGCAGTGATCCATGCGTATTCTCTCTCTCTCTCACTCTCTTTCTCTCTTTACGTTTTTTTCTCTTTCTAAAGTAAATCGTAATGCCGCTCATCATATGAAACACTCACGCTATACTATAGCGATTGTAATTTCATAACTGACGAGCTACGATTTTTCACGAAAATTCAAAAAAGACGTTTTTGTTCTGTAAAATTGCTACTTCAATTTAGCTCATTACATGAACTATCGTTTTGTTTTCATCGAGCGTATTATCGTATTCTATAATTTAACATAGCGTGTGTTTTCTGCGAAAATTTTCGATAGTATTTAAAGTGTTGGAATTAAGAGATAACTCAAGCTAAATCATAATAATGAAATCTAGGTCCACCGAGATGAGTTTGGATAAGTTAATTAATCTGCTCGACTCGTAACGTCACGCATTCATAATTAGATGTCAATACGACTATTATCGGCGGTGATATGGTTTCGCGCGTATTATCGCAGGTTTTATTGATTCCTCTTTGATGAGTTCTCCGTGGATCCCATAATCACGAGTATTTCCGCGATACGTATGTACCACTATCTCGTCGAAAAGCTCGAAATTAGTTTTACCGTTGCAATTACCGTCGTCGAGCGGCGGAATTTGATTACACGCAAACATCGATTCGGGGCCTCGTTCGGGGCGGTCGGAACGAGCGATTGCGATTTTATTATCGTGTACATCGTGGTCGTAGCCGGCGGTCTGCGCGGCATAAATCGAAAAAGCCGTTCTTGTCGCGTTTCTATTACCAGCGTTACAATCGACGGTGCGCGGCGCGAGGTCGATCGAAGGAGCATTCGAAAAACATATATCTCGAAAATAGTGATAACATGACGACTGTAAATTATATCGTGCATCGATCTGATAGTTTCCGAATGGCCAATAACGATGCGTTATTGGTCATTTGAAAGCTGTTAGATGAGTAATAACTTGTGGTCGTCGCTATAGTAATATATTCAAGTATTATATTTAGTTTAAGCGCCGCTATACATTTTTAAGACATTTTTAAGATTAATAAATGATAATATTTTTTACCAGTTGATAGATTCGATACTTGCTATATAGCTTTCTCGCGACTTGCTCAATTCCGTTTTATATTTAAATATTATTTGATAATGGGGCAACGTCGAGTATTTGACCGAGTATTCGCAAACTGACTTTACGCGTGTGCACTTTCGCGTCGTTTTCCACAGATAACGGCATTGTTTAATACCATTGATGGTATTGTTTGATCATGAACTTCTGAAGTACGTCTCGTGGAGAACTTGGTGCTTTAATCGTCTTTTACCGTCGTGCAAAGATGCAACCGTTAAGAGCCGCGGCTGCGAGCTATACGAGAATAGAATATATGGTGACACGGTAAATAGACTTGTTTCTTAAAGTTCGCGATCTTCCCCTCTCTCTTTTTCCGCTACGAGAATACTTTTTATCAGCGATCGTTTGCAGAGGCGTCTCTCTCTCATCTAAGTTTTTTATTACTTTCGCTGATGGAAGTTTATTATGTTTGGTACGTTTCTAATATCGAACGATACCCCCATTCGTGACGCAATTTCAAATGGACAGATGGATTTTTCTACCGCGACGGAAGATCATTCTTTATGTTATCTCAAATTATAAAGTAAAAATATCGAATATAAAAGAAATTCAATATTCATATTCCTATTTTACATATACATACAATTACCATACACCATTATACATTTGAGTATACAGAACAAGTAAGGGAAATAAAATGTTCTGAATAATAAAAAATATTTCGAATAATCTGCGAGAATACAATAGAAAGATCAAAATAAAGGACCAACCCTGTGTAAAGAAATCTACTTTCTCAGTTACTAAACGCTGATTTATGTAATTATTTATTCTGCTTGAAATTGTTCGTCCGTGCTTGTAGAAGTTTCATTTTCCGTGCTTGAAGTTGAAGTAGCCAATTACTATCAGATTAATGAAGAACTTAGGAGAGAACTGACTTTTCACTTTGCTGACGGGGTGAACCTTTCAAATCCAGAAAAAGAGAACAATGTAGCAGGAAAATGTAACGTTCCGAAGAAAGATAGGTAAAACGATAACAGGTTTTTTAAAGATTATTTGAATTACTCTGCTCTCAGAGCAGATAAAAGATATACATTTTTAACTAATAATTTATTAAAATCGTGTTATATCATTTATAAAAAATTACCTCTATTTCGTATGCGTACACGCAAAATTCAACTCAACTAAACTAATTTATTTGTTTTTAAAGCCCTTCAAAGGACTTCGAGGCGACTAAAGGACATCTTGTGCATGCAATTCCAGTTTGTAACAGGAATTGATTTCCGTTGTTCGCCAATGAAGCGAACCGCGTCTGAACATCTCGTTCATTTCTTCGTTCTCGCTGTTTTCCTTGTTCCCGCGAGTGACAGTTTTCCGCATGGCCGCGCATCGCGTCGTTTTCAGCGCGACGTCGGCGTCGTCCTCGTCGAGGAAGAGGTATCGAGACGCTTCGCCGAGCGCGAACGACGATGATGAAACGAAATTATATGGTCTCGCCAATATCACCACAGAGCGAGATATGTGTGCATTGTGTGTGCGAGTTGCTTTCTCCTTTAGAATATATTCTCGCACTTCACACATCCCTGATGTATAAATACGCGATAGAATATAGATTCAAGAAATAAAGTTAAATCTATCGAGCGAGTCAAAGATTGTGCGGAAGACTATACAGAACCTCCGTAAAACAGTACAGTTCGAGTAACATCCACCACCACAAACTTAACGTTTGTCATTCTGAGCTAAAAGCTCGACCATTCTTCTTCCACCTCGTTCTGCGCTCCATCGACCCCCCGTCCTCCTTTCTAAGAGGCGGCACGACCTAAAACTTTCCCGCGTGAACCCGAGAGCTTTTCTTAGAACAACGATACCTTCTGTGCTCAGGGCTAACCACCGAGAGGATACTCCGCGAGTCACTTAACGCGAAAAGTCCCTTAAGACTCGACGACACATATGCAGATGGTCTTTTCGACTACGAAATCATCACGGTCGACAAACTCGGATGAAAGAATCAGCAACGACTGCAAAGTCGACGTTAGAATACGTAAACAACCTTGCATGTATATTAACCGTTCTTGTTTGCCTAACGACAAGAATATATACGAGTATATAGATACAGTATTATGTAATATCGCATAAAATGCATTCTTTGAGGAATATCCGTGGCGAACAAGACTCTTTTCAAATTAAATCTTTGCTTTATACTTTCCGTTTCTTTGATCTAAAGCACCGTTAATAATACGTACATACCTCGCTATTTTTGTATATTTTCTTTTTTTTTACGTAGGTATTAAAAAATACCTATCCTTTTTGTGACGTAAGTATAAGAAACGCGTTTACGCGAAGCATTGGGGCAGTGGACAAAGATGCATAATGTAATTGTACATATGTAACAATTTCTCTTAGCGGAGTAATAAAATTATATCTTCTCATCTTTATATTAAAACAGAGTCACAGACATTTTTATAATACTTCTTACACATATCGCTGTAACGTACTTAGCAAATACGTAAAATTATATTATGCATTCGTGTCCACTGCCTCCGCACTGCTTGACGTAAACGCGTTTCTTACTTGTCTAGTCACAAAAGGGACTGTTTACGGCTGATACACAGCGTATGTTGGCGCATGCAGAATGCAATGGTTATATTGCGGGAAATTGGAATCTGGTCAAGCTGCTTTTATCGAGTAAGGAGATTGTGCGCTATCGCGTACGTACGCGCTACGTAAGCATAGTTGCATTCTCGCGAGATTGCTTGTATGTCGTATAATCGTTATAGTGCCCTGCGGCTTGTACCGCGAGACAGGCTTTTGCGACGTGCAAGGAGAAGTTGCATTTTTCATCCGCGTACAATCGAATATTTTCTTTTCTGAAAGAATATCGTTAAAAAGTACGGCGCGATAAGTAGATATATACGCATATGGGAAAGTAACGTAGCGCTAAAAGTCTTTCCTCTTTCAGAATATCTTTCTCTATCGAAACGGCGCCGGCGCGGCGCGCGATCGCTATATTCTTCGCCATTTTCCGTTTTGCAATATTTTTCAGAAATTTTCGCAACGGTAAGCGCGTTGCGAAACGTGACACGCACGTCGGGAGGAGCGAAATAAAAATCGCGCAGATTACGTTCTTTTTCCCGCGCCATGTAAAACAGTGCGGTCTAGGAGACCCTTTTAGCCGTGACGACGTACGTGCGGAAGTTGCGCCTTACTCGAAATCCCGGGGGAACGGAAACTGCCGCGCGGATGCATATGCGATGGGAAGGCAAGAGCCCGGCGGCTTCTTACGATTCCTGCTCTATGCTACATCGGAGATATGATTTTTGTTGCGTACGGATAAGCTCGACTTAGGTCGTCGAGTTGGATATAGAAAACTTCCAACGGAACGGCTATTAGACAAAAAATGTGTTTTTAAAGATCTGGAAACGTAACGTGAGAGAGAGAGAGAGAGAGAAAATGTACGATATCAAAGAAGCTTTATTTTTATTCTTTGATGGATTTCAAGTCGATACTTTAGGAAATCTTTGAAACGCGCAAGGAACCATTTTCTAAAAATATATTGAGGAGCTGAAATTTTACAAAGAGATTTGAAGAGAAACTGAAGAATTTCCAAAGTAGTAGCTACTCAATAATTACAAATTACTCTCTCTTTCTCTCTGATGTAGTTATTTTTTCTACTCACAAAATAGTTAAAATCTCTAAAAAGAATAAAAGCGTTATATTCCTGAAACATTCAAAAATTCTCAAGTATCAACGAGCCATAATGCGGCGCTTTATGATATATTCAGCTATTTTCTTGCGAGCTCGCGTTCCTTCGCGATGTACGTTCACTAACGATACTCGGTGTATACAAGCACACGATGTTGCTTGTCACTTCGGTCAGAATGGATGACACTCGGCCGAGATCATAATTTATGGTACGCCTGCGAAAAGAAGGAGTGATACACTTCTTACGGTCGAAGCTCGGCGAAATAAAAGTCCGTGACACCGCCCCGCGGCGCTTCGTCTTTGTGGCAAAAAACGGCGGATTTTTGCGATATGTGCGACGACGAGCAACGTGAAATTTTCCGACGGGCATTTATCCAAACGCATACGTAATCGTAAAATTACGAATGTATACGGGTAAGCGAGGTTTTGCTACTCTTTCACCAAGAAGGACTGTATAATAGTACGATGGATGATGGTTTCGCGTCCAACACTGCTATTTCGTCATCATTTTTTCGGAAACTCCTAATTATGCATTGATAAAGTGCATTCGCGTAAAATTGTAATTTACGACGTTAGCTTTGTTGTGGAAAAAATGGCTCTTTCGGCGCAGTGTTCCATTTGCTTTGTCAACCATGATAGAATCTCTCGTGCGCATCATAATTGATAGTTTATCATGTCATCTCTATCGTAAGACTTTTCATCTACAAGAAGGGAAAAGGAATTGAAGTAATTTAAATTAAATTTCAAAAATTTCAATTGCAAACCTTTCTTTCATGCAATCTCAATGCAGTACTTTCGTGTTTTTTTTTTCAGTAGAATCTATATATATATATATACACTATATACGAACTAATAAACTCTCTTGCATGGTAATATAATATAATATATGATACGCTGCAGAGAGGGAGGACAAGGTACACCTCATATCTAGAACTTGAGTGTCGTGACCGTGTAAGAAAAGTGTGTCAAAGATAAAAATGGTCCGCTACGTTCGCGCCGTTCGCGGCCCCGTCTGGGTCAAGACGGAATTCTTTGAGCATGCAGTAGGACACGTATGGTAATGTTGCCGTCACGTCGCGAGATCCCCAAAAGACTTCCAGTGCACTGGTCTATGGTGCATATGTAATTGCAGTACCTAACGTTCTGGAAAACCGCAGCTTCATCTAGTTGCGGTCGTGGAAAATTAAATCTGATGCATGAAAAGTTTAAGTATATTTCGGGAAAAGATAAAATTCAACAGCAACTTTCAAAATTTTGTCGCATGCAAATACCTTATTCTGATAAAAGTTTTAAGAAAGTATACTATTTGCGTGTAGCATTATAACGGAAAGATATTTTTTTATAAAGAAAAAAGGCTTAAAAGAACGAATAATCATCCTGAAAAAGTTTGATGCAAGAATAAGGGAATATCTCGAGACGACTTTCGTTCATTATCGAAGACACGTGATCCAAGAAGTTGGAATGCAAGCCGGAAAGCCTTTCCTGTTTCGCGACGCAGGAAATTCCGGGATTTTTGTCATCCCGTTTCTTGAAAGAGCGCGCGACGTAAACTTTGATCTCGCGAGCTTCACTTAAGGGAAGAAGCTTCTTCTCGGAGCTGTTCCCCGAGCTAACAACTGATGGCACTCGTGTGTCACTTAAAGTGCCGACCTTTAAGCCACGACGACGCGTATGGAGATGTTCCTATACAGCGATAGGGTCTCGAAAGGGCGGTTACGCGGCTGGATACCTAATGGATGACGATACGTATTAGAAAGTTGGCTCTTGTTTTCTTCGTTCTTCCGATCCTTCTGTTGCCATTCGCGAGGGCAAACAGCCCGAGTCGAGGAAATACGAGAGTACGATATAAATTTTGTGCATTAAAATTTTCCATATAGCAATTTATTTCTCGCTTTTCGTCTCGCGCGGATGAATTGCCGTTATAGAAACGCGAATATAGTGCGTCGGACTAACAAATGGGTTAAGTAATTCCAGGACGTGCCGCGTGTCCTTTAAGTTCTCGCGTAAATCACTCCTGCGTTACCGCTGGATGCGCCGCGCCGCGCCGCGCGCCAGCGCGAGCGGAAGCCGTTAAAGCTACTTTTATGGCCAGCGATACCGAAACGCGCCGCGCGAGGTATCCGCTCGTACTAGTTGCTGGGCAAGGTGCAACGAAGTTATTTGGTATTTTCATTTATAAGTCGTATATACACACGCCGGCAAATATCGATTTTCTTTTACGCGTAAATAGCCGACCACATGCCGGAGCAGTTTCTTACAATGGCCGAGTAATCCCAATTTTCATTCGTAGGAACTATTCGCATCTTTATTGACAATATCGCCCGTAGTAAGTGGCAATATCGTACGTATTGTGGTAAAAGAGGCTGTAAAAAAAGCGGACGAATCTCCTTTAACGACACGCGCAGTAAGCATTTTTCTCTCATGCGTCGGAAAATCCTATCGCCGCGCAATGCAAGGTACGATAAATGCGAATGCGCAAGTGCTATGGACATTTGTGGTCACAATTATAGCTTTTACTGGCCGCGATCTCTTGGTCTGGAAGAAAATACGAGGGACATCGCACGTTGTAGTTGTTAAATAGCACAGCAGTTTCGTTCATGACGCTTGCAAGTAGGCATATCGAAACACATGAAGAGTATTATTTCTTTTTGCCAAAAAATCGCAATATTAAAAGTCATGAATTATTTGTCTAATATTTCAAACATATTCTTTTGTTGAATATAACAATTTGCAATTTATAGCAGAAGTATTTGAAAATTTACGAAAAAAATATGTTGTTTATTATTATAACTTTGTAAAATTTTTTTTGATACAAATATTTTGCGTTAATTTACGCAAGTGTATCTCGCAAGTGAACAAATCGATATGTTATTACTAATATAATCGTAAGAATATTCTTTTGTCAACTTACAAGATATGCCCATTTCTCTTTCTTGTGCATGATAAGAGATATAACTTGGATATTCATTGTGTTCCGTTCATATTTAAACAGCACACTCTGTCAATCCATTTGCTTCGCCAACAACGCGAGGATAACGAGTGGAGCACAGTCAATCATACCAAGCGAGTAGTTATTACGCATAATTGACAGGCGTTGGTTTTGGGTCAAAGCTAAATCGGGAAGTGGAAACGGAATACCCCTGAGAGCGAAAAAGTTAATGTCAACCAATAATTCGATTGCCCTTTCAAAAAGTACTCGATGACAAAGGTAGGTTGAATTTCATTCGTCCATATCGCCACCTGCGGTGGCACCGATAGGTAGCCAGGATAAATCGAGGTTGGAGTTGTGATCAAGTTTTTATCTATCGATGTTTTTAACCTAGCATTATAAAGCCACAAATAAACCCTATGTTGATGATTAAAAATAAAAAGCGTAATATAATTATTACGTCGACGACAAATTAGAAATGCGTTTTTTTTATTCGCCAGAAAGAGTATGCTTATCAATTCGAATATTCTAAGAAAAAGCGATGTTACTGCGCAATTGAGAATCTTTGAGAGGGCTGCGCGGTGAAAGATATCTACTTCTCGTGAGAATTTCTGGTAGGAAAAGGATTTTTACAAGGACGCTAAATCCGTCGCTCGATTTTTCATCCGCGAGAATGTATGTTTACGAACTTCTCCAATTGTGTGGGAGTAACAGTTGCAGGTCTATTGAGAACAGTCCCCATTTGAGAATGTCGAACGGCGGAAAATATCTCTTGAAGGAAGGAAAACTGGTTGTCGCGCTTTCCTCGGAGAAGGCGGCAAGTGGAAATCACAAATGACTGATAAAGCTCAGGCAGGCTCTCTTCAGCTTCGCTGCTCCTTCGTCGTCTTCAGGTTCGTCTCTTCATCTGGCGAGTTTGTAAAGGCTTTCCCCCTTATCAGCGAAGCGACTCATCTTCTAGTCGTTAGGCATTCTTCTCGCGCTCTGAAACCGTGCTTTCCTTCCATAGCTCGTAGCTCGTAGCTCAGGCCTCGTTACGACTCACTCATTTTCCGCGAATAAACGTGCGCTCGCGTGTACGGTGTAATACTCAAAGGCAAAAGAAAAGAAGGGAAAAGAAAACGAGTTTCTGTTATCGTGACAGTCCGATAATAATTTTGACGATACCGCAATAGTGATATTTCTGGAAGCATAAGATAGACCAACCGAAGGATTCTTAAACGCTTAAATGTAATGGAGGCAAAATGAATCACTAATGAATGCAAAATGATTCACGTGGAATGATAAATTATTCTTGTATATACCTAATGTGTAACAATAGTAAGACCATTTTATGTCTGCAGTTTAAATTCGTAATATGAGAGGTGCATTAGCGACTCTAATGGGAAAAAGATATCGATCCTTAATTATTATACATATAATTATTAATAAAGTCATAATTTATACTCAAGTTACTATTCTACGTTTATGCATTTATGCGTCCGTGAATTTTGACTCAGTTCGAAGAGTCGCAGTAATTTGAAACTAAGACGTCGCGTCGTTCCGCTGATTAAGCGTACTTTTCAGAAATTCCTCGTATCTCACTCGGCTTCAATTAGGACGGTATCGCTTTTGCCGCGTACTTTCAAAGCCTGGCGATAATTGGTCTCCGAAAGTTCTGTTCCGACTGTGAAAGACGTCGCCATCCGGTTCCTTATCCCCACTCCAACACCGCGCGAGGACCGCCGTCTCTCTGGCTATACCATCCTCTTCAACTCGAAACTTTCCGTCGAGACGACTCGAGTAGCCAGAGTCATATTTTATGCGAACTCGTTCCGTGGCTTTATAAGCGAACAATAACGCGCTGCGCGTACGTCCGGCGAGTGCATGAGCATTCGAAACGTCTTGAAGAAGCACGAGAACAAGAAAAAACGGCTTCAACGAGCTGCAATTGAACTTCTAACCTCCTTTTAGCGACCTAGCCTGGTTTTCATGATTAATAAACCTGTTGTTAATCATCTACGTCCCTCTTTCCCTTTCTTCTCCTCGATTCCCGTCGCGCGGATAATCCCAACGATCCCGACTGCGCCGAGCGTGACCTGTGCTGCTGGCTACTACCTACTCTCCACCATGATCTTTTTCTGCCTTCCTGCGCGATCTGGCTCCTGGCTCTTCTCCTCGCGTGCAATGAACTTCGCCGGAATTGCCGTGCTCACCGAGCCGGATGCTTCGCGCGAGCCTCGTATAATTGGATGCATTAGATGCACCGGAGTCCGGAGGTCACGGCGCGGCGTCACGCATCTGCTGGCAACTATCGCAATCTCTCACCCGCTCGCCATCCCCTCGCAAAGAGAAAAGTCCCTTCGTTTTTCCGCCAGATCGGACATCCCGCGTTGGGCCGCGCTCGGGCGTATCGCGCGAACCGTGACCGCGACACGCTCCTCCTCCTCGTGCCGCTTGATTGATGACGCGAGCTTTTACGAGCTTAATCCTTCGTAGGTCCCTCCACTACAGCACTGTCGGAGCGACTTTACGGGGGTCGGTTCGGTCGAGATGAATCGTGGACCGGTGACAATGATGAGTCTTATTTTCAGTCTTAAACTTAAATGTGATTCTTCGAGTCTTGCTTTATATTGATGTTTCAGTACGACTTAAAAAACGTTAGCCTTATCAGAAAATCTTATGTTGTTAAAAAATAGGCGGATATATATATATATTTATTTATGCTTTCTTCGCAAACTTTGGCTATGTAATTGGATCGGGAGCAATTTTTGCACGCCAAGTATGAACAATCCTAATATGTACACGTAAGTGGGTGGTGTTGCATTTTCTACGGACGTTTTCACGAAAGTTTTATGACGCTCGCGTAAACTTTATGTTAATACTGCCGTCTTAGTAGCAACGTAGCGACAAGTTATTATAAGTAGTGTAGTTTTAACTTTGTTCGCGCGCGGAACTTCGATGGATCGTCAGCGGCAGAATTACGAGAATGGTGCGCACGTCCTAGGAAGACGTGCATAACGCAGACCTATGTAACAAACAAACTTCACTTCCATACTCGAAGCGATAACGTTCCCGATCAAATTACTGAAAACTTTATTCGTTGATTGGAAAACCAATAGCGATATCCGCTGATAACGATTCTAGAAAAAAGAAGGAGAAAGAGAGAGAGAGAGAGAGAGAAAACCTTGTTTAAACTGTCCATTATCTCAATGCGAAATTCTCTCGTTACTATCACTATTTGATAACGCGTAGAAAAGAGGCCGAAAAAACTTTAAAAATTCATAAAAAAGAGAAAGTTTTGTTTCTCATTTCTCGCTGCTTGATCAAAATGACGGAATTGTCGGATATTTCACTAATTTTAATAAGACAATCGCTCATCAGGCCAAATCGTTGAGATCTTGGCAAATCAAATTTCGAATGGATCCAATTTGGTCGAATCGAACTTTCCATGAGTCAGCGGAACTTCTATCACCTTCCTGTAGGTACAAATCGAAGGTCGATTTCAGCTGCATTGTACGCTGCTTTCGAGATCAACGGTGGCGATACCGCGTTTTTCTTTAACATAAGCTAGCGTCAAAGAAAGGAATCGATAGAATCAGATATCCCTTTCGTTATTATAATACGATTCCCCCCCCCCGATGATACGTCATCTGATTCGTAAACCATATCAACCGGATCAACGGTTAACGTTTCGTCGTGGGTATTGTGTCGAGGCTAATGTGCCGGAATATATCTTCTATAACTTATAAAGCATCCTCAAAAAGTGCTTCCGATTTTATTTATTGGCTATATGAATAATACTTTAAGAAATGGAAAGCATGAAATTTAATATCTGTCGTTAAGATTGACTTTGCAAAGATAATATCGTCTCGCGAATGTAATAAAATACATCCTTATACAATTTTAACTATATCAATGAGATTGCTGTATTCTACCTGTACTAAAGAGAACACTTAAACTAGGATTTTTTTGTTGTAGATATGTTGGATACGTACCTCAGAATAAATATTTTTTAAAATTATACGAACATGACGATGTGAAAAAGGGCTGCTTAGCGAATTGATTGTATATATAAAATTATGAGCATTATTTTGTTTAAAATAATTATTTATGCAAAAGTCAAATAATTTACGTCATGTCTATTATGCGGGAAAACCGTGATACGAAATGTGTTGCTAAGAGATTGTACCTCCGATAATGAATACGGGAAATGTTTCGAATTTTACTCTGTAAACGTATGAACAAATACCTCACGACGTGCATATGCACATACTTTTATATACGTGAGCATATGTGTATATACTCTGCTTCTTCTTCCTTCGGGAACATACATTTTCTGCGGAATATTTTTGACATCATCATTGCACCGGGAGATGCATCTGGTGATAATCCTACAGAGCGCGCGCGCGTGCATATTATTTAACTCTATGAGTGACGCAAGAAATTGTAAAGCGGAAAATCGTAAAACCGACTATTATACATCTCAAAATTAATATTGTTGTAGTTTTAACAGCAAAAAGTTATTTTAAAAAAAGAAAAATCTTTAAATTTAATATATTTAACATACATATTTAATTAATTTTTAATGAAATTTATTGATATAAATAAGTGGAAAAATATAAAATCATTATGCATGAACAACTGTGAATATGTACATTTAAATGTTAAGTTATATCAATGTTTCATGGTTCTGCAAAAAAAAATGAATATATACAAAGTTAAATATAGTTGGAATATAAAAACGATGTAACAGAGTTCAGAATCCCGAACATTGATCTAATCATCCATATATCGATATGGAACTCGGCCGAACGAAGTTGAAACAAATTTTCGAAAATCCCAACTTTCCTTTTGCCTCCGATCCTTCCGACTGAAATAAACTTCGTCCCAGAGGAAAATGTATAATATTCGGTTTGTACGTCTGGGGCGCGTAGTGGATTCCATTCGCTGAGGTTTGCGCTATCACGTCGTCGTCCTGTCTTCGTGAAAGCGCACATTCTCGCACTGCGTTAACGCAAGGAAAACGAGAAGCGAGCGCGTGTGTCAAATGGTAAAACAGCAGATGTTCTCTCTCGAGACGAGTAACTCGGAGGAGAAGAGAGAGAGAGAAAGAGAGAGAGAGAGAGAGAGAGAGAGAGAGAGAGAGAGAGAGAGAGAGAGAGAGAGAGAGAGAGAGAGTGCTAGGAAAACTATATTCAACGCAATCACGAAAGTGTCCCGCGCGATTACGCGTGCACGAAATTTGTAGGAGCAAATACAACGCGGCCATAAAGCTCCGCGCGTCATCCACGTCGCGCTTATATTTTCCAAACGAGTGTATCCACCACGTGGTCTCATCTCCATGTTCGTCCAGCACGCTATACAATCAGGGACTGAACGAGCATGGTGAAACGAGGGCGGGGGGGGGGGGATAATGTAGGAAAGTAGCCGAGGTTGGAATACGAAAGCGCACCTAAACGTCTTAAAACAATGGTGTACTCGAAATTTTGAAGCTTCTACGTTAAATTTGTCCATGTTCCCCTTTCTCTCTTTTTAAGTGATGCTCAATAGGAAATCATATTCCCCAAAAGTTTGTAAGATATTTCAAGTATTATTAATATGTAAAGATATAATAGTTTTTAAGTATCAAAATCTCTCAAAATTAGTAATTGATAAATAAGTACAGCAATGATCTCATTGCTTATAGTAGATATGCGTTTTATGCGCTTTCTTACGTCGCTGTCGCGTTTGTTGAAATTAGCGATGAATCGTGAGCCATTCGTTTGTGTGCGCGTATAATTTCTCGTGGCGAACAGATAGCGTCAACATTAATTTAGCTCTGGTGTCTATTCGACACGATAACATAATGTTTCACTCGTCGGCGAAAAATCGTATTTTCAACCGTGTTGTCGCGCTGGATTATCGCCCGGGCATAAAAATATTTTCACGTCCGTGGCGGAGATACATCCAACGGCGGAGTTTGGCTCTCTCGGTCATTACACGCGCGAGAAACTTGGAGCGAGCGAGCCATAAAGTTGTCGACCGCGTTTATGTCCTCGTGGAGAGAGATGAGTTGCGTTTCCCTCCTCATTTCCGTCAGCCATCTCGGGGCTACTTCCGATCGACTTGATGCTACTTCCGTCGCCAAATGACCGATGTTTCATTTATAATGCTTCACTCGCTCGATGTTGGACGTTCGACGTTCGACGTTCGACGTTATTACCGCGCAGTCAGTAATTAGAAGATAACATCGGCAAATGTTGATATATTTGACGTGACGCTTCAGTGCAAATGTCAATAAACGCTAAATGATTGTTAAAAATATCGGAAGGAAGCAACAACCGAATATCGACGATCGATTCGTATGTATGCATTTGTTAGCATTTTACATCACGAAAAGCGATATTTCGCGGAGGGATTTGATTCGAGCCGGCTATCGTATTATAGAACTGCCTATCGCGGCAGGTAAATATCAACCGATATTTTCTGACGAGTGTAGCAAAAAATCTCAATACGTTGCTGGTGAAACGAAAGGAAAGGCTATCGATCTTTAAAAATGCCGTTTAAAGCGTACACTGTATATACTAAACTCGTGTTACGCGCTACCTCGTAAATTCTTCTCATCGCGTGTATTTATGTAAAACATATAAGTATTATTGGATATTTCACCGTGTTACGAGGCACGTTGATTATCCCGCATATTTTTGCGATTCAATAACCGATACGCATTTCGATTATATGTAGCCGGTGTTATCGAAAACCTATAATTAGGAGACGTATGCGAATCTCATCGAGATAGAAACGAAAGAAAAATAAATTGCACACCGACCTAAAGTTTGCGATATTTGGCAAAGATTAATTATGCAAAATCCGGGATAGACCATAATAAACGAGTAATATCCCGGCGCGATCTCGACGTTCCTCGTTGCACAAAGTCCATTAACGGGTATTACTGGCAGAGCCGTTTTAGAAGCGGCTATAAAATTTACGTGTGCGCGTGCTTTTATTTTCCGCTGCGTGGCAGATAATAATTTCGCAATCGGAGGCTTATCCGTTGACGCTGGCGGAATATAAGAGTCGAAACGTGAGTACGCACAGATAGAGAAATTCGGAACTGAAGAGCCGTCGAGCTATACGAAACGCGGAATAAAAAACTCCATACTTATTACTATAGGTAGGGTCTGCTTGACTGTAATACCTTCGAATACGATGTACGTCGCGTTTATCGACTTCTCAAGTTTTCCCCGGAAAGTTCGTCGGTTGGACAAATGCGATCGCGAGGAAAGGGAAAGGGGGAAGGAGAAAAGACCCATTCTCTCCGAAATCCCGCGTAAAACCGAAGTAATAATCGATATGCCCCGATATACCTCGAAATTCGCAATTGAAAACGTCGACAAGTAGATCGCGTAATCAAAGCTCGACAACCTTATTATTACCGTCGCTAGACCGGGAGGGAGAATTTCAAATATCATTGGAGTTTGCCGTAAATTTTATACGACAGTGAATAATGCAATGCGATGCTATAATGCTCGTACTAGCGATTTATATACGATTGTGAATCATTTGCGAATCATATTTCTAATAATTAATTACGCGCATTGATCGAATCGCTATTTTATCTCGATCACAATTTGCGCCAACAGTTATCAAATTGTCGTGCTTGATGGTATTATACGAAAGGCACCCTTGGATAAATAGATTGTCTCAAAGCGCTTGATGTTTTCAGGTAGTCGTGCACTGTTTGGTGAGTAAATAGAGACGATTCGGACACAATGTTATTAGAGAATGTAGCAACCTCCACAAAAAACAGCTTGATCTACATTGAAATCCGCGAAAAATGCGTTTCTTGCAGGATGGCTATGGCTACGGTCAACGTGACGCTACAAATGCTTTGAAGCGTTTTTTTTCTTTCTTTCTTCATTGAAAGAAAAGAGAATTTAAGAGGAATGCTTCGAAGCATTTGTAGCGTCACGTTGACCGTAGCCTATGTCGTATAATTATGTCGTCTTTTATGTAGACGAACTCGGCACGATCCTTTATCGCTTTACATGGGAGTCGCGGTTACGTAAGATACGAACGCGCGATTCAAATAATTAGATCTGACCACTGCAATTCAGAATTCTTGAAATGCAGTGTACATATTGTACACGAAATCTATTAACCTTTATAGCCTCAAGATACCAAGTCATACGATGAATATTTATATGGCATCCGAAATCATATATATTCTCTGTAACTTATACAATGTTTCAAACCTTAAAAGACGTCTAGGAAAATTAAAAGTCTTCCATGTGCCGTACATAAAATTTCATGTGTGATTTCTATACTTAATTTTTGCAATAGCATTAGAGTTTCGGTTCTTTCCGGTTCGTGAAAATTTAATTTAGAAATCAGAAGTTATGACTTGTCGGCGCTCAATTTCAGTGTTGCCTACTTCGAGACTCAACTTGGTCGGGAATTTTTCGGGCTAGAAACGTGCGGTAATAACGATATATACGCACGAACGCGAAAGCGCAGTTATTAAGTCCAAGTACGCGGAAGCATCTCAGCTTCGCCATGGGGAAGCCGAGTTACGAGAAGCTTCGTACCATTGCCATTGTGGTTAGCGAGACCGACTAGTTGCGAGAACGTGAGACGGCAGCGACTTCACTTTCGCGTTCTCGGATATACAGGGACGTCGCTCTACTATATATCACGTACTTCTTGAGAGAGATATGATCCTTAGAAACCTCCACGAAGCCGATTTTCGAAGTAACTACAAAAGTAAGACCGAAATTGGATTTCGAAAAATCACGATATTTTGACGTACCGCATTTTTCTGTGAAAAGAGATATAAAAATAATTTTTTATTCGATCTGCTACGAGACGAGGCAGTAATATGGCTATTTATATAGCTGTATTACGTGTCCTGGGATTTTCACGTCATTAAGAGCGCCTGAAGGAATATTTTAAAGAAAAATATTCCGAGATTCCAAGACATTTTCCTCTCAGACGCTGATCTTGTTACATGGATATAGATAATTCTTCTTTCATATGTATAAACCATTCATATGCGATATTAGGTATTTGTTCAAGCGGTATTAAACTGCTCGATTATATCTTTATGGCACTGTAGTAACGTATCCCTGCGCTTTATCTTTATGAACGATAAGAAGACAAGTGCCATCTCTTGCGAATGCGTTACATGCATATAGAACTTTTTCTCGTAAACCATGTAGAAAGTCGGCGATAGGCGTCGGTGTTTTCTGAATAAAATTTTCCTTCCTCGGATAAGATACATGCTAACGTTACTTTCACCTCTTATCTTCATGCTTTACCGTTGCGTAAATTTGATATAAACATTTTATATAGGTACATATATAATGATTAATAACAAATATTTATAAATACTGTAATAAAAACTAAAAATTATTTTTTTATTATTAAGTAAAACTATGAGGTATCTTAATAATTATGTTACAATGTTTGTAAAAACTGCAATTTTTTATAAAAAAAAAACAATGCGCATGATTATGTTTATTTGAGGACAAATAAGTAGTAAGATAATGTATGAAGTCAGACCAAGCAAACGCGCGAGTGCGAGCAAGTACGAATGAATACTTAAGATATATGTTATACGTTCGCATGATTTTATTTTATAAAATATCCTTGAAACATATATATGTATATATTATATATTTGGAGACGATAAAATAATTCTGCTGATACACAGTGGTGTCAGTGGTATTTGTTGTTGCGGCATACGTTATAACTGCTGTGTTGTTATGTTGCGTTTACGCAAAGTCGTTGTCGGTTATCACTGACGCGTAATAAAAGCTCGAACAGGCAGGCAATATCATAAGCCGCACCGTGTGTCGTTGCATTACCTATTGAAAGATGAGATTGTGACAAGTGCTAAGAAAAAGAAAATATGACGGCACAGTTCATACTCATCGAAGCCAGTTGTTCGCACTCGTTTGTGTGATTTAACCTTTTACGTATTGCGTTTTCTCAAGTCGATCAAGATTTGTAACTCTATCAATATATGTAGATACAAAAATTTATTCTCGTTGAGATGCGCCAATCGATTGTACGCATAACTGCGCGTTGCTGTGATTTAAACCTATTCCTAGATAGTGTAATATTTCGAGACGCCACGAAATGGCCAACGGTTCGGATCCGTGTTCTTGCAATTTCATATATATATAAAAATAACATAGTAACGTTTATATATTGTATATGTGTGTGTATATATAAAATAAGAATAAGGTATATAAACGTTACTGTGTTGAATAAGAGTTCGTCCCGGGTGTGGAACGATGTGGTACGTTCGTGTCAGTAATGATTCGAATATGCCTTTGCACTAGGTCACGCTATCGCGATAACTTGTACCACCGGCACACAACGCCGTAATTATTTTTGCTTTCCTCTTGTAACTAGCTTATATCACGGCGGTAACCGTGCCGTTCATTTCGGCTTTGCGCATTCTTCGGATGACGGGGCTTTGCATCGGTGCTCCCTCTCTTTGTACCTTATTACTCTCAGAAAATTTAAAAATTCCCCTCAGCGACAATGTGAGCAATATCATCCTTTTCTTATGAAATATCTCAATTATTTAATAGAACTGATATATCTCTCAAAACTTTTATATATTAAATGTCAACTTTTGTAATTTAATGGAATTTTACGTAATATATATTAATTTTGTTGCAATATATGTAGGTCAAATCAACATTTTTTCAAATTGGCATCAGATTTCTCTTTATTAATACTGATTGCGACTAAACTAGTTTTTTGTCGATAAATAATTTCTCGATAACGAATTCTCTTGTAAATTATAAATTAATCAAACTCCAATGATGATACAGAATAAATGCGAGCGTTTCTCTCTTTCTCTCTCTCTCTCTCTCTCTCTCTCTCGTCATTGTTCGATCGCTCGAATTGCTGAGAAACGCGAGGAAGCCATGCAAAATATAATCGGTCATCGTACGAGGCCATCGATTCGCCAATATTTTCTAGTCGCGACGGCACAGTTATTTTCACACAACAACCTGCTAATTTGGTCGCACGATTACGAATGTTACTCGCTCTCGTATTGGCGCCTGAAAAAAACGCTCCCGTTTACCAAAGGTAACGTGCACGTTGGTAATAATTTCTTTCCCCGTCGCGCTATCGCGCAGATGCAAATTCGTCGTGCACGCCGGCATGACGATATTTGTATATAAATATATAATAGTAACTTTTCTTTTTTGTCGCGCGATATCGCATATATCGCAAATGCAGTCTCGCGCATCCGATATATTTATCTACGCTAACATTATACTTGTACCATCTTTTATTCTTCGACGCACGCATTTCGATTTTTGTATAATAATATTTTATGGAACAAATATAAATGATAAAAAAGTGGCTTCTCGCCTTCTCGTGAGCAAACGGCACGAATACATCAAACCGCGCGATGCAGGAAAGTCACCACAATTTCGTCGTACTCGACGGGACTCCTCGTCGCTTCTCTCGTGTGTAAGTCCGAAGCAAGTCCGCAGACTGTTGGAGAACTAGCATTGCGTATTGCGATGCAACTCGGTTGCTCGGTTGCAAACATGGTAACAATGGTGGCTATTTCACGAAACACGTACCAGCATCCGGAACGAATAAATTTCGCTGCAATGCCCTAAATTTTGAAATTGTTCCAAAAAATGTCAAGAGCAATAATAAAAATATTTTTATTATATTCAGAGATTATATGTCACAGATTAGATGTTAGATTAAATGTAAGAGTAGACTGTATATTCAAGCAATGTGAGATAAGATTTAGATACATAACTGTGTAATTGAATACATAATTTGTAATTATGACAAAAGTTACTTCCCTGATATGTAGATAAAAAAATAGAGCATTTTTAACAAACGTTGTAACAAGCGAGGACGATAAAATAATACAATATTATATAACTATTCAGCCGTTTAATAGGATGCCGCAAACTTTTGCAAACTGGCGACTTCTCTCGCGTGAATTTAGTCGTCACTTTATTAACGTTTTACGCGAATCCTGTAAAAATCTCGTATATTTCCTTATGTAACGATGACAAACGCAACGGTAAATGTCGGATCAATGTGCTCTCAGATGCCTCAAATGCGTTACATCTTTTAAAAGTCCAATCGTAAACGAAATTCATGAATCCGCCGCAGTTTCGTCTCGTATTTTTAAGTGTTCGACGCGTTCTTCTCGTGCATTTTACGATTTCTTGGAGCGTAGTATGCACCAGTGTTCTCGTATATATATCGTATCCATTAGGTCGTGTGTGTTATAGATGTAACGATTCGCTTTGGAAAACTTTTGTTTTTTGCGGCAGATTTTTATTAAAAAAATCCATTTATTAATAGAATGCGCTTTCTTGAGGAACGCTTGCCAATTTTTGAACTCTAATTTGATATATCCATGACAAAAATGCTATATGGTACGAATATTGAAAGTAGCGTCTCTGCGATAGACACGTCTACTCCCGCATTCAGCGTGCTGCGTTAGCTTATAGATAATAAATTTTTGTAGATGGTTCTGGCTCCGTTTGTCGTTGCAAAACGTATACCAGTTTCGCGTTAGTTGAATACGTCTACAGCTACGCCAAACGGCGGAGAATCGCTACTAAAGTATTCCAGAACGTATCGTTACGCAGAACCGAGTGACCCGCACTCTTTTGTACCGCTACTCCTTTTGCCCTCTTCTTGCCGCGCTCGCGCCGGCAGGAAATCGTAAACGATCGCCATAAATCCGCGGGAGTGAAGGCAATGTAGTGGCATGAACCCCTGATGACCCGTGGAACGGTCCGGGCATAAGTTTACGTATAGTTCGCGCGGAAGAATTGCTCCACGGGGGAAGAGAGGAAGGGGAAGCTTGACACTGAGAGTAGCCTTTAAGAGCGAACGGTGTCGTTTGGACGTGTGCCTGATCTCGCGTTGCTTCCGCTTCCCTCTCGGTCTTCTCGCACTACCTTATTTCATCTCCTTTACTTTCTTCCGTAGTTACGTCACATTCTGGCGATTTTTCCGATGTCAGCTTGACTTTCTCTCTTGCCTCTGGCACTTGACTTTCGAAACAATTCCCATCCCTATGAGTATTATTTTTCGATTATTAAATTTAACTGTGTTCAATTATCCGTATATCTATATTTTATTATTATTGTTAATTTGTTTTTTATTTCTACATCTCTATATTTTTTCACATTCGGAAAAACTTTAGCTAGCCTTCCCGGACTTACCTACTTGACTCAACTTGCACTCTGCTACTCCAGTCTGACCAATATTGTCTGAAACTACTGATTGTGAGCACGACTGGCAGAAGAGGTCCGTTTTAACAAATTTATTTATCATGGAAGTAGATTCTCGTCGTAGTTTGTCTGATTAGTAACGTTGGCAAAAAGCTCTAAGTGCAAGTTTGTTGAATATTTTATCGAATATTTTATGTATTTGCCGGATAAAATATTCAACGCGCGGGTAATCTGCGCAATTTCTCGAATCCGGAATCGACCATGGCGGATGCTGATACGAACGCGGCAGTATCTGATCGATATTAATCTGGTGATCCAGATTGTGCTCGACATCTACATCTACATCTTGCGTGTATAGAGGGGAAACGCTAATCCCGGAGTGTTCCAGACGTCGCGATGACAACAGAATGCCGATTAGTGCGGTTGGTTTGATAATTGCTTACAGAACCATAATCAAACTACAAATACTCTGATACCTACGATATCGACGTGTTGTACCTAATTGGCGAAACTGTCGTCGATCAGCGTTCAAGCATTCTTAATGAAACCGACGTCATTCACCGCTTTGACACGCTACACGATATCGACGCGTTTAATGTAAGAGAGAGAAGATTTATTTTCCTAGAGGTATTTCTCTCTGGAGATATTCTGAGAACGGAAATATTCTTTTCGTCTCAAACTACCCATTAAAATAATCATCATTAATATAATATATGAATGTTTTATTTAACTATTAATTAACACATTTGGCAAAATTTTTGTACAAGTCTTAGGTGTGATATTGTCAATGTCTGAATTATTAGTGCGCGCTGAGCGCATTAATATTGAATTAATAGTTTATGCATTTTTCATATAATATTATATTCCGCGTGCGTTATTAAAAAAAAAATCATTTTTTTTTTAAATTTAATAAATGCAATGCCGCAGCAATTCAACCTGAAATTGGGTTTCAGTTCGGACGATCTTAAACTTGACATGACTAGCGAACTCCATAATTAACTGATCTATTATCTTACCTGTTTTGTCCTTTGCGGCCTGATTGTTTTGCTTTTCGATCTTAAGTCGACATTTCAGCCTCTCTAAAATTCAACGTGCACTTTCGCGACAAAACGTACAACCGAATAGTCAAGCGGGAATATCTCTCGATCGCGTTTACGAGTGTCGGAAACGTATCGGCTTCGTGATTTCACGTTGGTATCGCGGGAGCAGCGAGCAATTTATCAACGTGTAGCCCATTTCCCCGAAATTCGCTTCGTGAATATAACGGGACGAAAGACGCGAGGAGCTATTACCGGGATCAATGGAAAATTTGTGTTGAGCGAGATAACGGCATCGAATGTTTTTGCGGCGAGTGCTCGCCTCATGAATTATTGACACCAAGTCGCGCGCGTCGTATGCCACGTATTAGCGTAACCGTGCAGTTTTCAAACTAGGAAGGGGCCGTATGATAAATCGTCGGCATGAAAATTTATCTAATTTACGAAGATATGGTCGAGATCTTTCACGAAGCATTAGTGAACTGCTGCTGCGTTCACTATCTACTGGATAAGTAAGGCAGATTGCAGATAAACGCGAGGAGAGAACGCGCGCGCACGCGGATGCGATTGCGGAATCCGCGGCTATCCTGTGTATCTCGTTACCGAAACGCGTCTAGCCGCGTATTATATAATAGCCAGCGGCAAAGCGCGGTTAATTAACCTCCCCGGGACACGGTGACTTCCTCATGTTAGAATACTCTTCTAACGTAACCCAATTTGCCATCTAAACGCTGCAAAAAACGGCGCATTGAGCGAACCAGAGAGAAAGAAATAGAAGAAAGAAGAAAGAGAAAGAGAACGCGTGGACCCCGTTGCACCCGTGTACCGTGGAGTACGGTGAACCGACTAGAGGGGGAGAGAGTAGTAGTTGGTGGTGGCTGAAGGGAGATGTGGTAAAAGAAAAATGAAAAATAAATGCGCTCGGGGCAACACGCTGCACCGCTGAGCTTGCAATGCTTTTAACTTTCCCCATAAATTTATTTACCGTCTCTCTCTCTCTCTCTCTCTCTCTCTCTCTCTCTCGCTATTTCCTCTTCTTGCCGTCTTCCTCATTTCTAGTCTATCTTCTGTTCCGCGATACCGCTAAAGTTTCGTCAAGTAACCCTCGTTTCCGTTTGCCTCTGTTTCTCCGTTGGTACCCTTCATTTCTTCCTCTCGTCTTCCTGTCCCCTCTATTTCTTGACCCCTTATTCCTTGACCATCTGTTTCCTTCGCCTCTTCCCTAGTGGCTTATCTCTCTATTGACCTTCTTCCGCTTTCGCTGTCTTGCTCTTTTGTTCTCTCTCTCTCTCTCTCTCTCTCTCTCTCTCTCTCTCTCTCTCTCTCTCGCCAAGCATATAGCAAGCTCGAAATTGCGCTCCGGTAGTAGTTTCTTAAGACCTTAAGAGATATATTATATATCGTGTAGCCAGGAACACGTCTATGGGCTCTAGCGATAAACAGGAAAATATTGATGCTGTGTCAAAAAGCCAACTTTAAGGAAACTTTAAACTCTTCCTCCTTTCAGAGGACAGTATGAATGGAGCAGGCGCGACGTTACGCGATGAGGTATTTCGCGGCATTAAATCATTTTAACTATCGTGTTATGTGATTAAACGCTCGCCGCTGTTCGACGATAGCGCGCCGAAAAACAATTTGAATCGCGATTTTCTATCGACCGTCGCAACTCTTCGGTATCGCGACTCCCGCTGTTCACTTCCTTTCAGCCTTCTTAACCCGCTTATCTATTGACTTTCTTTCTTCTCCAAGTACCTCCTATAAGTTCTCGCCTCGCGCTTTTGTACACGAGGAAGATCGATAAAACGCGCGACACAGAAAGATTGATAAATTGTTTACGACGAGTAAAGAAAAATGTTATTATTAACTATCATATTGTCGCATCGTCATCGTGCTTCCGTATCCGTATTAATCGCGTGGAAAAGTCAACAGAAAAGATAAGCGGCGATCGTTCCAAAATGTCGATCATTCTTTTGTTCGACAATCGTACTATTGGCTAAAAGCACGAAACATCAAATAGATATCGCTTTTCTCGGTTATAAAAAGCGTCCGATCAATTTATGATTCTTGAATGGGACAATATTTGAGAATTTAAGGCGATTTATCTCATTTTATTTTATTTTAGAGTGGCTCTCTCATTTAACGAGCGTTTGATAATTAGAAGTAATTTATCGTGATATAAAAAATTTTGAGAATTTCTGAACAGTATCTCTGTGGGTAATGGCGCACCTACTCGGATCAAAGGATCAAGAATATCCGATTACTTGATGGAATAGACCGCCACTGCACCGCCATGACAAGCTATGAGCCAAATATATTCATCTAGCCTGACAAATAATACGGCTACATATTCGATTATATGCAAGATAGCTTCACTGATCCATTAATTTCGTAAATAGAACGGAAAATATTATTTAATATTCGCGCAAACCATCTCTCAGGCATATTTGCCTGAGGAATTCTTTAAAAATGGAAAAGCACCTTTAACCAGATTGGCTGTGTTACAATAATAAGCTTTCGATATTTAATCTAATCCAAGCTAAAGAAAAATGTAATGGCGACAGAATAAGGTGGTTTCTATCTTTTTTTACTTCCGTTAGAAACAACTATTGATTTATTTGTAATAATATGCAGCACAATATAAAGAGGAGTAATAATATCGATAATAACAGTAATCCACAATTTGTCAGAAAATATATTCCAGTTAAGTATTTAAATTAAATTGATTCTTTTATTGTTAGATATTTTAAATTCATTAAAAATCGCTGCCGAATGAAAAATTGGCGATACCGAGATCCAAAAGTCACTTCCCATATCTATTTCTGTCTCTGGATAGTGCTTTCGCGTAATTTTTAGTGCGGATCTTCCCGTGGTGGTCTTTACACGACTTTTCACTTAACCCCGAAACCCGCGGAGTTTAAAAGAGCACGCCCCTCCCCCATTCTATCTGCCCACCCCTTTCTTTCTCTTTTTTCAAGCCACGTTTTTCCTACCGGTATATAACGCGACTCGACCATAGAGAGTATCCGCGCGAGTCGAGCGTCGAGCGTGGATCGCAACGGGATTACCAGGAGCCTGTGCCGCTTCCGGTTCTACGGTTCTACGGTTCGTGACCAGGGCGTACCACTCGCATTCGCTACAAATAAACCCCACGGCTGCAGTTTCGCAGCCCGGTCACGCATAACTCTGGTGACGTCTACGGTATCCGCCTCACCGACTGCCGACTGTCACACTCATGTCGTGCCCGCCGCTGGCTACGATTATTTTATTAGCGGAAACGAAGCGGCAGCGGACTAGAGAGTATACCAACGCGACCCGGTTCAGAAAAACATTAACGTTCCGCACGAAATTGAGTTGAGTTGCCAATGGATTCACTTGCCGTCCCAGCATTGTTTTTCCAAGAGACCAAAGCCGCGGAATCATCAATCGACGTTGAAATTTTGCTCCGACCGTCGAAATTGACCGAGGAAATAAATGTTCTTATTCCGTTGAACACAAGATCTAAAGAATGTCCATTGTACTACATACACAAATGTCATAATAATCACAGAAAATCACAGTAATGTCGAAGATATTATTAACGAGAACACGTTTTATCTAATAAGGATGCGGTTTCAGCTTTACACTGCATTCAGCCGCACAATATGGAAGTCGAAACCTAGGAAGTCGCGCAAGTTTTCCCGATAACATCGCGGAGCGTTACGCTGCCCCGAAGTTCGAGTAAAGACTGTCGCGTAGCATGCTTGCTACGGTGGGCAGTATTTATCGTGTCGGATGATTTGTGAGCGGGATGGCCGTCACTGCGAAATAAAGTTGGAGTCTGTTTCGTAGGCCAGTCACGCTTGCTCTTTCTCAAAGTCCGCGTTCTTCTAAACTCCGAGTGACGCGCGGTCCTATATACGTACGAGGAGGAGAGTTGTCTCTTGTTTTTCTATTTCGCTTCGCGTTACACCCCGCACGATCGTAAAAGTTGTATCGGTTCTGCACGAGCGGACGTAACGGCGATTTCCACGTCGTTCGCTTTAAAGTAGTTTGTACGTTCTACGCCGTTTGGATAGATTCTTCGATTGCGTCGCTTCTCTACAGAACAGAAACTTTGTCAGGTTCGATTTGAGAACTTGGACGATTGCGCAAAATCAACGGGGCAATGTTACGGCATATTGAAATTTCTACATATGCGTCGCAAAACAAATTAAATTAAAACATAAATCGTTTCTCGTGTAAATTATATTTTCATGTCATTTGCAACATATATGTGTCACACAACATAAGCCGGTCTTTCGATGATCATCATTTTCTCCTTATGAAGCTTTGTTGCAGAGCTTTTGGTCGATTTTGTTTTAACTTGCATGCACGCGGATTTTGGAACGTTACATTTAGAACCGCTTTCGTAACGTTAAGCCTGAACGTACACATACACATACACATACGCATGTCTAGACTTTCGTCCTCAAAGCGCTTACATGCCTCACTGACGACGCGTGACCTTCGACATCGACGGGTATATACGGGGCACGATGTCGAGGGTAGATTCATGACCGCCATCGGAGCCAAGTCTGTCATGGTACAGTCGGGGCTGTGTGTAGGTGTAGGTACCTACTCGCAATTTTCCCTTCACCATACACCTGCTCCAGCGCGCGTTATAGCCGAGGAAAGAGTCCTTTATCTACGGCCGCGTCTCGGTACAAGGCGGAGGGAGGGAGGGAGGGGTCACAGTTAAGGGCTCAGGTGCCCCGATAAAGCGGTCGATAAGGTGCTCATATCTCCGCTCCTATCTGTCGTCGAGCTCGATACACGCGAGCATTTCTGTGTGGAATACGCGTACATACGTGTATGCGGAAACGAGTACATTTTCCGCGAGGTATGACACACGCTCGACGAAGCATAAGCGAGAACAAAGAGTCGCAAATCCGTGTCGAGCGTCGAGATTCTTCAAAATTAGTCGCGACAACAGAAAATCATTTTTTATAACGCCATAGCGTGGAACAATTGCTGGGAGCAACTGGTGCTAACGGAACGGTTCGTGACGGTTTCCGATTTGTCATCGCGAGAGATTTTTATATTTTGCAGGGCGAAATTATCTTGAATTATCGCATAGAGTTCTTTTAAGCGCGTTAGCGAGATATCACTTTTTTTACGGTCAGATATATTAATGTCACATTCAAGTTTCGAATGAAGGCGGTTAACGAGCCACGTCTCTCGCATTGTATGAAAAATTGACTTAGCGTGATTGGTAATTCTATTCTGTGGGGCTTCGTTTGCGGAGATGCGCCAATTTAAGTATTATTGCGGGAAAATGGGAGCCAACGTGGGTAGGGCGAGCGGGCGTAGGGCAGGTCGATTATTAGAGGGCATTTACTTCGATCAATGGAATAATTACGTCGCATTTTGTCGCTTATTGGTTTATTGGACTCGGCAAAATCGAACAGCGTACACGAATACGCGGGCACTGACGCGGGTTGCCAATATCATGAAAGCTAGTCCTCGTGCCACATTTAAACGTCTCCTTAGTAGCGGAAGTAACGTTGCTCACCGACGTATTAACAAAAGGAATATTAATTAATAAACGAGCGCGGTGGAAAACGATGGCGTTGCATTTTATATATTATTTCATGGCATAAATTTTAAACCGTATAGGTATTGAAAATAGAAAATTAGGTAAGAATACTGATCTTTGCGATTGTGTTAGAAAATTGTACAGTTCGAAAAATTACACTCTTTTGGGGAAAGGATTTACCCGCTAAAATTGTGACAATTTACAGTCTGTATTTATTAAAGCCTATAATCGGTTGATTTTTCTTTGTCCAGGATTGCGCGAGGTCGAGTGAGGACTGATTGAAAAGAACGCAAGGAATGACGTCGTAATCGTTTTTCGTAAGTAGAGCTTACTATATCATAGCACAGGGCAGTTACATAAATAGATTGCGTTTCGTTACCTTCGCTCGTACGCGGTAAGGAATGCGCGCGGATAACGCGGAAACAAGCTTGCGGTGGATGAAGAGCGCGGAATTAGTTTCGTTAGCCGGACAGCCAGACGGCGGAGATTTTACGTTGTTGCGCGAGTAGCGGTATCTACGCCGGATAGCATTACGTGACCGAAATTTCTAACGTGCCCGCACATAAATTTCTCCGCGATTATTCGGTGAATCCTATCCCAAGGACTCTTTGTCCTCTCGACGGCACGGAACGAGCGAAACGATAAAACCGCCCGTCCGATAGGAAGTACTGTTCCCGTGAGCGAAATGCGATATTACCGCGATTTCTTCGACCCTAGTTATTCGCTATTTGGAAAATTCTCCATGGTTTTGTTGTTGTCGCGGTCGGTTAAGCTCCGCGAGGAGACACGACGAGACCTCGCGTGGCGCTACGATAATATGAAAGCCCGAGTTCAATTTTCGTGCGCACGTATATGCTTATGTACATGTATGTGCTATACATCTCTTTCCACGCAAATATAATGTTTCATATACTTTCATCATTTCAGTTTTACCGTTACACGCGAAGTCATACTAAATTGTACTTGTTGCAAAAATGAAAACGTGAATGCGTTATTACATAAAGTGGCAGGAACGTTTCTTTGTCGCAGTACGTTATATTTCATTCGCGATGAATTCATAAATGATTTTTGCTCAACGTGAGCTCGAATAAATTTTTATCATTAAACATTTTGATAAAGATAAACGTTAAATAAAGATTTTACACTATTAAAATATTGTTTATTAAAAGTTAAATTAGAAAGATTTAAATTAATTGAAGAATAACATTTTATTATAATTATTTTTCAAGCTTTAATTTTTCGCAAAAATTCTCTCGTTTTTTTTATGTGTTAAATACAAGATTTATCTACAATTACATGGCGCTTTTTAAATGTGATATAGGTATTATAGATTTCAAATCTATTTTATGTATTCAGAAATCAGAGGATCTCGTCTGATATCCGTCCCTTAAAAGCTATGTCAGAAGAGATCGATAATTAAGCGCTCACGCGTACTTGATCGCCGTATCGTTGCGACGTCTATTCAACGCGTTCATAAAAATAACTTGCTACAGCGTACGACGCGCTTTTAGTCCCAAGTGCTTTTTGTTCCTGCAGCAGGATATGGGCTTCTTTGTACCGCGGTCAGCCGTTGATACCTTTCGAAGTTGCTACGTAAAACTTTTCATCGACCCCTGTCTCCCTTCGTGGTGCTCCGAGCTTTTATGAATCGCTACAGCTACAACTACAGTACGGTGGCGCGACCGGAGGAGAGGGGGGGGGGTGAGGGAGAGCTCTTTTCACGAATCGTTTCTAATAGTAATTTGACACTTTTAAAATGAAAACGAGCGTTAAAAAATATCGTCAGACAATGTGGATAGTTCGCCTCTCGCTTTTCTTAATACTCTATACTTGTATTGTTCTTTTTATACCGTTGGTTCATCTCACATTCCTTTACATCGATCCGTTCGCTAACGGCAAAAGAGATATCACAACGGTTGTTAGAGAAAAAAGCCTACATGGTTGATAAAAAGATGGTGTTCAAAGTTAAATTTTTCTATAAAAGATAATTTTTATTCTCGACATGTATAATATTGACAAACGCGAGAACGTAATTATTTTATAAAATATCCTACAGAGAAAATATGATCTATGCATTTATGGACTGTTATTTGAATGCAATTAACAGCAAATGGAAATGATATTTGTAGAATTTCCTTTAGTTTTCAATCGATGCGGGAGTTTACATATACGTATAGCCGAATAACTAGTGCAAAAAGTTAAAGCATCAAACTGTAATTTCCGGCAAGCGAAGGACGTGTTTACCGACGCCCGCCTACGGTATGTTTGCGCAACCGAGTCGTCTTGATGTCGCGGATGCGTTTTATTACGCGGCGAGTTCAGAAAACGCAATGAGGACACGATAACGTTTCGTCGCAATAGGTACCGAGCGATATCGCGACAAATGTCATTGCTCCGGTATTCGCCCGATATTCGCCAATACACGAACGTAGAACATAGAGCGTCGAAATCGATCTGCACGATCGATTTTAATGCAATTTCCATCGGCGCCGCGTCGTGCTCGCCGGTTGCGAAGCGCACACAGATTTCCTGTATCAAATCGCTCGCCACCATCGAAATCGACATAATTCTATCGGCGACGCCGGCAAAACTATGAGAGAGCGAGCTTTCCAAACCCGATAATAGAAGGGGACTTTCACTTAGTAAATTGGACTATCCGGTAACTCCATCTCTGAAATCGGCATCTCGGAGAATCCCCAGCAATCGTCTTTCCCGCACATCAGTCTTATATAACGTAATAAAAAACCAGCAATCTCACCAGCAAAATGCTATTATCGAATAAGAAATATCGTGAGAATATATCCCTTGCTATATATTTGGAAACACATTGTGGCGTAAATCAATTTGCGAAACACAATAGATTTAAGAGATACATCTACAGATCGATACTACGTAACAAGATGTTTTTACCGTACTCTCATAACTTGACTTCGTTTTCAAGATACAATAGTTTTATTTCTACGACATCTCCCTCGAGAACTTAAATATTTTTTTATCGATAATTGATTCTCTTTTTATGACAGGCTTAGGCTTTGTCAGACTTCGAAGAAACATATATAGCAGAAACAATTTGACGAATATTATTTTCCTGATGTGTATTCCCGCAATTATAAATTTTTTTTCTATATTTCGTAAGTAATATTTCTCGCATTATTTTCCTCATGGAAAGATGTTTTTGATTTTTTGCCAAACCAAATAGAATTGTACACGAATTGATATGTGTCAAAAAATACTTCTATAATATATAAAATACAATCGGAAAAATTAAACGCTCCACTGAAACTGCATCGACGCACGTGTTCAAGCAGTTATTCGTACATTATTCTCTCTTTACATTCAGCGAGAGAATGGACTGGATTTCTGCACTAAGAAAAAAAATTTTCTGCATTTTAGTAAATATTCGTTTGCATACAACTGTGACCCAATTTACTAAAATAAAGAAAAATTTCCTTTTTATTAGTATATTTTATCTCGGTGAATTACACATATACTAATAAAAAGGAAAATTTTCTTCATTTTAGTAAATGGAGTCACAGTTGCATGCAAACTAATATTTACTAAAATGCAGAAAATTTCTTTTCAGTGTGATCGTTTCTTTTTTAAGATACGGTTTATCGATCGTAACGAGTGTACCGTGAACGTCCCGACAAACGGCGACGGGAGTCACCGCTCAGAGCTCTCTCTCTCCACTGGTCGGCGCTTTCGCGTAGCGCCCTTGTTCCGTGACACTTTGGAAATCAAATTTACGAGAAATAACGCTTACTTCGTTCCAGGCGCACGCGCCTGGAATCGTAACGAACGAGTTTTGTGCGAGTAGTTAGCGTTACGGACGGGGATACTGAACTATTTTCCACATAAGAGATGCCCGACTCGTTAAATATGCAACGGCGATGTGTGAATGCATGCGTTTTCTATCCCGCTACTTCCTCGAAATCTTCGCTTTCAAAGTGATCGTCGGAAAAATAAAATCGGACACTCCTGGGAGTCGAAAGCAAAAATTCCCGGAAATATCAACCATCGCGTGTGCAAACGTTCCACTCTGCTCAGCTACTAGACAAACAGGTATAATTAAAATAATCACGATAATTATGCCGGCCACACTCGTTTAAAGGAAAGAATTCCACTTGGAAATTCCATATCGAAAGATATTCAGATTAGTATCGCGCGTGGGTTCTTTCCGTACCGTTTATATTAAGCACGAAGTAATGATTGCGATACCGGTAATACTTAGATGCCGATTAAAAGTTCACTTGCAGGATAACTGTAGAGCTTCGTCAGCAACGCAAAATTTTATCTCGAAGAAATGTTAATGAAGTTTGGTTGAGTTTGGATAGCAGCATGCAATTATCTTGGCTCGTCTATATTTGGTCTCATTAATATACAAAACTTTTTTTTTTTGCTTAAATCTGAGTGTTTTGATTATTATTAAATATATTTATGATTGACCTTTAAATTGATTTTTTTCTAATAACTTTTGTAATTTTGTGATGAGAGGACATAGGTTTAGGGTAGCTTTTAGTAGTTTCTGTCATTCTTTGCACACATTATATGTATAAGTGATAAATTAAACGTGCTTGTGAATAGTTTATAAGAAGCTATTCAATTATATTTCAACTAATTAAACTATGTGAAAACATTAAACGCACATATACATATAATAGAAATTATGAAATTAATTGGTTTTTAATTATCTTACTTCAAATACTTGTCAGAATAATATCTTAAAAAAGAGAATATAGCTCTGTTGAAAGGTATATTACCTAGTATTTTGTCACAAAAAGTGCCTTATACATGATATCCGATATTTCTTCTTCGACGCTTATTCCAATAAATGCAAAAAAAGAGAACTATTAAAACCCGAGAGTTTGCATTTTGCTGGAAATACTATGTCCCTTTGACAATACTCATATTTGTCGAGCAACTAAGTAATTTATCCAGTGTGCAAATAAGCTTGGAAAAGAGGCTAAAATTGATAGGCTGATATATATATATATATATATATATATATATATATATATATATATATATATCATACTCTTATATCATACAAACAGAAACTCTCTCAGAAATATATTTAATAATCTCTCAACATGTTTATTAATAACATCATTCACACAATGTTTTGCTTGTTATACATTTATTCGGTTTATTTCGAAAATTCGGTTTACCTTGATCATAAGGTACAGCGGTCTATGCGCTTTACACGAACTTGATAGAATTTTAGAAGGACATTATATCGGAGTATCATATATCGGAACAATACGAGGAAGCTCGCTTGGGAGTGGCTGCAGTCGAGAAAACTGCACAGAAACTCCCCGATGAATATCCAAACGAAATTTCTTCTGACACGCGAACTATGCTGTCCAAGGAATGCTGCTTTGGGTCAAAAAGATTTTACGGAGTGTTTTATTTTCTTTGAGAACGCATGTACCACTGACCGAGTGGAAGAAAGCAAAGCGGAAGGAGCGCCAGCGAAAACGGCAGGGAAAAACTGCGAGAGGAATAGGACGAACGACAGTCAACGACTGGTATTATTCGAACCTAATCCGATATTGAGGAAATCCCCTGCTTCCTCACGAATATGATCACATTCTGCGTACAACTATTTTGCTTCGTATTTCGCTTTCAGGGTGTAGAAAGTATATTATATCGACCAGGAGTCTCTGTATTAAACGTGTTTTTATCCAAATAACATATTTTGAGTACAATTACGTGCAATTTATCGTCATTCTCATAGGATCTGGCACAAGATAGACTCTCTTGTATTCTATTCGTTTCCCAAGTCCCAACGCAGTAATAACATTTATTTAGGTTGTTATATTTAGTTAATAGCTTATTTAGGTCGCTATAATAATATTTGTATTTCTCACCATGAAACTTCTCCGACGCAACAATGAAAAATATAGCCGTGCAAGAATCTAATATAAATACAGTTACGCGTTTAGGAGCGCGCAATAAAAGAATTTATTTCGGCACGATAGGTACAAATAGAAAATGGATGCGCGGTTCTACCGAGTAATCGATCATATTTCCGAGCAAAACGGAACCCTCCTTCATTTATAGGCACGTACCGCGATCGAACTAGTTTTGTCATCTCGAGAAGGCTTTACGTTTCCCCGAGGAATCAACTAGACAACTCGAATGCTTCTTTTTCTTACAGAGAAGGTAGATTCACTTGTGTGTTACAACGCTATCATTATGCGCGGCGCAAATCAAAAAACGCTTAAGGATCTCCACTATGAAATATTAATTAGAATAAGCCCATTAATTACAATTAGTTGTAAACTAATCGATTTTGAATGACAAATAGCGACCAAAATTAATTGTCGAGAAATAGCGCGGTTAAAATAGCATTATGTCGTTAGTGGTTACTGGTGCATGTATATGAGAAAGCAAAACACTGGAGAATTGACTGGACATTGCGCGTCCGTGATGCACGACTTTCAACACGCCAACCTCGAGAGACGTTCCCGTGCCGTTTTTCATCGTAATCATCGTCACCAATTGTGCGACATGACGTAACGAATGGTGACACGACACGGTATAGCGGACGTTATAAAGTCCGGCCGCGTGTCATGGGTGACGTACGTGAAAAGCGTGTCTAACGCGTGTCGCAACTCGGGTCTCTGTGTTTGCGTTATATCCCGATGTGAATCGAAAACATTCGGTTCATCTAGAACCGAGACATCAAAGGCTCCATCTATGTCTATGCCGTCAACGCTTGATATAATTCTCTCGTAATTTTGTTGCCGGAATTCAATATTGATGAATACCTCTCATTCTTTGTGTGTGCTGTGTGTGCTGTGTGTGCATGGTCTTTAGTTTCCTATTTATAACTCTTAAAAAGTCACTATTAATCCTATTTTTTCTCAACCATCAATACGTATATAATTAGATTATTCAGTCTCGCATTCTCCATTCGCACAAACTCTAGAACTTTCTTTCGACATCGGTGTATAATAGACCGCGAGATAACATCTCGAGCCGGTAATTAAACGACGTTCGGCTTGCTTATGAAGCCGGTCGGCTGCATGATGCATCGTCGCGACGACGTCGCGCGAGATTATTGACGTCGGTGGGAAATCGATAGCTACGTTTTCTGCTCCAGGTGATAGATGAGCATGCTCAGCATCGGATTACGGTGCGAACTATATAGTCGAAATAACTTGCCGATAATATCGCATTTGCCTTATTCGGAATTTCGCAAATAAGATGATGCCCTGAGCATAATATTACATATATATATTTTTACATTTCTATCATATTTAGCGAATAGAGAACACGAAATTTTTTTTGCTCCAAAAATACTCCCAAAACATCCATAAAATATAGTTACAAGATATATTAAAGATGCATCGTAAGTGTTTAAATAGACACGCAATTATATAAGCTTTATAACGTGTGACGCGAGTTTAGTCGCGCGCATAATCGTATGACGTATGACACCCCGGCAACACCACCAGAGATCGCTGTTTAAGCACAAAATATTAGATTGATGGATGCCCTTATATCAATACGAGAGTAATTACCGCAGTCTTACGATATAATTTATTAACGAAATATAATATCGATATGACGAAAATTTATCGCTTATTCGCCGGTCATTTTCGACGACGTAGTAATTATCGCGCCCTGCGGAATGTCCGGTTAAATCCGTCGACCATTACTAAAGGCCGGTTGAAGTGACAATTGCGTTAATCTTCCGTGCAATGTTGGTGCCACCTATCACGAAGGACGTCGTGCTATTTTACCGCGACACGCGCCCAAAAACCATTCATCTCTTTTTCCATTATTCTGCTGTTCCCGTCGTGGATATTACATCGCGCGCTTCGTCTTTTCGCTGGCGCTCGATGGGCTGTGACTGTGCTATAACATCACTTTTCGTTATGCAAAGGGAAAGCTCCCTTCGAGCTTTTACCTTCCTCTTCGAGATTCGACGATGTCACCTTCGTTGCGCAAAATTAAAAGTTCCTTTAAATATTTTTCATTTTTTTTATAGTCGAGATTTAAACAAATACGAAATATATTCGAATCCAACAACTAAAATATGATTAGTCTACGGGTGATATGTGGGTTTGAGAAACCCTGGCATAGATGACAGTTGCAGTATTATCTCGCGTCACGCAAGATCAACAAATATGGGAACGGGAAAACGGCGCGCGGCGGCGCGCATGGTCATGGAACGGGCGTGATGCAGCAGCATGCATGGGCGGCGCTAAACCCAGAGTTTTATTTAAAACCGAGCGAGGATGGCCGAATGAGCTTCAATCTCGGGGCGCCGTGTAAACACGGCCATAGATTCCTTTTATCTCTCAGCAAAGGGGCTCCTATTTTTCTTTCTTCCCGTATCGAACGACTTTCCACGGTGCGCGCCCTCAGACTTCGTTTACCCTCCGGCCGGATACAGTTCTTTGGGAGAAAGAGAGAAAGCGTGCACGAGCGTATCCGCCGGGTATCCGAAACATTTTCCCAGTCATCCGCGTGATGATCGTAAACATTCGGCGTGATGTAGCCAATATGTCTTCATAAAATAGTGCTCTTGGGCTGTGCGCGAGGGACAAAGAAGTCGCACGATGACAAATAAACCGTCATTTCCGCGCGGCGTGCCAAGAATCGAGAGAGAGAGAGAATCTAGTCGTGCAAAAATTAGAATGTCGTCCATAACAAATTCATAGACATTGAAACATATTGTTGAACAGTTGGAGAAATATGTTCGCATTTCATATCATGTATTTAATTCTAGATATGACTGACAATGAGCTTTATTTGGGCAATATGAAATATCAGATTCCGAGCTGGATATAGCGCTAAACAAGTGATGTACAAAAATACCGATCAGATTTGTTATACCTATATAATGTCTAATTTTATCTCCTTATAACGTCGAAATATAGATTAATCCAAGTTTAGCCTGTGAAAAATATGTGTTTACCGAAGGCAAATGCAGAAATGAATTATCTAATTACTCGTTTTTTGAAGCAAAGTTAACGCCCCTTACCCACGCCGCGATAACTTGGCCGGGAAAGGAAGGAAATTTTAATCGCGAGTCGCTGGCTTAATGCAGATACTTTGCGCTCGGACGTCTCCAAGTACTGCTGCAGGCAGTTTTAAGGGCGGGATCTCCCCCAGGAAAGTAAATTAACTAATGGAAATGCAATCCCAGCGATCTCCGGCTGCCGCGCATCCTTTTCCGCGCTTCTGGCTTGGTGATGTATCTAGTTATCAAGTCTCACCCGCGACTCTCTACCTCATCCTGTTTGATACTCTCAATGTAGTCACTAATTTTTTGAGAGGATGCGCGCGTGAGAGAGAGTGAAGAGAGGAAAAAGCGTGAATTCTTGCAGCAGGATACGCTATTTATGCACGTTGAGAAGAAAGGTCTTCCCTCTGAAAACTCATCTCGGTTTTCGCGCACTATGATCTTCTTTCACTCTTTTCTCTTACGTTGTGCGAAGCGAACATAATACGACGCATTATCTTGCGATATCAAAGAGCTCGTGTGATTTTTATCAGGAGCGAACGATAGTATATCGATCGGCGTAAAACTAGGTTGAATGCGCGAACGAGCGCATAAATACAAGCGAGAGACAAACACGCGAGTTATCGTCTGTTTCTCTATTGGAAATCAGCCCGTGGTAATCCGTTAAAATGATGCGGGCTAAAATACCGTGTACATCGACCCGCAAACGTATTTAGAGACTATGACGGCGATAATATCCTCGAATTATTTATAATCTAAATGAAGTATTTGGCTTCATAGGATTATTCAGATTATTGGTATGAGATGTATGGATATTTTTGCGAGATTTATCATGCATCGATCGCGTGATATAAATACGTTGTTCGAACGAACTCTCCAAAATATGCACGGGAAATTTTGCTGTCGCGGTAAAACTGTCGCTGCTGCTACTACATATTCAATATGAAAACGTTCAAATTTTCCTACCACAATCAATTATTCGATATTACACAAATCTGTTCTGTTAGCAAAATAAAAAAATCTTATTGCATAAAGTTGATAGAAATATGAATTTCTTGCTGAAGCAAAACGCGCGATTATTTCTATCAAATGCATTTTGGTGTTGTAATGAAATCGTTTTGATTTTCGAAACAAAAATTAATGCGTTACTGCGCATTAGCGAAATAATCTTTTGATTTTGCAAAGCTATTTTAAAATTAATATTTATAAGTTTTCTCTTGACGATATAATAAAATATGATAAAATTTGCGACAATAGCGTAAAATATGTTGTATCAATAAACTTTCTAATTTTCTTTCTTTATTTGAAAAAGAGCTCAACAATAAAAAAATCGAGAGAAATTAACATTACGCAATCCGAATGTAGGTGACGCGATCCAAACAAGAGCAGCAAAGAGAGATATATGTATGTATAATATCATCATTTATATACAATAACATAAGAAAAACAGAAATATTGTTTCAATCCCTAGAGATATCGAGCTTAAATTAGTTTACCACGTTATCCCGGATAAAATAGCTAAGGGCTAGTAAACAAACGGCATTGAACAAAATTTAACAATATAGGAGAAAATATGTGCACAGCAAATGTAGTAGATAAATATGCATATAATAAAAATATAAAGTATAGGGAATTAACAGAATATAATAACGCGATGTCGAAAGCAAATACTATCTATATATAATATTAATCGATATTAAAACATATTGGACATATGGAAGAGGATACGTCCGTAGTGTAACATAGATATACTCTCTTGGTAAATAAAGTGGCTGCAATTAATCGACACGCACTTTGCGCGAAATGAATTCGCACCTGATAATTTATCACTCGTCACAGTAATATCGAGCGCAATTTTGTAGTTGAAACCGAGGCAATCGATTCGATATGATCGGATCGCCTCGGCACAATGGTTAATACCCGACTGATTATTACCGTCAACTTCCTGTGTAATCGTTAACAAAACCAGAAAGTGTGTTGAACGCTTGGCAAATACGACACTTGCCAAAAATTAACGAGTAAATTCGTTGCACGGCGGTATCCAATTTAAGCGATTTAAATAGATCGCGCGCGTGTGGGAGTGTGTGTAGGTGCATATACCTGTGCGCACATCAAGCCGCAACCTGGACTCAATTATACTTTAATGACTGACGGAACAGACGGTTGGGTGAACACGGTTTGCCGCAGAATAACATGTAATAATATTTGGTGACGGTAAAATGAAATGTCACTGCATAAATACGAGCCTAGGTCATATGTCGGCAATACTGTAACGTTTACACATTTATGGCTTTAAAAATATCCCGATAACGATTCGCTCGATTTCGTATATCTACGTTGCACGTTGTTTCTGACGCAATGACTTATTATCGCTAAATAGACCAGTATTGACCAGTAAAAATACAAATTACCGTTGTTCTGATATATATATAATATAAACAGATTGACTTGTATTTTGCAACAAGTTTTAAGAAAAATTTCATCGGAAAGTTTTGTAATTAAAAACAGATAATTAGACAATTAAAAAAACTTTCACATTGGAGAACGTACGAAGCGCGTTGCGTAATAGAATCTAGCAAAATAAGAAAATAATTTTCAGCGATTTGTTTGACTCCCATCGTGAACTTCCAAGATTAATTCTCCCAACATTCAACTTTCCAACATTAAATATCTCGATAAGTAATTCCCAAACTAGGTCCCTATCAAAGTAAACTCCCTTTGAAATTAACTGGAAATAAAGTTTCGTTACTCTTGTATATTAGTTTGACTCACCAAAAGTCTTTAACTGTATACTACATAATTATGCTGCCGTTTAAATTTCTACTGAAGAAAAACTATTCTCACAAATTCTTCATCGAGAAATACATTTTTATTGCTCGTCTTTCCTAGTCTTTCCTTGATGTGTATTTTCCTCTACAAGTGATATAACAATCGCAGTTATATCACCGTCAGCGTTAGCTCTCGTTATCTAATCGCGCGCAAATTGGACCGCGGTGCGAAAAGGACCAAAGCAAGGGCCATTTTGCGATTGCGGGTAATCCGGAATTAACCGATTTCGTTGAGCGCGCCCGACTCGATGATAGAGCATACCGGTGAATGAGCGCGGCCGAAAACGAGGCAACGGGTTAGGCGAGCTCCGCCGACCGCAAATAATGTGACGGCAATTAATTGAGATAGCGCGAAGCCCGATTACGAGGACGGAGTGTATACAGGGTATTCTAGAATCCTGACCCTAATTTTAATGACAGCTTCTTGCGATCGATTAAACTTTAAGCTCAAATAGAATTTAGTCTTCCAGAATTTTAATTTAAGTTATAATTGAAATTTAATATTAAGCATTAAGTTATGATAAATAATGGCTTATTTTCGAATTTTGTTAGATAAAATTGGCTGCAAACTCATAACAAAAAAATCTATTGTTATGACATGTATCGGGCGTCGACGCCAGCGAGCTATTGCAATCATTCGAACGGCCATTGCAACGCCGCGCCGCGCCGCGGCTGATGCGACGCGTGTACGCGATGCTCGTTCCGCACTATTTATGCAAATTCGCGGCCGCCCCTATAATTGAGTCCCACCTGCTGACGAGCAATAAAGAGCCGCGTTTTGCGCGGTTTCGTTCATCCGCGGCGCGTTAAACACGGCGCGTACTCGGCCGCGCTGGAGCTTATCGCGCGAAATACGTTAAATACGTATCTTCCTCGCGAATAACAGAATTCCCGTTGTTGTAGGCATTATTGAACGCTGTCGATTTCACGGTAATGCCCTAATTTAGAATTATTTTTAAGTTAACATTTCCGTTCGCATCGATAAACGTATAATATATGGCTACATCGAATGGATGCATGTGGAAGGGATTTATATGTATTGTACAGATGCGGTCGACCACAAATTTTAAACGCGACTGCGCTGACGATTTATTGTCCGTCCACTCGCGTGTTCACAAACGCCGGACTAGTCGCTAGAAATTAATGTTGTCTCCCGGTAATAGCGTATTGCGCCAAGTGTCGATACTTGATAATGTAATACGTATGTTTATACAGTCGCACAGGCGTATATGATAAACACCCCGCTTCATTCTCGGATGCTTTGGTATAATTTGTTTATCGCATTTACAACTTTTTAAACATATTGTTCTATATTGAGATTTTTGTCGTGTAATTTTTGTCTTGTTTTGGATTACCTGGCATTAGCGACATAAAATTTTGCTGTTATTTTAAATTTTCACATATAAATTCTAGAAAAGCTGTAAATTGAATAGCGCATCGCGCGATTCATATGTACATCACCATCAGCCACGCGAAATCGGAGGATTTCACACGTTACATAATCGCGTTGCATAATCGCGGGAACGTCGACGGAGGAAATGCATCAATTTCCGTCGCTTGTCGTCACATCAGTCGTCTCGGGAGAAACTAGTGTCAAGTAACGCCATGGAACCCTTATAGCTGCATTTCTATGGTGTAACCTCTGTAATTTTCACTATTCTTTTTTTTCTTTACATAACTGCAACCTGCGTCGTATATACTATCGGACACTTGTACACTTTTTATGTATAAGCTATATCGATGGTATCAATGAGAAATTTTGTAACTGTAAAACTATTACTATATTCAGAAGATTTATGGTCATTTTTATTTGCCTGAAAATAAAGAATTGTGATACGGAATACATATTAATATATGCATATAAAACTTTACTTTATTTTTTTAAATGGCAAGTTTTTTAATACATGATTCGAAAACGACGAAAACGCAGGTGCAGTATATTTTTTACTATGCTAGAATATCCTCGACGTATAAATAACAAATAATACATAATTGCAGAAATATCTAATAGAGACTCAAACAATTTTATTGCAATTGTTTCTTTATGTTTTTATGAACAGAGGAATCTAAAAAGTTTTGTATCGTATCAATTTGACATATATATAAGTTATATATATATATATATAAGTTATATATATATATATAACTTCTTCTGAAGTCATACTCTTTTAAATGGAAATAGAAATAAATCAAAATTGTTAAAGCGTGCGCAACGGTGACGTACATATATCAAAAATATCTCTCGTTTTAATGTAGTTAGTACATGAATTGGAAGGGGGAGAAGACGAGCTGTCAGCCGGAAGAGAATCGTTTGAGCTATTCCTAAAGAAAACACAAGCGTGACGGCGAATCGGTCTGTAGGCGGCAACGAGAAAACTTTTAAGTGAGCACTTTAAACTGTCCTAACAGTGAGATCAAAGGCAGCAAAAATATCGAACCCACAAATAGCTTGGCGAAGCATTGTTATACCGGGCTCTGTATTAGATCTACATCATCATTCTACGGATGCGTTTACATTTTTCATATTTTAAAATTACATCAAAACCACTAAGAGAATATAATTAAGTGTAAACTCTTTTATCTCTTGTTGGCTTATTATCCCTGAAAGTGCAATTATATATCTTTTATTTTCATTTCATATATATCCCATGACCGCAGACTATATTATATAGGACAAAAATATATACACACATAAGAATAAATATCTTTTTTATTCCTTTTTTCTTTGCCGTACGCCGCAATGCGGTTCTTCGCGCACTTTCTCGACTGCAACGTGTCCATGTTCGGAGCACATATAGAGTCGTAAAGAAATAGAAATTTACGGACTGCTCTCTCCGTGTATGGAGCGTGAAGTAATACGCGCGTGTCGCGGTGCATATAAGTACACGTATATTTTGAGCGACGACGAAATGGAATAAAGGAGGTGAGATATAAAAGTTTTTCGTACTCTCTCTCACAATCAGCTTTTATGATAGGTATTACATCTGCTGTTTATGCTATATAATCATAATATGACATCAAAGAATCACGGTGACACTTACGATGAGTGTTTTTTTTTGAGAATTTTAAAAGTTTTTTAAACTTTTTTATTCAAGTAACGATATTATTTTATTATTACTTGTCAAGTCATTCAATTTAACTTTCCATTAAATAAATAATTTCTCTTGGTTATTCTGCTATGGAAAATGTACTCTACGTTGTTCAAGAATTTTTCCCTAAAAGATTTTTAGGGGAATTATAATATCTTACGAATATATGTATATTCAGTCATTAGAAATCTGTTTCAACTGACATTTATAGTTGCCATTTAAAACGGCCACGTCCAATAGCAGGGAAACCGCATCTCCCGCGTGTCTAATCAGAAAAGACTGGACCATGATAGACGTAATTAATCCGATCTGAATGCAATCTCGTGAAACCTTCACTTGTTTCGGACGAGCGCCGCTCTAGCGTATCTTCCCTCCCCCTCCCCCTCCCCCTCCCGATCACTTCTCAATTTACTATACCTTGAATTGCAAATCGCGCGACGCGCGTCCGCTCAAGACAACGGATACTCGGGATACTCGATTCTCTTTTTCTTCGGTGAATTACGTTCTGTCGCAATTCTACGTAGCTTTGGGCTTGCATTTAGGATAACTCCGTTACTTTTACAGTCCGTCGTGGCCATCGAATTTTCGCTAAGAAAGAAATTAACGAGTAAACTATTCCTCGGGGATTTTCCCACGATAAATGGACCTATATATCTTGAGCGATCCTTTAACTTCGTTAATCCGTCTGGACGGGACATTGTTTAAACAAACGGACCACAATCAAAAGCAATTGCAGTTGTACGTAAGTCTTAAATTCACGAGACATTCAACCGAAAAACCGGGATGTAATAAAAATAGCGTGATATCCAACAATTGTCTGATTTCAAACGAGGAGCGGCGTCAGTTAATTGTTCGACCGTGTCGGTCACTAGCCAATCGTCCTGCTAAATAGGACTAACTTTTGCGGATTATTATGCAGTCTCTTCTAATTCTATCCTGACGCCACTTTTTTGTCACCAGTCCTAAACTTACAATTAGAAAGAAATTGTAATTATTAGCAGCCAAAAATTAATATCTTGTTTTATTATTTAGATTCCTATCGCGCGTAAGTTATAATTTGGAAAAAATTATTATACTAAATCTAAGATAGTTTCTTTCACAAGTTTTTGGTTTTCTCCACCAGAGATTAAAAAATCATATATTGAATATAGCTTATTTTGTACGTTAAACGTAAAGCATTAAAAATTAAGAAATTACTCTGTTTAAAAGAAAGCAAGTAAAGTTTATTATTTTTACACTCTTTTGTATAACGTTACGAAAAGATTCGTAATTAAATTGCAAGAGAACACTGTTATTAGAAGATGTCGAAACTAAAGTTATTCCTACTCTAGCAGTGTGGGGGGGGAGGTGGAGAATCACTATTGTGACTGCACGAAGCAACGCAGTGCAATATGTTTCTTATGCACAAGTTGCCACTCGCAAAGTTTCTCGAAAATTGAACGAAATTACTTCAAAGTGTTAGACTCGGGTTATGATTTTTGCCTTATCCTCCCTCTACGTGAACATGCTGCGAAATGATCCAGATGATACCGAAACATCTTTTGTAATTTATGAATAGTTCCAGCAATTAGATTGTTATGCGTATTCCTAAATAGTGGAAACACACGATTCACCCATGAATATCAGGCGCACACTGTCTAAAGTCTAAATCGATATGCTCGACTGTTTTCCATTCAGGAACAGAAAATGGTCTTACGCCTGGCCGTGGGCAACGTACCGTAGGATCACTATAGTAACGACATCGGTGTACAATTATGACGAGCAATCCATGAGTTTATCGAGTTTCAAAGTGCACGAGCGAATTAACCGCATGGATTGGTCTGGTTGGCAAGGATCCCCGAACTTGGTTGCTTCATGGAAACTCCAATAACTTACGATCGGAACATTGCCAGTAACACGCAATTGTATATTTGCTGATCCGTAACGCACGCCGAGAAAGCGATATCAATTTTACGCGCAAGCCAATTATTCAATTTTCATTTCATTGTGCATGGCAATTTTTGAGATGTGCATGAGATATCTTTAAATTTTAATAAAATTGATTAGAAACGTCAGGCAAATGGTAATGGCTACTTAGAGGAAAATTAAGACATTTTGATGGCAGGAAATTTGACATATTATTTTTTAATTGTCAGCTACAGAATTTCTTGTGATATTGCGAAAGATAGAATTTTATTATAGACTTTTTACATCGTACGTGGTCAAAAGTAAAAATAAAATTTTTACATCTAGAAGAAAAATTAATCCAAAATATTATCAAATTATCTTTACTTTATATTATATTTCCTCAAACTTCAAGAAATTAAAAATATAAATACTTCTTTGAAATTGAATACCTATCATAGAAATTTCATTGTGCAAGTATTTCACAGAATGCAGATCAGATATCATAGTAAATTGCTAGAAATTAAGGTGTGATGATTTATTAAAAATTTATTAAAAATTTATTAAAAATTTATTAAAAATTCTTTGTAGAGTTCAATGATATTTATACTATAGTTGACTAGTACACAACTCAATAATAATATAATATAAAAATATCACAATTTATCTTGTATATATAAAATGTTTTCTTGCTCTAAATAATAAATTCAATTTCTCATTTCTAAAGTTGCGCCGCAATACAGTTTATATACATATCGCTTTGTATGCTTCCGAGAAATTTTTCTGCGCTCTACGATGAATCGAAGACGGATATCCCGATATGCATGTATTGATTTGCCTATTGCGAGTACGGACCAATAACCGGTTTTCCATGTATCCGAGTAAATAGGAAGGTTATATGCGCCCATGGAGAAAGCCCGGGCATATTGCAAGATATTGTCCGCTCGTCTGTTTATTGGACTGACTGATACGTCGCCTGTCAACCCGTGTTATGTCGTCCATTTGAGACGCGTGTGTTGCACTGTTCAACATTGCATGTAAATGTCGCTCCTATAGTCCACTGCGTGGATTTAATCAAGCAAATTAAACTAACGGCCCTTTGCACTACTGCACTTTGAAACTAGAGAGAAACTAGAGAAACATTTACTTTGAAATTTTTATATTGCGTGTTGCTCACACCTGATCCTGATACACAGATGTAGCTCTCTCTCCGTCTCTTTCTATACATACGTATATGTATATGAATTATATTTTTCACAATTATATATTAGATCTATCGCATTATTTTTTATATTATAAATTTTTACTTTTTTACATTTGTAAATCCCTTCAATTGAATAAGTTGCAGAGAGATGTCTATTTTATGGAACAAACGTTTATCGCGCAAAATTTGGCACTTCTATTTCCCGAAGCGAGGTGTAATCTTGGCGTTCATCTTACTTTTGTATAGTAAAGCGTATCGCGGCTTCATATATCGGCAGGCAGGCAGGTAGAAATTATCAGTTTTCTGTCGAACGAAGTGATTCGGCTCGAACGCGTTTGTCCCACTCGCAATCGCGATAGTTGATCGGGAATATGAACTTCATCTCGTGTGCGTGACACAAAGACGGTACACGTGGCCTGCCATTGTATCATCGCCGGCACCTATTTCGCTGCCACTTCGTTCGGCCGGTGTGAAAGGCAGTGTCAACGACAGCCACCGACAGGCGAGTCCCCAATCGAGCGGAAATAACGGCTGAAGAATCGGCGACCTCTCCGGGCTCTCTTTCATCGCGTTCTTCTTTCATTTACCCTTCTCTCGTAGCTTTCTCTCGTCTTTTTTTCTTCGACAGGTTACGATAGGGGAGACTCTACTGTACTACTGATTTAAATCACGGAGATTAAATAACGACAATGATAGATCACGCAGGACACTCAGGATTTTAATAGTCAAATTGGGTAAATAGCATTCTATGAAGCAGAGGAATATAAGGGTGCGGGATCCCTCGTGCTAGTGACAGCTTTCTCAATGGGCGGGTCTAATATTTAATATCGAGAAAAGGAAAAGTACTAAAGAAATATTTATCTATAAGAGCTTATAAAAAATCTCTCAAGATAATTGAGTCGACATAACGATACTGTTATCATTGTTTTCTACGAGCTTATTTTAGGATTGCACAATTTAGGCAACGTGATGTTTAGGCGACAAAATTGAATGTGCTGATTGCAAATCTGGTAAAAGATACATAAGTCTTTATTATATTGCACGCTTGCCTTACTTCATAGTCGCGCACATGTAGGCGCATATAATATACAAGCTGCTTGCTCGTGTGTTAATGGAATGCCTTTGTCTTTCTGCCTGCGCCTGGCACGGGATTTACTTCGCAAGGATTAAATCGCACGTACCGCCGAATGTCCGTCTGTGAAGAGCGAAACCTGAAAGGGGAGGGCAACAACGTAGTTCCTAGGAGCCCTACAGAGAGAAAAAAGCGCGTAGTCCGGACAAAAAGCGGCGAAAGGGTTGGGAGGATTAAATTTTCAAACTGTGCACAGCGCCTGTGGAAGCACCGCGCATTGTGAGTGCCCCCCCCCCCCCGCGCGCGATCGTTGAATTAAAAACAATGGAAATGTTGAATTCTCGGTAGCGCGGCTCTTGTTACGGCGTTTGTTTTCCATAGCAGAAAATAATCAAAAATGCATTAATCGAACGCTCGCAGCCGCCGGCGATGACACACCGACAGGCAGCGACACAGCAACCAAAAGCGAGGGCAGCTCGAATTATCGAACATCGTTCCCACTTGATTTCGTGTTTTACGCAAGCGAGTTTATATTAAAAAAAGAATTGACTATATATATTTTGAGATAGAATATATTATATAGATACACGTGTGTGCGATGTCTAATATTGTATAGCCAGTTATATAAAACTTTAGAAACATATGATTTCCTACTCGTCCTATATTATTTTGAAAAATGAAAAATATAACTGCTACTAAGCACATAATTTACAAAAAGTGAATTGTGAAAGCGGATTCGAGCTCGATAACGATTACGCGACGGTAATTACATGCCGTGGGGAAAAGAATTTCGTCATAACTACGGTAAACATCTCTCCGGCGATAGAGAAGATTCGAGGGGATAAATCAACTGGAGGAAAGTTGGTTAATCTTCATCGAGAGCGGTAAAGACTTTACGGATTGTTTTCATACGAAACTTTCGAAGCGGTTCCGTAGACGTCTGCCAGACTTTACCGGAGGTAGATCTATCGTTATTACGAAATATTCCCACGTTCTTACGAACGTTCGGGGGTAACTTGATTACGGCGCGGAGTCTTACGAAGAATTCGTACAATTTCTAGAATGCCGAGACTTGATCAATCATCTTCCTTCCGTGAAGAGAATGCAATGATAATATTAATCTTCTTAGGGTGAATAACGAATTACATAATCATCTGCATAGCATATTTTTACAAACTGAAAGTTATAATATATCCGTTATAATAAGTTATAATATATTATACTAGATATCGTATTGTCCACGGTTCTAAATACAATTCACTGAAATTTTTAACTGAATTTTATTTGTCTGAGTTGAGATTTCTAGCTATATAGTCACCCAATGTATTCCTTTCGAACGCGCTCTTAGATTGCCGTGCGTTTCGTGCTACATTTCTACCGTGTGTTCGTAACGCAATTAGGAAGTGTTCTGGTACAAACGGCAGAGAGCATAGCTGGACAGGACTCAAAGGAGCCTTTAACGTTTCATAAGTATGCGACTCTGGCCCGGGACTCTCTCTCTCTCTCTCTCTCTCTCTCTCTCTCTCTCTCTCTCTCGCATGTTCGAGTAATCCTCTCTCCCTAGGTTACTCCCTTCAAGTGCGAGGCTATACATTAGATCATAATTAGTATACACGAGCCGTCGTACAAAAGCAGCTTACATAACGAATACAGTGTCGCGGAGTCGACGTTTCCGCAAACTCATTTTGCACGATGTAGTTTCCATAATGAACGTTTGGTCGGCAAGTTACGCTAAAATCTGCGAATGCCGTTTATTAAGTTCGCGAGCGGAAATGATTCTGCGAACAAAGGTCCGGAAAAATATGTATCCCAGAATACTGTAATAAAACGGCTTCGTTCGCTTTGTGCGATGTTGGCACCAAACTTGTTCGCGAGTCAATAGAAGCGTCCTGCTACGAACGATATTGTCTTTTTCGACTACCACTGGCAAAGATCGCGTTTGCGCGCCCCAATCGAAAGTCTAACGGAGTCGCAATTCGATATATGTATATCCATAGTTTCAAGTTTGGGCTTCAGAGGCTTCAGTACCATCAAAATAAATATACGCTTGAAAAATTTCATTTTCACAAAAAGTTTGGTAAGCACAATTGAATTTTGTCTTGTTTTGTTAATACGAAATCGTCCTGCGTTTTCTAAAACCAATTTACTTTTTTCTCAAATTTAACTAATTTAATAAATAATTATTTAATTAATAAACTTAACTAATCCGAAAAAATTGATATCAAGTATACATACGTGATTTGGATATCGGGACAAAAATTGATAACGGAAGACACAAGAGAGGGAAAGACAGTCCACGATTCGTTTCTTCGACATTGAGAGATCTGGTTTCGATATGTTTGTATTGTATTGAGTAATGTGTATTCCAATGGAAAGTTGTGTATACTTAATGTAGAATCTATGACAGAATCTCTGCCTTAAGTGGAATGAGTCGATCGCAGTCGAATAACTAATAGATACAATATCAAACAGATACAAAACAAATCGAATGAATAACCGTTGGTGAGAGAAGTACGTCAGCTCTCAGATGCTGCTTTTCATATTTACAACTCGTGATCGTAGGTCGAATGACTGATCGTAAGCGAGAAGTGAATCGTTTTCTGTAGAAAATAAAACGCATATTACACGATCTTCTTCTCCGTCGCAAATGAAGTTTTTCGAAGAGATGCAAGAAGCACACAAAGGAAGGAAAGGAAAGAAGGTGAAAAGAGAAGAAAGGCGTTCGATTTGAATGCGTATAATCAAAGTTAAGGCAGAAATAGTGGGGAAACTATTCGACCCCAGTTTCACTTAAGATAGAGCAAAGTGCACTTTACCGCGAGAATCTGACACTTTCCTCCACGAATAGCGCTCCAAGATCTCAAATTATACTCGATAAGAGGCACTCGCGACTAATGAAAAAATTGCTTCCAGATTGCGATCGTTGAATCATGACGATTACCGCTTCCGCGATAATCTTCACTGTTCGCGGAATTGCACCTTGAAATTTCACTGCAGGGAAATCAAATTTGGAAATGAGACTTTCCTGATAAGTAAAATTAATATTATCATATTATTCGTGGTGTTATAAATTCCGTATTAATCCGTATAATTCCGTATTAATAAATAGAATTTATTTAGATGAACACAAAATAGTTCTCATGTTATATAATCCTTTTTTATCGCAGAATTTTATAATTACATGTATCGGCTTTGTTATTGTGCCTATACGTATCATAGCCTTGATCGTTCTACTTATTAGATGATCTCGATAACGATAGTTGTCCGTTATTAATTGCGAATAGTCGCGTGCCCCGTGAGGAAATATTCCGGTCTGTGCGAAAATGGTTCATGGCTGGTTCACGATATCTTTATGAGCTTTTACGCGCTCGTAAAGGCAGAAATGAAGTGACGGAGGAGAAAGCGGCGGAGTAGGGATAGTGAGGGTAACAAGAAAGCATGGATATTGCAAATTTGCGAGCCGCATTACCGGAGAGAAAGCATTTATAGCCGCGGAGAGCAAGCACGAAGCACGAGTTGAGATATGAGGCGATACTATCCACCGGTGCGACGTCTATCTGGAGGACATAAAGCTTAACGCGTTAATATAAAGGTTGGTAGTGCCGAGTCGTTAGCCTCTTCACGATTGGAAGATATGCGTAGCATCAGATACATCGTAGTTACCTAGAATTAATACAATAACATATTTCCAGAGAAAAGTACTATTATTAGAAAATTGGATATTGCAGGTTCCATTTTCACCGATGCTTTACAAAACAGTATAAGTGTTAGAAAGAATATGAAACAAGTCAAGAAAATAGTACATAACTTGAAGTGTGAAAAAAATGTGCCACGAAAATAAGAAAAATTAAAAAGGCATGGTCGTTGATTAGAAATGTTATCAGCAGTGTTCTTTAAGTATCGATATTGCGATCGGGAAACTTTAATTCAATAGGTATAAACAAAAAACAATTTGAAGATGGGCAACGTACATAAGTAGACGTGATGATAAAGACGTTTTACGATCGTAACGCGAGGTTGGGAAACAATTTATCAACGGAAGACTGACGAAAAAAAGAAAGAAGAAGGAGAGGGAGGGAGAGAGAGAGAGAGAGAGAGAAGAGAGAGCGAGAAACAGAGAGAAAAGCTGACACCCCACCGCGCGGTGCTTTAACGAGAAAAATACTTGCAGTCGTCGAGCAATTTTATTTACAATGGTTAAACGAAATCTTGAAGAATGTAAGCGGCGAACTCGTAAATCGCACCGCGGAATCTATTGTGCTTTGACTTAGAAAAATAAACCCCGTTACATCACCGTCGTATATTTCAACACACAGACACGCGACTGTATAACTTGGATGGAAGGCAAGGTAACGCAGTTTTGCATTCTCCATGACGCTTCGCGTATTCAGGGCACGATGAAAAAGCATATTTTTCAAATACAATGCGTTAAAGACTACCAATTAGTCAGTCCTTCGCGGCGCGGGCGTTCTTTGAGAAATGTTAATAGCGAATATCAGCAGGAAGTTGCGCTTGGAAAACAAGCGAACAAATACAATCACCGCAAAAGACATCGCGTGAAAGCCTCGGGTGAGACGGTAAGTGAATGTAAATACCAGCACAGCTTAAGCCGAGGATGTCCCAGGAAATGGAAATATTTGCGGATGGTTTGATGCCACGAAAGTTCGGTATTCATTTAAATAGCGATACCCACAAGTTCTCGATTCTGCTAATCAGCTTACTGATTTTCCTACGTTCTAGTTTCACTGATATTAGTTCCAGATATTTATCGTGAAATTGTCTTGTTAATAATAGCCTTAGAATTAATATAAGCTAATATAAGCTATTAGGTAAGGTAAGGTACATAATTAAGAAACGATAATTCATGCCTAACTTCAGATAAGAATTTTTGCACTAGTTTTATATAAAAGACGTATTCTTTGTATGAAAGAATAATACTAGCTTGATAATGCGTTAATGATAAGTATGGGGTATAAAAACTTTCATCTCCTTACAAAGAAAATACATTTTTCTCATAATCATATATAGCAGATATATATACCTATATATATAATATAATTCATTTATTATATATATATATATATATATATATATATATATATATATATAAATAAAGATAACGATGAAGAGTCTAACGAAGATATATACTTAATAATGTTTTATTATTATTTAACTTTGAAAAGACAAAGTTTTCATTGTTTCATCGCAAAAATTTCTAACGCTCTTATATTTTTTTCTGACTGCGAAAAAACACAATAGTACTTTATAACTTTGTAAACATATAAGTGGTTTAAATTGCTTTTCGATTGTCGTATAAGCTCATTGATCCGATTATATGAGGTAAGTCGTAAAATTTATTGGTTATCGCTTCATGAAACCGATAGTTATCGATTTGATGTAAGAGAGTAATCTGCGATCGTTTCTACATTTTTTTGTTAATTCTATATAGAAAGATCGTACAGAATAACAGAATCGGATGATGGTGGTTAACTATAACAAGAGAAACTCGGACACAAGAACGTAAGCCAGACTCGCGATGTTATTTATCGACGACGACGATATTCGGTTAATAGAACGGTGCGCGATTACACGGAGGAAGATTTTATCAACGTAAGTTCGGATTTGTTTTATCGGTTGTACTTAAATGCGTGTTTCCGAACTTACCTATCTCTCTCTCCTCGAATGATGAGTAATTACGTTACCATGAAAGGAAAGTACAATGCTCTCTGGATCCTTCTCGAGCAAGCAGGTGTGTATAGTCGTTACTCTTTAGGATCATTTGTTCAACCGTTACGTTAAGGGTCAGGGCTAGAAATGATAAACGACCCGTTCTCTTTACCCACCTTCTCGCCATCGGGCTTCGTCCCGTGTGTTTCTTTTCCGAGATCACCTCCGAGGGGAATATAACGGGCGCGTTGGAGGAAGAAAAAGGAAAGAAGGGAGAGAAATACGACCGCCCCGGTCCCTTCGTTCACCTTCGTCTTAATGTAGGCGAAATTTAAAGAGGCAGCTTCTCGCTAGCAAGGGTTAAAGAGAAAATTCGTGACCTCGATTGTGATGACGATCAAGATGACGATCAAGACGACGTTGATGACGGCGCGGGCGCATCGTGACGGGAAAAACGCGTAAGGGAGGCACGCGAAGACGCGCCGGCCTCTGGACGATTTAAATCAATTCGCCGCGCACCGTGGTAGATAAATTCCCGGCCTGACGTTTAAGCGATCGCAAAAGTTTTTCGTAGCGAGCTGTACGTGCGATATGGCCTGGTATGAAAGTTTGCTCTTCAAACGATCCGGTCGGCAAACTTCTTTTCGCGCTCGTACTTCGGGTATACCGGTGCATGATTAAATCGGGTATACCACATCGCGAATGATGTATGCGAATTGCTTGCGTTCTGCGCTGACGTACGTGCGTTCGATTATCGGCAAGTAATTACTTATGCAAACTCGAGGAGCGAACTTCTCGACACGTCGGCGCGTATCACTCCGAATTTATCTCTCCGCGGCGCGCGGCGTGGCGCGACGAAACGAACGGCAGCGGCGATAAAAGAAAACGAAAAAGTTGAGGGGTATCGTTATAGAATTTAAGTCCGCGCGGATAATTTTGCGGTAATGGAAAGCCCTATCTCTGGGAAGAAGAAGGCAGAGCTTAGCTCAACATCGGTATCAACCAATCCCAGGTGTTCAATTGGCGCTCCGCCAGAATTTAAGCTCGGCTTAAATTTCGCGCAGTTGCGCTACGTAACTAGGGCAGATTCAGATTAGAATTAACTAATTGTTGCGTACACCGTCGTAATTAGGCAGGATTCCCGCATGCTCCCCGCGCATACTAATATTTGATAGAAACCTAACCGCGAGACATCGCGCAGAGAGGAAGTTAAATCTACTCCATCGCACGCATTCGTGACGTTTCACGATCGGTAATCTGTTTTTCAACTCTTTATACACACATTCAATTGAGCGTAATTCAACGTAAAACTATATCGAAATAACTTACCGATTACATTTAAATGGACTAGATGACTCATGTGGGGTGTTGTGGAGACCTGGCATTCGTAAATACCGCTGTCCCGATGCTGCGGATACTTTATTTGGAGCGTCCAGTCGTCCGAATGAGCGTTGTGGATCGCTCGAAATCGCTGGTCGTTCGTATACGTATAACGGCCAATTGTGAGCAAATGGACGTCCCTGTGCCGTACCCACGATACTTGTAACGTCATCTGAAAAGGAGAAAATGAGATGAGTTAGGACGTGGACGGACGAAAAAAAAAGACGGGAAAGACCGATCCACGAGAATCACGAATGATTTCACGCTGGTTGAGCTTAGTCCGGACCTGGAATCTTTTGTGTGCTTGGTTAAGGGGGTTACCCATTGTACCGGGACATGTAATTAGTGGTTCGTTTGTGTCTGGCGTGCTGGTAATTAGCAAAATATCGGTCAGAACTTTCAATCACGCTCCCGACCAAGAGCTTTCAACGCTGTGCTTGGTGCGACTTGTCAAACAAGCAAGTTTTCTTGTTTGATAAGCGTGCACGAATCGAAATACGAATAAATAAAATTTAAAGAAACAAAGTTTTTATATAAGAAATTAATAAAAATTCTTAAGTCGGAACAAACGCAAAGTAAATAATTCAGTTTTTATTTTTGCGCGTTGGAGAATTAGAAAAGTGTGATCGTTCACTTCGAAAGGATAATTCATCGCTGCGCAAACCAACCGTCGTCTTTTTGACAGATGTAACGCGCGTGCACGAGACAGCGACTCGTAAGCTGATACCGCTGTCGCGGTTTCCAATGGCACATGTAATAGAATAAATTACAAAGCGTACGCGAGATCTAAATTCAGACTCGTGAGCGGGATATACGACGCTACATCAGATACAACTTTCGAGCGTGCGCTCCGAGTGAGCGTTCCTTCCTTCTCGTACGGAGGAATTAATAGAGTCGCTTTGCATATCGTTGCGAAGTTAGCGTGCGAGATAAAACGCCTCGAGCTGCGATAATTGGACACCCGGACCCAGCGACGTGTAAATATTTGCATCCTTCGAGTAAGGTCGATACGCATTACTCGAAAGGCATTACATGAACCTGTGCATGCAGTAATGGTTCGGATGCGTTTCAACATGCTACTGTAGATGTCCTAAATGTGGCTCTGTCCTATGCGGAAATGTTCGTCCCTCATTGCCCTCCGATATTGCCGGACAAATTGAATGTCGCGGTATCGAAAGTTAAGTTTATATCGAAGGTCGAAATTATTTAAATTTTAATTAAGGGTTAATGACGCGAACAAGTAAACATGCGATACGTAACGTAACACATGGAAAATTGAATTAATCGAGTTAAAATTAACTGAATTTGCCATACTAGTTGTTCCAACAATAGCTTCAAACAGGCTTTAAAGTTTGCAACGTTAAATATTACAAACATGAGATCGCCATAGCGTAATGCGTAATGCGTAGTAATACTCATCCTCTGCACTGTTTCGCGCACTGTCCTTAAATTATAATGCTCGCTTCAATTTCTGTCCGAAGTCTTTCATTAAGTGCGCCATTGCCTGGATTCCGGGGGACCGATATACCTATACCTACTACAACTATATTCTCTCTCTCTCTCTCTCTCTCTCTCTCTCTATATATATATATATATATATATATATATATATATATATATATATATCTTCGTTCTCTCCGAGATTCGCTGGATCCTTATCCAACTCACTTCGTAGTTTCCAAGAGGACCTCGCTCGGTGGGTCCTACCGGACGAGTACGAGTTGCCGCGGAAGTTTTGGCGACCTAAAGATGTCCCTTGTTCGAAAACTTGCAGTGATATCCGAGCAGATAAGGAAGAGGTAGTCCGTTGATAAGGGAGTCTTCTTAGTGGGAAGAAAGGGGGGAGAGAAAAGGGAGGAGAGAGAGAGAGAGAGAGAGAGGGAGAAAGAGAGAGAGAGAGAAAGAGAGAGGGGGGATGGGTAGGAGAGGAAGAGACTTTCATCCTTAACGACGAAAGATGAAATGGCGCTGAAGCAAAGCCACGTAAGTAGATGCATTCGAATTTGGTCAAACAAGACTCGCTATCTCGTTTTTGCCGCGCATAGTTTTATTGCGCTTGTCGCGCGTGTGCGTAACGCGCGCACCCGTTATGTCTCCTGTTAATTTATGATATGCGTGGCCGACATGAAATGGCATAGTTGCTCGAAGGCTTCCGGCCGTGCCGGTTTCAGGACGGTAGGTCAAACACCGTTGACTCTGCATCCTGCGTTCCTGGTTCTCGCATCGACTCCTGACGCCGAACCGCATAGTTGGCCTTTGCATACCGATTCTGTTGTCACCACGCAAATACGATTTATGCGAATTCCCTTTCTCGTATAGCCCGCCGAATGCAGATAGATTGATGGATAGATTTATTCTGTCTTTTGATAAATTTGCCGAAAATGATGGGAGATATTAAGTGAAATAATAGATGATCTGATATAACTATAAATGTAAGAATTTGAGGATAGAAATTATAACGGTTAATAATAATATTACGGTATTCAAGAAATGCACCACTGCATGATTTTAATACTGCAGTAACGAAGATAGACAGTAAATATTAACGTTCATTCCTCTCACAACCAGATAAAATAATAGAATGTTAAGTAACTTGTTTGTGAAAGGATACCGTAAATAAATAAAACAGTATTATCTACCGGAATAGTGAACACGTAGTCTCGTTTGACGAGGAATCGATCAATTTACCGTTTCGTTGTGATGTTATGCTGCTTGACATGCGAGTTATTGCAATCGATTTCGGGTGAGATTACCGCTGGAAGTTTCCGCCAGCGAATCAAATATAGCGTGCACATATTTCCAACGATGGAGAATTTTCGATGAGTTTTACGCCCCATGGCGGAATTGATATAATTACCGATCAATTATCTCGCGCAAACAAATCCCGCATAAGAAAGAAGATTCTGACTTTATTTTATACCGGATAACATGAGAACGTGACATGAAAAGTAAATTACCCTCTCATCCTCTCTCTCTCTCTCTCTCTCTCTCTCTCTCTCTCTCTCTCTCTCTCTCTCTCTCTCTCTCTCTCTTTCTCTCTCTCTCTCTCTCTCTCTCTCTCTCTCTATCTATCTATCTATCTACCTATCTATCTATCTCTATCTCGTCATGAAACACGTTATAGTACATCCGAGAAATCAGCCCGACTCACGATGGTATATTCTATTGAGAGATACAAATCGCGCGCGTTATACAAAACACATATAAGGTTCCGCCGTAACGTGACTTTGGTCAGTCCGATAATTAATACCGGATTGATTTCGTCATGGTTATATAATTGTTCCCGTTCTAATTGTGCCTGTCAAACTGTGATTTACGTGATATATTATATTTTTTGTGGTGTTGCTTTAAAATTGAATTTAAATCGCGAATAAAAATAATCTCTCAAATAAATATATCGATGAAATCCGCCAACCCAAATTACAAGCAAGCAGAAAAGTTCATTATTCGCATATTATAAAATCAAAATTGACAGTTTTATAAACCAGAGGGAAAGCTGTTCTTCTGAATATGATCGTATTTTTGAATTATCATAATATGCTCGCTCATAAAATTTACGCTGCATTGAGAGATTGTGAAATTTAAGCGAGACTATATAAAGCGTATTCGAGTCTATAAAAGTATATTCTGGTTTGTTATAAGGCAATTAACTGCAAAATAGTGTGCTAATACGATACATTTGAAATTTGAAATTATTATTTTACCGAATGAAGTCAGATTATCGACTGCCACTTTCATAAACGATCGTTTTATTGCCTGGCGAATATAGCTGCTATGCCACAGGCACTCGATTCGTTTGATTTCAAGATGAAAACGCAATTTAATCATTAAAAACTGGCAATTTTTAATTGGCAACGTGAAAAACGCATTTTGTACGTAACATTATTAGTTCAATTATTATCCCGATCGATAGTATTACGAACATTAAGCCGATTAAAAAAAGCGGAGAGATTAGGTACGAATCGATATAACGAGGTAGTCTGAACTTCACAATTATGTTGGTCGTTTATCTCTCTCGTCTTTTTATTTATTATATATCCAGTTTTGATATATTATGGTTCTTATACTTCTTTTAACAATTTATGAAACAGTTTGAAACTTAACGAATGTTCTCTGTTTCTTTCTCAAATTGTTTCTTATTAAAATAACCCAAATCAATTAACAATTATTTAACATGCTAATCGAGAAAGTTACATTTATTAAATGCGGTTGTAATTTTTAAAATTACCGTACTATTCGCGTGTACGTCGTTACATATTAGATAATGTAATTCACGCGCCAATGACAATTCGTATCTGTCACGATTCGTATCTTGAGCAGGTTTATCTTGAGACAATCGTTCTAGGGGTCAATAGGAACGAATAGTCTATTTACCCCATGGGATTGTGCCTATATCCGCGCAATTTTATCTCAACAATCTCCATTGACGACGATCAAATTGTCCATGAAGCTGTTTCTACCTTTCTCGACGACGACTTCACGCCCTTCTGTTCTTTCACGAGATATTTTTGCCGTACCTTAGCCAGAAGTGTCTGGAAAATCTTATTGCTCTATCACGTTACGTGCGATATGTTTGCAAAAACTCGTTTATTATTCGCCTTTTATCATGTAATTTATTCGTCAATTTCAGCTTTGTTCCTGTCGTCTTATCTTATTATATTGAAAACATTGCGCTTTTTGATTTATATTCTCTAACTTTAAAGAAAACTACATCTAACATTAATGTCAACAATCGTGAAATTGCACGAATCAAAATATCGAATGCATATAGTTGCAAAAATATAAATATATAACTTATACAAGAGACCATAAGACTTATTTGAAAGGAATCCGATTAGTTTCGCTGAAAATATTTGCTGGCGACAAACAGGATGATCACAGGAAAAACCATGCTTTTAGCGCAGCATTGCGGTGGTCCGGAGTGCGCGCGAGTGCGCGCGTATATTAGCATTTCTCGTATATATATTTTTCGTCGGTTTATGCGCATATTGCCGGCCGGAGGCGCTAATTGCCGTTGTCGCACTCGGCTGGTACAGGAAGAGCGTTGTTTTATTCCGCGCGTACCGGATGTGCATCGTGCATCGTGCATCCTACATGTACAGACGAATGCGACAATACACGCGAACGCGCGCGCGTTGTCCCGTCCGATAAGCTTCTCACGAGGATTACAATGTCGCGCGCAGTTCACGTTGTCCCTATATCCGCCCTATCCCCATACGCCTGCATTTTTTATCGCCTGTGCGATTTTCGAGACGACTCACATACGATTAACGGTACTCTACGCGTGTTCTATGCCCTGATCTTTTAAGAAGAAGATTGCGTCAAGCAAGAAATTAATAAATAAAATGACGAAAATATAGAATTTTTATTTTTTTACGTGCAACTTTTTTTTTAAAGAATAAGACATAGAAGTTATAAATTGTGAGAAAGATTCGAGGAAGCAAATATTGATTAAAATCTCTGTCGAAACAAACAATTTATCTTTGAAAAACTCATTTCTACTTTTCGCAAAGAAGATATTTTAAGTATAATCAAATTAAATGAAAACTTGTGATGCGCTGACGCGACTAAAAGCTGGAATTATTCAAGCAGTCCCACGTCACAATCTTGACTTTCTATCTTAGTCGTTACATGCCTGAAAAAGATCCTTTTCCTGAGAGTTTCTGAAACAAGACATTTCCCTTGTTTTGTGCTCAAGTCACGAAATATTCAGAGACTTTCTAGATCGCAAAAGAGAACTCGTTCGACAGTTAAGGTGACTAACTACTGCCAATTAATGATCTTTAAGGGCATAACGGATTTCCGATATCCTATAGTTCACCCAGAACGTGTCGAACCACTTTCAAGCGCCATCAGCCTTCTCCGTTAAGACGCTTCTCTCCCTCGTTTGCCTCTTGACGACAAGCAAGATAAGGTTTCACCTTACTCCCTTTCGTCTACTAATCGATAGATTTTCTTGCCGAAACCCTCATCCGTTATGGTGATATTCCGATGCGTTTAGCATCACTCTTAATTAAATTTTTAGGATTAAATAGTCGATGCAAAATGTCAGCTGTTCAGAATTGGTTATCTCCGCATTGTTAGTTGCAATTAACTGAGTCTGCTGAGTCCTATTTTTAGAGTCATTATGGGAAAAACATGCGACAGAAGGATAGCCGTGCTGAATTTCTATATTTGGGACAGATTTTCAAGTAAAGGGTTCTTTTCCAGAGCTATTCTTACATTACGTTCTGAGCAGGGCGTTCGTAAATTTAATCACATATCGAATATCAATATCGCAAGGTACTGCGCGAGACCATGTCTCGACGAAAATAGACGTAGACATGTGACGCATACTTTCGGATATTTATATACAATCGAGTACATGTTTCATGAAAATTTTTAAAATGTTAAAATTCCTAAAATTTGTTGTTTTGCATTTATTTAAAAATTTGTTATTCTCTCACGCATATAAAATTAATAATAAGTCAAAATCGATTTTAAACGAGTTGGTCCGTTCAATACTTTTACATGCATATTTAACACTTGTGCATATTTTGGATTGTGTTTTACACGTTTCGGAAAAGAGTTATACGGAGACTATTTTTTGACATTTTGAAATATATATGCGCTGCGAATATATGCGTGTCGACCGCATGTAAATCGACTCAGCTGGCCGAACGAGGTTACGTTAATTTCGTAGCTATCACAGTTGAATAAACGCTAGAAACGCTTACGGGGGCGTTGTCAGCGAAATTCCCCGGCGCGTGCACACAATAAAATTGGAAATCGGACAAGTTTTTCAGCCGGGTCGCAACAAAAGTGCGGTGGTGGCCGCGCGTCGGATTACGAGTCGCTAAATACGTAGATATAATTCATTGCTCGTTAGCGGCACTTTGATAATTAGCTCGACCGCCAAATTATATTTCGGGTGCGCAGATTATATGCGGCGTTTAATCGCATGGAGCGAAATTGCTTCGCATCGCCGCATACCGCCGAAGTAACATCAATTTTTTTATCTTGATTCTTGCCTTCTTTTTACGGGTAGCTTTGTGACGAATATAACGTAACGATTGCCGCATATGCAGCACGAGGATTAAAACGCAGAAAACTGGAATTATCTGCGGTAATCTCTCCTTTTCTCTCTCCCTCCTCCCCCCTCCCGTCCCTCTCTCTCTCTCTCTACACACACATATATAATGTGTATAAATAAACCCCATGTATGTATAATTCCTGCGTGACCCAGGAGTGCGGATGCAATTAATGTCCGCAATATTTAATTCCTCGTTATACCACTCCGTATCTATAATTATTACTGCGCGTTCAGCGAGATTCTATTCGGCAGATTTTATTCGCGGGAATTGCGATTCTCGTGAAAATAGAATCTACACGTAATATAATAAAATAAACGAAAATTCGTGAAAAATTCAAGCGAAGTACAATGTGAGTTGTACGGTATATTTCCGAAATATTCCACCTTTTATATAGAAACGGTTAAATAAGCCGTCGCGAAGAAAATTAAACGTTTATATTATACATCGAGGACGGTGGAGATGAATCCAGTGTCGTTTAATGACGATCATCGAAGTTGCAGCACGCAGCTATTTATTCCTCCCCTATTCTGGGAACTGCAATTATTCGATGTTTCTCGTCATTCGAAGCACGTTAATTTCACCATACGACATCAAATATTCCACTAATCAACTAATGCAATGAACTCAGTATCGGTCGTCATTAAAATCCGCGAGCAAGAAGACAATAATCGCGAAACAAAATTGAGAAATTAGCGAATAATTGAAATGATCGTCAGGTACAGCTTGTCGATTATTAAGATCGCATTTATAAGCGGTACTGGTTATGAATAATAATGCGAAAAGGTTCGACGACACTTTGAATCGGTATTTGCGAATTTTCGGGCAAAATACCCAACATAGTGACGAAGATAGATACGTGAAGAATAAAGTTTTGTACATGCAAAGAGAAAGATATGACTCTATTTTTCTCTATCCTTCTGCATGCTCAATATTGCTGAATCGACACGTTCCATTCGATGAATTCTAAAGCGTCCGACTGGAAACCCGTAGCTTATCAATCGCCGGAGCTATTGATAATGTTAGTGTCTCCCCGCGCCCGCTTCCGGTATATTGTATCGATTCGACGATGTATACGCTATCGAACACGGTCGACGTTTCGGTGTTGCCCCACGAGCATCACCGCCGTTGATACTTAATTAAGCCATGCTGGTAAATATCGCGCGAATATCAGTATTTTTACCATTTTTCTCACCAACGCATATTTAAGTATGGGCAACGAGAGAAACTCATTTTTCCTCGATTTTAAGGTCCGCAAGTAGATTCCGCGAACTTTATGAGTTTCAATTAATTATACAGGCTGTCCCAGATCGAGGAATATTTCAGCAACGCCCTTGATGAACGTAAAGTCGACGTTTCTTTGATCGAGAGAGAGAGAGAGAGAGAGAGAGAGAGAGAGAGAGAGAGAGAGATTTCGAAAAATAACGTGAAATTGAAATAATTCAAGCAAATTGAAAAAGAAACGTTTCTCGTAATAAACCGTAATCTCGACGGGACTTTGCGGGAATCGTTATCTGAGAGCTTGTAAATCAGAAAATCGGAATGATATAATTATTCGCGAGAGCGTTCTCACTCCGGAACTTGAATACTTGATTACGCTACAAGTTCAATTAGCAATTATCGTTCTGAGGTGGAGCGCATTGAGTAGCGTATAAATGTTTGATAGCAGACAGTTCCCAAGTTATCGCGTTTTTACATCCCGTAGGATGGACGAGGTTAATTCGATCCCATTTGCGAATGCGGTATGCATTGCGGATGCGAAAAGTCAAAGGATATGTCCTCTGTACCTGCGTTCAATCGATTAATTCAAAGTTCACAATTAAGCTTACCCCATCCGTGCGTAATAATTAAATGTGTCATTAGCGTACGTCGTGTAAAAATTTCAAAAGCAGGAATACAAGAATAAATTAACTCTTTAACTGATTTATAAAAACTTTCAAAAAGCGACATAAGTAGTAATATTACATATGAAGTAATAGTCATTTTGTTAAATAGTCATTTCGTCAAGTAGACATAATATTTCTCATTAATTATAAGAAGGATATTAATTTTAACAAAGAAAGTGTTAGTTGTAATCCCTTTTTTTTTCAGAAACTTCATTAATTACCTGCGTCGCGAACAAGTATTTGGTAGAACTGGTGCTTTCATGTGCCACCATCGCTTACGCGAGTTTCTTTTTATAGCAAAAAGAAAAGAAAAAAACCCTTAACTCGTGGAAAGTTGTATTATTACGACAAGTTTCGCTGTCCAAAGTGTCGCCAAAGCAAAAGCGTCCGTAACCGCGCCTTCACCTCTACAACGACTTTCCGGAGACTATTTTTATTCCAACGTAAACGACTTTCGACGCACAGCAATGCGCCTGCACGAAACGAGCTTGCGAATAAACGTGCACGCACGTACGCGCTTTACATTTGTATTTTATAGTAAAAATGGTAGAAATGTTCACAGCTAATATAATGAAATATCAAAGTAGGATATTTTGTCGACAAAAGAATAGCTTTAGATGTTTTAGACTAATTAAAGAAGCAAAGAAAGGACAAACATGAAGAAAATAATAAATTCATCAATCGATTCCTTTTTCTTGATGAAAGATAAAGATATCCAGGCCGAAGCTGACCAGGTATTAATCTTTCCTCGACTCTTGAGTCAGGGAGTTTAAGTCGCGGTTGCACGCTGCCGCAGCCGTCGGGGAAATCGCACGGCGTTCTCTCGCCGGTGAAGAAACGAGGGAGGACTGGCGGAGACGAGAGGGAAGAAACGATGGCGACTCGAGAGAGGGTTGCGTATCGCGAACTAGTTTGTCTACCACGTTCTATCGGTTAACCATTCGTCTTCGTGCTGCATTGCTCGCTACAGTCTTTTACGGTGTCCCACCAGCCGTGGAAGAAGCTCCTCCGCTTTCCGTACCCTGAGGGAGAACTCAAATTTCTCCCCGGTTTTCGTCCCTCTACTCTCTCAGCCTCAATATGCAGAGTAAACGTTTCGCGTGACGCGTATATGGGTAATTCGATTCTTAAGAGTCGGTCGTCATCGTCAATTTATCCACGCTTACCCTTGCGAAGCATCGAATTTCAGTTAGGTGTGTTCGGTGTGGTATCGTGCTCTTTTAGCAAGAGCTTTCAGATTTGTACCCAACATATGTTTGCAGGGCGCAGATTTGCAGTGCGCTTTCCATTGTCCAGAAATGCGTCCTTGTGCCTGTGCTTGTGTGATCGGATATTTTAGAAGTTCTCATCTAAAAAGATTTAATAAAAGCCTGATATTGGAAATATTAAATCTAACAAATTAAGCTTTAAGATAACAGATGATCAAATGTTACGAGAAAAATCGTTGACCTAATTAACGGAGCTGCATTAACCGAGTATATCCATCTTATCATTAGTTATCAGATCGGACGGCAGAAAATGAAAAGTGCACCCTTAACGCGTTTATCCGCAATACTATTCCTCCTTCTACCTCTAGGCATTGATATTTAATGAATTTTCTTCAGATAAATACGGGCGAGGAATTGAAAAATTACCGAACCGATAAGAAAACAGGAAAGCAGACATTAAACGAGGAAATTAGAAAGAAACGATGAAAATTTATCGAACGACTGTTCGCTTCAAGCCAGAAATAGTATACGTTTCACGTTACTTTCTTATTCGATTTTAATTTTTTCACGCCTTTATCTTGTTTGCGATTTCCGTTCACTACTTATTGTAAAAGCTATGAGGTTACATTGAATTCTAAACTTTTTGTTCGAAGTTGATCAGAATATTATCGTATAACATAATATAACGCTGTTTTTCCTCTATATGTATTTTTAATAATGTTGACGTTTTATCACAATAATAAAACTAATAATAATCGCAATCATAATAACAATAATAATAATATATTAAGCCATGACTTTATTGTTAGAATTACTCTTTTTCACTTGCGTTATCATAATTTTAAAAAGCGAAGCACCTAGTATGACCTTTGAAGATTGGCTTTCACGTTACATTATCATTTTCAACTGGGGATAACTTTGGATTGTCCACAAGAGATTGCAGAGGAACGTTATCCTGAATGGAAGGTATCTTTGAGATTTTATAGCTGTAGCAGTTATACGAAAGCGTAGAAAAGTTTGCTGCGCTATTTGGTCCAGATTCACCGACATCGAGAAGCGTTCCACGAGCGCAAAATTCCACCGCGAACGTTCGCGTGCCTTCAACCTTTGCGGATATATTTCCGCGATGTTCCGTATACCAAACCGTTCATATACACGGTGGCATATACATACGCGCTGGCGGAACAACAAGCGACCGAAAGTAAAGACGTTGCCGCAGCAATTTGAGTGGACGAGAAAAGAAAGAGAAAGGCGGAGAAAGAGCGAATAACAGACAAACGCAATATCGCGGAAAAGTTTCGGTGTGACGTTAAGGCAAAAATTAGACTTTTTAACGAGATAAACCACGGTTACCGTTTACCATATTTGCGTGTTACCATGTTCACGAACGCAGACATACAAAATAATTAAAATTATGCTTAATTTTACAAAGTCCTACAGAAATTCAGTTCTCGATGCATCTCCGTTCCACTCGCTCACGAGTTAATTATCATGTTTTGCACTTCACGATAATATTCCACGGTAATATCGCGTCCCATACAATTTTATGCGAGATAGGTTGATAGGCAGGTTGATGGTTAATCAAGGAAGTCCGAAAAACCGTGTCCGCCTCCACTCTTCGTTCCTTACCCCGACGTGACTTTTTTATTCTGTATTTTATCCTATTCCATCCGTTATTGCATTATGCATATCACATGGCCTGCTGGATAGCGATGCAATTGTGCCGCTGCCGTCCAGCCGAACACGTACAGAAGAAATTCCAGAAAAGTGTACAGCCTCCGTCAAGAGATGCAAGATGGATCAAGAAAGAAAAAGCGAGAGAAAGGAATTGAGAGAAAAGGAGGACACGGGAGAATAGGGATAATCGGACGGAACACGAGGGACGGTCGATGTACTTCAAGCCGCAAATTGTAACCAAAAACTGCTTGGTATTCAAGTCGCAACGTCTTTTCGCCCCTCGTATTTCGTTTTTCGCTTTGGTCGTGTTGAAGCAGAATGGAAATGCGGATTGATCGATAGTCCCTCGCGGACCGTCGCCGCCGCCCGCGCCGTCGCCGCAAAAGGATTCGGCGGTCACTCGACGCTCGGCGAATAAAGTGGCGGAAGCCTTGCACCGTAGTGACTCAACGTAATCGAACTTTTGAGAAGCCAAGTGCACGTAGCGCGAATAATACCGCTTCTTGGCTGCTGAAACTCTCTGGTTCGTCCTTCGTTTGTTACCACTCCGCCCAAGTACGACCGACACGTGCTTCTTTGTTTCCCTCCTTAAGTAGTTCTCCGTCTCTTAGTTTTCCGATATTCGTCCCCACGTTAAGAAATCGGCGAACTTTGTCAAATAAAATTTATTTTCAATTATTTTTCTATAGGTATACGAAAAAACTAAGAAGAAATATATATATATTTTTAGGAAAATCTATTTTATGAAATAATTTATCTTTATCAAACATCTGTTTTATCATATTTCTGTATCAGAACGTAAATTTAAAAAAATAATAATAATTAGATTTGTAATCTGTGAAAGACGTGAAAGACGAGTCTGAAATAGTTATCCGATAAACCGAGTTGGTTAAAAAAAAAAAAAGGAAACAAATTGGTTAATGCGGAAAATTGCAGAAGTGCACTCTGCGGGTTCAGTCTGCGCCGCGCTCGCAGATCTCTTCGTAATTCGTCGTTTGTGCGCATATTAGGCACTCCCGTACCGCAAGAGCGTGGCCTCCAGATATATAAACGTCGAATTGGACTGCCTCGTGTACGTAAACCAGATTTCTGATGTCAGCTTCAAATGCATCCCGGCAGTCACCGCGTCGTTTCGCAAAGCACTTTGATGCCAGGTCGTAATGCGTCTTAATAGTTGGAGAGTCAGGGTGCGATAGTGTTGCCCACGTTGTAATCCAGATCGAGAGTAGATGGAGGGTATATCTCGACTAAACATATATACACATTAGCTCATCATTCTATTTAATATAAATTATGTTTCGATTGGCGCTGATAAATACGAGGAAATAATTCGGCGTTTCGTTAGTGCTACAATATGCGATATTACTGATTGAATTATTTACAAATTATTACACGATCGAGCGGGCCTGGGAAAGACTACATAAATGAGATATCGACAAATACTGTAACAAGATTAACAAATAACCATTTAGGAATATGCTTTTTGCCATTCGCATAATTGTTGGATAAACAGCACAAACACAGTTTTGTTTTGAATAAACTCGCACGCAAAAATGGATATTTTTAACGTCGGTCATAAACCCAAGAATAGAGTAGCGCCGGCTTGTTTTATTTTTAAATGTGGGCATAGAGCGGAGATGGTCGATCAATAATCTCCAGTATTATTATTATGCTGGGCTATTCGTTGCACAGGGTTCCTTCCACGATATAAAAATAAGCATCAAGAGCATCATCGTGCGCATGAAAATTATCAGTTTATTTTCGCAGAACACCGTCACATTGTACGCTGTTGCATCCATGTTGATGATTATCCGCGCGCATCTAAATTAATAAACATGTAGTGTTTCGCTCGCTTTCTCTCTCCCCCCTCTCTCTCTCTCTCTCTCTCTCTCTCTCGCTATCCCTGCAAATAGTGTTCGTTTCTGAATGACACTGATGTTGTATCGAATTGGATTTATACAGATTTACCGCTCGACACACAATATATCGTGATTAACACGTTTACAAATAGATCGAATTTAACAACAATATAGGGTAATGAAGTGATTGGATTATTCAAAGAACCGTTGTTCGTTGCGCGAGATATTATCGTGAATTTTAATTTAATTTTACAGATTCTGATATCGAAAATTACTTGTGGTGCTTCGCATAACGTATCGCGTCGCATAATCCTTACGCGATGATTCTGAAAATATTTAAGGAAATCGGAGACGCGTTCATGTCCACCGTAGAATACCAATAATCTTCTTAAAAAGTTTCAGTTATCAGAAACATAATGCGATCTTGATCGGTTTGGTGTTATTTCTCTCACGATGTTAACATTCGTCTTATTTTCGTCACAACTTGCCGCGCGTGTGGACCACTCGGCGAAATACCACCGAACATAAAGCTGCTACGCGTGCGATCTTTGACCTCCTACGTATTTTAATCGCGAAACGAAGAAAGAGCATCAGGTGCGCGGTACAACAGAGGGTATACAAAGAGAAAGTGGGAAAGAGGGATGAGTATTCTCATAAGGAGACCAGGCAGCCAGGCGCGCGGAAATGCACGCGGCGCGAATAGGAAATTATGGTCTCGGAGGTAAAGCAGAATCTCTCGGTGAGAAAGGCGAGGTTTCGCATTTGTGCTTGAAGGCGAGATGGCGGCATTTAAGCACCAGCGCGAATTTTTAGACCGCAAATTTTATAGATAGACAGCAGAGTGGTCCGATAAAAGTATCCACACACGTTAAATTTGAAACGGAAGACGGCTGTATATATATATAAACCCCGACGATGGTTCTTACGTTGTCGATATTATCGGAATCACGCGAGAGGATGCGGTTTATCGTTTTTCTTTGCCGACCCGTAGTCTCGGTTAGTACTTATACCGAGAGAAGAGGAATGGGGAGGATCGTGAACGTGAAGGACGAGCGGTCTGTCTTGTCAATCGCATCCTTGTGAGACTTTCGAGACCTATCTCGAGTTCACGTGGAGTGTGCTCGATTAGACCAACGAAAAAGAAAGAGAGAGAGGGTAAGGGAGTACGTCGTACCCCGGGACGTCTCATATAAGAATTCCGGCTATAGGCGCGGCGATAAATCACCGCCCACGCCACCGAAATTCGCGAGAATATTGGCTTTTGCATTATTGGTTTTTGCTTCGCGAGCATTCGAGAGAACGTCTGCATCCGCTCTCTCATTCTCGTTCGTCTTTCTCAATCCCGCGTAGCAATGCGAATGCTCCTATGGAGCAGCTGTTTCCTCCGCCAGGCGACAGATTCGCCGAAAAAGAGCCACGTCTCTCTTCTGTTTCTGCTTTCCGCTTTCTTTATCCATTTATCCGACTATTTATGTGTCTTTACATTTAATCCATTCTTCAACCAACGACGTCTCGACATTTCGAGTGAATTGGAGTTTCTAGCATGATAGGAAATTCTACGTTAAAGAAAAGCTTTAAGCAAAAAGAACTGTTTTGCATTGTATAAATATGAAATAAAATTTTTGTTGTTGATTTTGTTGATAAATCATTCGATTAAATTGTAATATATTTCCTTAATTTTTTAATTTTTGAAAAATGTCTGCACATCAAGCGCAAATAATTTGGATCTTTTTTTCGAAATATGCATTTCTACATTGATTTCTCTCATTGATTTCTTTCGGAGAAAGATTAGAAAGACGCGTCTTTTTTGGAATTCTGCATGACTCTGCAGTAATGTCAAGCCTTCTGTTGCACGTCATGCGACTTGGAGATTCGAATAGCGAAAGAAGATTCGGTGCAGGATTCAGGATGGAAAATAAAGGAGAAATTCGTGGGCAAATGCTTTCCAATTTTCTCACGAGCAGCTGTTCCGCGACGCTAACCAGACGCGTCGGTAGGAGCAAAGAATCGTTTATGATTCAATGGTTTAGTATTTGTGAGCTGAAAATGTTCTCGGTCAAAAATCAGGGACGAACTTCTAAAAATTGATTCACTTCAAATCCGAAAGCTTCCTAAAAACCTTTTTTCGAAAAGTTACCAACTGAAAAGATCGCGCCAATCGCTCTAAAAGAACATGTCATATCGAATCAAGAAAATAATCGAGAATTCGGTGTGTCATCATCACGGAATCAAAACTTATCGGTCAATTTACACGCTTTTCTCACCTCCTGAAAAATGCCAATCTCCAGAGGCGGCGGCTTTTGGAAATAGACGACCTAGATTCGGAATTGCCCTCGGAATTTCGCTCACAATTTACTGTCTAAAAAAAGCGGTGGCTTTTCGTTGCGAGAGAGCACGTACGTCTTTCCGAATTAAAAAAATGATGAAAAAAAGGAATAATAGCATGCTGAGAGAGAGAGAGAGAGAGAGAGAGTGTGTGTGTGTGTGTGTCTCTTTGTTACAGGATAGATGAACTAGTAAGTGGGAAAAGATTGATAAAACTTATAAAATCTCTAATAAATAATTATATACCACGTTTTAATTTAAAATTATATAATAATTTAAATAATTATCATGTTTTAATTTTTAAGATTAATTTTTAAGAACGTGATAATATTATTTTATATGATTACGGAAACAGACATTTCTCCTATAGTCATTCATTAGTGTAATTATCCTGCAATCAACTTATCAGTGACATAAAATTCTCTAGCTGCGGTGTTCTATCCGTCTTAAAAGCAATGTAAAACTACGGACGTATGCGGTATCTCGGTCGGTTACGGGGTGAAAACAGTTGTCGTAAATTATTCGTTAAGGCGGAATCAGTTGGCTGCCTCGCCATGGAACGCACTCGGCCTGATTTATAGCCGAAAATCGTGCCGCGGTAATTTACCCCCGACATTTTCCCGGATTACAACATCTGTGCGTTGCTTTGCGACGATCAAACACAAGTACGAATAAATCTAGACAAGACGTATTAATGAATTTCTTAATTCAAATGTGTCTGAGTGTCGTTTCATTAGAATCATTAGAATCAAATACGACTGTAAAATGATTTTTTTCTAATCTTCTTAAATATTTACTGAGGTCCATTTGTCATATACTGGCATGTCGCAATAAAAATATTTGTAAGTAATATTTAACTTTCAAATCTACTAATATCCATATGCGTATTATTTTACTGCTATACAGGGTTTGAAACGTGAACACGTGTGTTTAACGATGTTTGAAGCGACAAGTATAAATTCAAATCTATCGCCATATGTTCTAGTTTCAAAGGGTGCGATCCCACATGTAGTGAGCGGATACGTGCAAATCTCTCTGCGAAACGTAATTAAGTGCGGGCATCATTAATATTCCACTTGCGTCTCTAATTGATTCGTTCATAGGAGTCGCGCATCTCTACACGACCAACGGTGACATCTGAGTCCTCGGGGAAACACTGTCACCTCGCTCACTACCGGATGGATATGATCAAAAAGTCATCACCTTGCCATTTCTCACACAACTCTCCAATTTTAAAATCTTTATCTATCTATATATATGTATATAAAAATAAATGTCCTGACTGACTGACCGACTGACTGACTCATCAACGCTTAGTCAAAACCTAGAAACATGAAATTTGGGGAATATATATACCTTCCATGACGTAAGCACCCACTAAGAAGGGATTTTTAGAAATTTGATCTTCTAACGGGGTGAAAAGGAGTAAAATGTGTTTTCACGGATTCCTTAATGTCTCTTAGGCCCGATGAGATATCGACTTGGTTTTTTATTTAAAGCAGTATCCGAAGCACGAGTATCAAGCTAGTTAATTAATAAAATTAAACTTAACTTTTTAATTCAAATGAATCTAATTGTAAGACCAAAATTCATTTAAATTTAATCGGAAGATAAATATTTCACAGAAATGTGAGCTTCTCAAAATTAGATCGTCCTTTAATTTTTAACTTGTAGAGTAACTAGCATATCGTTTAACGCAGATTTTACGAAACAATCCACAGCTCGGGACGATTGAACGTGACGAGAGTAACGAGAAAAAAGCTAGAGTACGGATTTCGCGGGAATCATTAAGTCGAGAGTCACTAATAATTCCGACGAGACGGTCGTCGACTCGTTAGAAGGATTGGCCGGAAAAAGTCACCAGCGTTTTTTGCGCGGTTACAAGTCGTGTAACACGAGAATCGGCCGTCCGGGTCGATCCAGCGAGATTCGAGGCGACAGCCTTTCTGTTCGCGCGTGCGAAAGTTCTTTTTCTAATTAACATGATTGCAATAAATTGAACTTATTAGTTAGTAAATTTTCCTGCCGACCAGAAAGACTAATTAAGCGTCTCGTTTTTTTAGTTCCGTAGCAATTACGTTTATATCTGTGACGCATTGTATCTACATAGAGTCGTGTCTCGTCGTTCTTTATCTTGGCGCGCGATTTGTCGCATCTTTCCGTTATTGTGATTTAAATATGACTGAAAATTATATAGTGCGACAAATAATGAAATACAGCTAGCGTATTAAATTGCTAAATAAAAACATTTAAATTCACTGATAATATAATCGTTGGGACAAGCGTACGAATTACAGACATTTAGAACGTCGATTAGACGAGGAATTGCGAATTACGCATCGATGGTGTACTTGCGAGTTACGCGCGAAATGCTTTGATGTCCATTCGTATAAACGCTCCAGTTCGGGTCCTTATTCTATTACAGACGCCCGTCGTGGTCGCGGGGATGTTCGACGAAAGTACGGCGATCGATCCGAAGAGATTATAAAGACGCCTCCTCGAATGGCGGCTTTAACGATCGTCCGCAAAAAGAAAAAAGGTCGGAATTATCGGCGAAAAAACTCGTTACGGACGCGAAAATCCAATTAGTTTTAACGTCCTCGCCTTCCGCAGTCACGGCGTTCCTTCGCAAGAAGATTTCGAACTTAATGCTGCCCTCTCCGCCACTTTACCTCTCTCGTCCTCTCTCTTTCTCTCCATTCCTCCGCGCACTTCGCACGGACGAGTAGAGTCGCGTTTGCATACCGCCACTCCTCTGACCTCGTTTTAACGCAGCACCCCGGGTGCGCCACCTCCAATGCAGCGATTACCTTGCGCAGCCATTAAGAAGTACACGTGGTTACGCCGCGCTTGGCGTTTTTTCTTAAGCTCTTTAAGCGGCGGCTTTGGCCGCGCGCGCCAAACCGGCCTGAAACCGTCCCGGTACGCTTCGATGCATTTCTTGAGCTTTTAACGAGATATTTCATAAAAGGACACCGGACTTACAAGATGGCCGTAACCGGCGACGCCGCGTGTTCTCCTCGTTTTATGCGTCCGTATTGCTGACAACATTTGTTACTCGTATAGATGCCGTCGCCACGTACTTACGTAGGGATTTCATCAATATTTTATGCATAAATTAATGTAATTTGCGCGGTAACATTAAATAAAACTGAAAATAATAGTGGAGGGATTTACTTTGTGTCTTAGAATGCAAGTTATAATATCTCGAAGAGCATAAATTATATAACTATTACAATTTTCCCATATTATTGATAGTAAAGATAATAATTACGTCATTAATCTAATAAAAATATATAGGTTGTATAATTATCTTCAAATTCAAATGCAGATTTTATCGTGAAGATTCATGTCGTGCAGGAGAAACAACGCGAACTTAGAAAGAACGAGTCCTAGATACTCGAAAATGGCCCATAAGAGGTCGGAAAGTTCTCTAATTGCTGCTCAGAAAAACATCAGAAACTTCAGCGTTCACTTTTCTTTCCGCCTCTCACTCTTCGTTCCTTCTTTCTTTCGCTCTATCCGTCTTTGTGCATGACGTTCGCCCATTTCTTTCATCCGAAAACCCGCCACTGGACAAAGAGAATTTACCCGCCGAGCTTTCTGACTACAGGGTTGCTTTTTCAGAGGCCACCATCTAGAGTTAACTGCTAAAAATTAATTTGTCATTTGCCTCGGCTAAGTCCGGGTAGTATCGCGACGTTCGTGTTTTGCGTTAATTAATTCGTCGTCGTGGTGACTCGATAATTTAGCAACTCATTAACCTTTTTACATCGAGTAAAGTTTTACAAATTCACACCGTTCCTTTACTGTTAAATGTAAAGATAAATTTTTCAACCAATACGAAATAACGCCGCTTTATTCATATATATATATATATAGAAAAGTAGTATTCGAGTAAAATTCCGCAGACAGACTGCATTTTCATTAAGACGAAATATAGTAAACAAAATTCATCTCTCACGATAAAAAAAACGCGATATATAAATTTTAATAAAATCCATGATTGTTCAGAGAAACGCAAGATCAATTATTTCTTATAATGTTCAATCGGATAGTCGTCGTTCGTAAAGTTCCATAAATCTTATAAGAAAGCTTCTTACAAATGTGGCTGCAGTGCCACGTCTCCCCAAGAAAATTACGTTAGCGAGAAGCGTCTTCGCGATAGTGAACGGAAAAGATAAAAAGCGCTAGCCGCACGACGAACGGGAGAATCTAAAAAGGTGTGAGATCAAGCAGTTGCCTAATTGCTGGCCGGGAAAACCTTTCAAGGTATCCCATTTCTCCCTCCTTTTCCTTATTCCCTTTCGCTCCTTCTCCATTTGTCTCCCAAAATGCGTCCGTCCGTTTCTCCTCCGTTCTCGCGAAGAGTCGCAACCTCATCGGATCATCTGTCCCGAGAGATTCTCGCGCTTCCTTCTCAGTTCACTCTCAGTCTTTTCTTCAGTTGGCCGCGACATCACCTACTCGTCCACGGACGCCTTTATACACGCACCATCCTTTCTTCGTCCTCCACCCTTCTTCTACCCTCTTTGCTCTGCGCGAAATACGTTCCTGAAAGGATCTGATTTGACCCGATACGACGGAGACGTCTGCCGGAAGCCAACTGCGGGATTATCCGACGGATCCCTTTCGGTTAGATGCCGTTCTGCAGATCCCATTTCCAACTGGGTGCGCAGCGTATCTAAGTATAGGACCGACTACGTTCCGCTCTGACGATCAGAAGCGCTCGGGCAATCCTACTAGGCCGGCAAATATGACGCGTACTGTGATTTTTCGCAGAGAGGTAGTTATTTTTCGAGCTAGCGACACGATGAAGCTCAACTCTTTTTAGTGTAATTTTTTGACTGTGCTGTTCACAGCGTAGAAATAGTAATAATAAATTATTACAAAAAAACTAACAAACTAAATTATATAATAAATTATATAATAAAAAGTCTACAAATTTAAAAATACATTTTAATTGGAAATAAAATTTACAAATCTCAGCCAATGCGCAACGAGGTGGTTCAGGATTAAATAAGTTGATTAGCAAACGAGTATATATGCAAATATAACATATGATACATAAAGTATATTATAGGCAATTCTGCAACGCGAAGGTATATCCGCCCGCCGTTGACAGTTATACCGAAAGTAATTTTACATATATGTACGTTCTTTAGAGTCAAAGAGAATTGAATCGCGGGTAAAACCGTGCGCTTAGCGTAACCAGATTTTCTTACCCGCGTTCAACGAACGGACGACGCGTCCGGAATCGTAATGAAACTTCATTGCTTCCGGCGGAGTTGAGTTCTTCGAGCGGTTGAAGATATGCACGACACGCGATAACGACCTTCTCACCCTTCTCACTCTATGACCTACTTTATACACTCATCTAACCCGTTACGCGCTGTTACCGGTCGCACTTAGCCCTTTAGCCCGCTCCGTTCTTAATCGTCTTCCTCATCCGCGCTTCTATCAATTTTATTCGGTGCCTATCCACCTCGGCTTATTAAATCTTCACCGTATCCATTGCCTGACCCACGATTAATATCGATCAACAGTCTCGATCAATTCGATGATGCCTACGAGCGTCCTGTCTCATCAATTTCCGAGAGGCGAGGCGATTCGATGAGATTTCGCAGACGGATCGAGATATTATCATCCGTTACTTTCGATCGACAAAAGTATCTCACTCGCGTTTGCAAAGCTTCGAAATAACGACGTTTATTTTTTATTCTTTTCCTAGCAACGTTATTCTACTTCGACATCTTAGACGTCTTAGAAAGTCTCCAGAGAATCATAGTGGACTTTCGTTATTAAGGTGAAGATCGACAAGCTTTATATTTTTGAGAAAAATATTACAGTTGCAAGAAAATATATGTAAACATACGCAATTGTATTTATAAATTTTATTTATAGATTAATTTGGAAATATCAAATATGATATATCTATTATTACTAATTTATTGAATACAGTAATTATAAAAAAAAAGATTTCTGCATTAACGATTTTTCATGATTTGAGATTTATGATGGAATAATTGAAGGAATCTTATAAGAATGAAGTTTTATTAACTTATCTTCTTAACTTGTGAATCTCAAGATATGGAGATCGCGGAAAAGAAACTAGAATTAGAATTCGTTCCCTTTAGTTTCTTTAAGGAAAGGTAGACTAACTAGATTGCTCGTCGCGTCCAAAAATCGTCGATAGAATCGTCTGGCTGCCAATCGACGGCACCTTCGTCGTAGGCAGACGTTTTCGCAGACAAGGCGGATTTATCGAGCGTCGAAAAATGCCACGGAATGTTCAATTTCCTGGCAATTACATGACCTGCCGCCTTCCAGCCGCTTTTTCACGTTCCTCCTTTGTACGGTCTGGCATCGAAACGGCGATGCAGCATCGCATTCCCCGTCAATGAGAGCCGTGAGATCGATCAAGGGGGATCCGAAGAGTTCGACGCTCATGAAAGAAATCAATGTGAAATTCTCGTCATCGCGGTATGATAGCAAATTCAACTGCCGGAAGAATAGTTTTCTGAGAATTTAGATGATATACTACGAGTGTAATAACTGGGATGCCGCTTTATCTTTCGAAATCTCGCGCAAGCGGCATTAATCACAATAACGGATCCTTCGAAATGTAATTACCGTTTGTTCGTACTGAAATTAAAGCTATTTTGTATAAAGCTCTGTTGCCATTTAAAAAATAGCAAAATATCTTAGAAAATATGTCACTGTTAAATCACGACAGTCAACGATATCGAGTCGTTAATACTCGCTTCGTTAGCCATAAAGTCAACCATGAGATACTTATAATAAATCATTATTATCCTCTTACAACTTTCAAAGTACCTTCTCTGATAAATTATAAAGCCGTTATGAAGTTTATGCGGAAGTTTCATAAATTACGCCAACATAAGTCGAAAGTTTCGGCGTAGCAACGACGAATCGTGGCAATTCCAATCATTTTCGGTGCGCGCGAACGAACGTAACGCGAATCGAATCGAGTTGCCGGATATCGTCCTTTGATTGTGAACGTCCAACACGATTTCCCCCAACTTCGGACATTTGCGCGTTCAGTTCACATCCGCGCGCTCGCTGATTGTTCGTAGATAGAAACTCACATAATATCAACGCCTGGATGGTTTCGACCAGAACATATGAAGACAAGTGAATAAGATTATTGGAGCGCGATCGGGGCATATCGCACGAATCGCAGAGTTCATTCGCCTCACATTGCGCCGTGTACGACGCGACGCAGACCTACTATACATACATATACTATGTGCATATATTTCTGTTACCCTTCCCATTCGATCTCTCAATTAATGCGATGGATTTTGCCTAAATGCAAATTTTCCACAACGGTGGATTAAAATGCAACTGGGCTCAATGGGACAAAAACAATTTCTAGATTTGTTTTCACGGTATCCTTCGGCATCGTGCGAATATTCGCTATAACAGTCATTATTCGATTGGTGTCAACGGAAATGATTTTGCGGCGCTAGTCATGGAAAATTATGAAAGGTACCTCATCTATACTCTATACCGCCGCGAACGTATGTTTCCTAATGGAACCCATCGTCGATTAAATATCGGTAACGAATGTTCGGCGCGCGTTTGCTGTCGTTCGGATGAATGCACCATTGTCCGCGGTGGTCCATATATAATCGGAGTTGGAATGTCTCGTTGCGTTTTGACCGCTGCGCACTGTATAACAGCGTGTCCGCGCGGTCTCTCTGTCAGATCTGTCGCTCGTGTCATATTGTGTCATATATTGTTGCTTCGGAAATATTTCCCACAAGCAAATATCTCTTACGCCAACTTGTTTTCCATGGTCGATATTTTTTTGCTATTGTAACGTTGTTGGAAAATCAGTTTTCAAATTAGTCAATGAATACGCCATACGCTTAAAATTAGCAATCTAGTGTAAATCCATACTCTATGTGCAGATAAATTACCTATAATGTACAGAGCAGTTACGAATTTTAGCATACATTTCACCGATTTGCATTAACAATATGCGCCGCTATCGCTTTCCGCTGCTGTAGCGAACGCGGAAACTCGAAACGAAAATCGAAGCAGTCTCTGATTAATTCGAGATGTGGACGCTAACGAATTTCAGGCACAAAATATTTCTGCGCTATTGATTTACGAATTTTCTCAATATCAAAAAATTATCCTTAATTAATCGCGACAATCTTATTCTTTTTATCCTAGAACGAGTCTACTTACAATTAGAAAACAAAAATAAATTGAAATTTCAAACTTGTAAAATTTTGCGATAATAAACATCTAACAATACTCAAGTTCAATGCAACTAAAAATATTAAAAAATGTTATTGACTCTGTGATGCCTCGTTTTATATATAATCACAAAAGTAATATAATTTTTCATTATGAAATTACAACGTCATCTTCATTATTGTAATTTTTACACATGACATGTATTTTCTGCAATTTTTAACAGCGTAGCATAGAGGCTTTTCCCTTGAATTTGCCAAACGCGTTACGGAAAGCGCAGCTCGTTATAAATATTTTTTTTGTATGTTTAGATATTTATTTTCCGACTATAGCTGACGTGGAATTGGGCGCTCTCGGCGCGTTTCGTTGTTATTTCGCTCGCCATTCGTGATGTAGTGCTGTCGAACACGTCAGAATACAAACAAAAGAGATCACCCATTTAACAATTTTACTCGCAATCATACATTACGTCCATTATAACCATACTGAATCGCGATTCAGTTTGAAATTGGGTTATAGGTAAACAATTTGTTTCGAGACTTACAAAAATAAAGCGAACTCACTATTCTAATATCTCGAAAAAACCAATAAATTGTTCAAGAACTTGACTGAACGCAGGAAAAAAGATGTCTTAAGCTATACCTAATTTATTTTGAGAAATTGATAAAAAAAAAATTTGTAATTTTATACTGTTTTGCAATTAATTTTTACAGCGCTTATTATAATATCGTTGTTAAAACATGATATCTTACGCATAATAAATGATGAAAATTAGTAGCGATGCATCGTCCTTTGTCATCGAGCAGCGCGCTAACGCGAGGATTTAAGATCAAAGATTAAGGCGATAGATTATTCGCGGCAAGCGAATATCAGGAGCGGCGCCACGGCCGGCACCGACGCGTGCTTGGATTTTAAGAAGTGCGCTCTACGTCGGTCGCGCGCGTTCCGGGTTTTCTCTTGGCCGCGGCGCGGCGGTTTCTTCCCTTGGTATACATTATGGGATTATTTCAGCGCAGCGGCGGACTAATCTTCTCGGGCAAAATTGTTCGCTATCCTCGGCGCTCGTTCCTCGTCGCGAGACTGTGTAATAAACTTTTCTGTGCTTTACGACTACCGTGGTAGTAATTTCTTTAAGGCGCCCGCTATTAAGCTAAATTCTACGAAAAGAAGGCCGCTATACGCGCCGCTATATACTCGTCTAGTTCGTTCGCCAGCTCGTTCGCTAACTCATGATCAGCTAGAGGATCGCTATTTCGCCGATGTAAGTCCAAATTCTGCAGCGTAAGCTATAACTAGTTAGAAAATAGTTATATCTTGTGAACCGCTACATAAGACGAAGTCAAGATGTATCAATAAAGCTAACTATCACACAAGTTATTATCATGCATTTAAGATTCTAATATCATAACGCGCAAACTAGAAATTTTAAACGTTCTAGTCTTTTAATAAAATCCGATTAAAGATGTATCGTCTTAACTCGAGTAAAATAAGTTACGATTTTAAGTAAAAAAGAAACTATCATACATGATATATCGTTTTATATGTATTTTATGTGAGAGAATTTCGTGTAGTCGAAGCTTTATCGACATTCGTTTTGAATTTTTCCTTGGAATACTCCGATGATGCTCGACCTAATTCGCGAAGCGGGTAATTGTCGCTAGCTTGATTCGTGCACTCTTATGCGAACCTGAGCTCGAATAGAACTGAAAGATGTCCTTTACAAAGTAAATACCGACGTCGTATTGACCACACTCTTATAAATTTTAATGACACATTTTAATAATATAAATGATATTTTTCCTTGCGCCAGGACATTGAGTGGCGTGAAACTTCTCTCCCATCTTTCTCTCTTTTTTCTTCTCTCGGTTATAGTACACGCGAAGATATCTATTTCTGAAATCCGCATAATGAGAAAGAGAGAGAGAGAGAAAGAGATCGCGCGACAATCAGGAAAATCGGGGTTGAGTGTTCTCCACTCGCATACATTTAATTACAACTAAGAATTGTCGAGGCATGAACAAAGTGAGACAGGTCGCGCGCGCCTATCGCAGTCATCAAGCTGTGAAGTAAGCAAGAAGACGATATTACCTTCTCTAGTAAAATAGGGAAGATCAAAGTATAGCGGAAACGACTCGTAATCAGTAAAGCTTAAATTCAACGGCGGAATGCGTATTGTCGATCCTCACATAAGCAAATGACGTTTCACGCTCCAGTACTTTCTCAAAAAGATCTAGTATGTGTCTCGCGTCTCCTACTCCACGCGGAGATTGCTCCTCTTCAGTACACCTCGGAAATATCGTCGGAATATATATCCGAGACAAAGTAACTCGCGCTAATGTATACGTGACACGTGCAGCGAGAGTCGCGCCGGAGCTGCGAAGTGTAGTAAGATAAAGTACGTCTGTCATTTTAACAAAATAACACAAGAAACGTGTATGTTTGCACTGACTTCCGATTTAGAAGCGGCGCGATAACAAATCGATTCGTATTGCGCGATTTAATTCAATATTCGGCATTTATGAATTCATGACCGAACAGACGCGTAATTAATATAACTAATTTTCGAAAGCGCGCGTCGGGGAGAGGAGGGTTAATCTATTTGCATTGCAAAGCTATATTTGCAATATTGTCACAGCAATTATGTAGATTCTTGTATCGTTTTACATGACGTGTGTTTTTTGTGTTTGGCGCTCGTATCAAATGAAATAAATTCCGCACGGTCAAAAGGAATATTCAATTACTGCTGATTCTCATTATCCTACGTATACAAATTGGATTGCGTCCATTATACTAATATAACGGGACCGAATTATTTAATTAATTCTATTCCAAGTGATCAACAGTGAAATAAATGAAATCAAGTATCATTCAGACAAGGTGTATGAAATTGCGCGATAATTCAAATAAGGCCCGGCACACAATTTCAAAGTCGCGATAAATCATACTTAGCTTTGTTATGCGGACAGGTTTGATTTACCGAGGTATTTACAGTGCGGTAACTCGAAAATTGTGATTTACACGTGGTTTCCCTAGCGCTGGCAAACGCATAAAACACTATAACGCACGTGGCCTCTTCCTCAATTCCTCGGCTAATACTGATTAATTATCGCATCGAGAAATCGGTGCCGAAATAAAATGCAAAATTATTAACACTAATCCTTTCCAAACTAGATCAAAGCGTTTAACCCCAAAATTAAACGTATACTGAAAAAGTTAATATATTTAAATAATAATGTAATTATATATATATATATATATATATATATATATATATATATATATATATTATATATGCCATACATTTAGAAGTAATAATAGCGGCAGAATACTCGGTTGATGAGACCAAAATCGATATGTTGCGGCGATTCTTTGCGATCGCGAAGATTATATAAGGCCGATAGAAAACTATTGTCGAGGGACGCGTCTTTTCAGTTTGAGGGCACTCTTTGCAATCGATGTACGTTCACGGAAAAGGAACACGAAGGAACGAGGCCGATTGTTTGTTGCGAGTGACCGGCGCCAACCTCCACAACAGTCAAAGATGTTGGAAACGCAATAGAATCAAAGCTCTCTTTTTCGTTATCGTCTCACACGATCGAGTGTTCGCACGCGTACTCGTCTTTCGCGTCACGTTGATAGCAAGCTCACGTGTGCTGCCTGAAAATGCCGGAGTTATTGCAGGTCGAACGAGTTGACGAAATTGGTGGGTTGATCGTATACGCAGACAGTGACATCGGTGTGATGCCATCGGTGATCGAAATTGACCACAATGGAAAACGTATCTTTGGTGAACAGGATAATGAATAGCTAAATGAAAAATCACGCGAGTCTAACAATTGCAAAAATTATTGAATCACAATTAATATTCAATTAAAGAAGATTTAAAAAATATTATAAGGTAAAAAATAATATGTAAAATGTATATTAAAAATAAAAAATAGTTTTTCAAGAAAAAACCAAAACATTGAAGGATGAAAGATATATGTAGAATCGTATAACATAATGAAGCGATCGATTGGCGAATGTCTTCATTACACTAGCAATAACAGAGTCGTTTCCTTAAGAGAATCAGCATCGTTCACTCAATGTGATACGCTGAACGTCTTCGTTATTACATCGGCAATTAAAAAGAGATATCCGTGTTCTCGTCGATATGCATGATACAGCTGGCAAACCCGGCTCTTGACAATAATTGGAGCGCAAAGAGTTAAGTTGTATTTCCAGAAGGATAACGGTCATCAAACAAGAATATCCCTGTCCCACGAGCGCATGACGTATCGTAATCGATGAAATCTCGATAGGCGACCTCAATCTTCGTCGTCTTTTATCCGCTCATTATGAGCTCTCGTAGTTTTACAAAGGTAGATTTCGTCTCCTTACGTAACAATGTCCTGCTCTCGTTTCTTGGGTTTTAAAGAGATCTCCGGCCGAGAGCACTTTGCTCCAGCTCGTTGAAGGCTTTGATCTCGAATTAATGTAAGTCAACCGGTGGGCACAGCGATAATCGTCCCATCTATATCGAATCGATTCTATCGTTCCAGCCGATGTTCACTGCGACGCGGATGGAAAGAAATTCTCTTCAGGCATTTGTTCTTCTCGCTTCCAGAGACTGCCGTAAGAATCTATCACCGAAGAATCGCTTCTCCCTTTATCTCTTTTCCTGTTTTTTTTTTTAATCCACGGATCATATTAAGCTTCCCTAAAGCATGTCTTTCTCGATAATAGGGCGAGTTATTTATTTTAATTTAACTCCAAAGACACACGAACGAACAAGAAGACTTTCTCATTTATCCGCTTGCGATTGTAATTGTATTCTATCCAGTAGACATTTAAGCATTGAATTTAATTAAGCTCTAGCCAAGTACAGCTTCCTGTGCGGTTTCGATTCGACTCCAGATTTCCAATACCGTGTCAGGTTAAATCGTAACCATCGATGAGCTTCTGGCATACGCTGACAGTAAACACGATTTAGAAATCAAATATCCATCCGCGACTCCGATAGCGGGTTAAGTTAATCGGTAAAATAAACACAAGTGATATCGATATTGCCGATGACGAGCAGATACGCTTGGCATGCAGGTTTCTCGAGGACGAGTACACGGCACGTGTGTGATTTCGCAAAAAATGAGTGTAAAAAGTAAAAACAGAAATGGAAGAAAAACGATTCCGAGAAACACGATATTTCATTTACATATCGTGAAAACCGAACTAAGTTAGTCTAAAATTTAATTGAAAAAAAAAAATATGGTTCAAAGTACAGAAAATATTACGAGAAGAACGTTGCAGGCTGTTTATACATCGGCTTCTGATTAATAATGTCAATTCTCGATGCTGAGCGGACATTTTTGGAAAGCACTCGCGAGAGAGAACGTGTTCACGAGAGATCGTTAGCGTACTCACGATGAGAGCCGACCGATGTCTAGAAACGCCGCGTCCAAGTTTCGAGGGAAACGCCGCACACACCTCTCGAGTAGAATTGATTTCGAACTGGGTTACGCGGCATACATATGAATGAATCCGCGCCTCTTTTTGAACGTCGAACTCTGCGGTGCTTGGCGATTCATAGATTAAGTAAAGCATGGGCTGCGCGTGGAACACGCCCGTATATACTAGAACCCCGCATCTCGACGCATTGCTCTCCTTCGTCAAGGCGGACGTTCACTTCATCCAATAAATCTGGCCCCGGCGCTGTATGATCCTCGGCGAGTTTCACACAAGAACGATAAATCCGGACGTCGCATTCGAAAGTCGGTCGATTCCGATACCGAGTACCGAGTATACGTTTCCTCGCCCTCCCTTTCTTGCCACCGACTAAGCAGCTGCATCGCTGTATAAACTGACGTGCATTACCAATTCAATTGTTACAAAGTATTATGTCTCAGGGTTTCTTAAGCGTCTTTCGCTTTTTGTAAGATAACGAAAATGCGATTGATCGTATTTAAAGTAATCCTCAAATTAGTTAATGGATCCCAAACATTATCATTAAGCTTTAATCAAAGTTGTTAAATAATTTCTCTACTTTCAATCTTTACTAAAATAACATTAGATTCTGTCTTTAATTTATTATTGACTCGATAAAGATTTTAAAAATTAAATAAGGTATTTTTTTAAATATACCTTGTAGATATAAATTTGTAATATTATTAATTTTTTTTAGGATGGATAATTAGGTAATCTTTACATACATGCGCGTTATATGAATCAACGTTAACTCTTTCATGTGTCTCGGTAACTATAAATTGGTGGGAAATCATCGGGAATAATCCAAGCGATCTAATCGCTCCCACGAGGCGCGAGCAAAACGAGACGACTACGTGAGTTATAACCAGGCCTATCTTTCCCTCGCTCACACCTAAGTCTAATCCTTAGACGATCAATTCGTCTACCATCATATCGCTCCTAACATGTACGTGTGACGTCCGCTTAATGCATGTACATCGAGCGGCATAAAATGTTTCCCATTAATGCTTAACCCTCCGTGTGCATACGTGAGTCTACGGCGTCCGAGCCGAAGTGATATTTGCTCGTAACTTGCAAGCCTGTCAGAAAGTATTAAATAAACTTATTAAAATGACTATAAAATCATCATCTACAATGTAGACAGATGTTTTGTGAATTTTTTTAGATTTTTTTTAAATACTCTTTAAGGTATGGAAAAATAGCGTCAAACGTGACAGACCCAGCACGTATGCACTGGGAAGGTACCGAAAAAACATATGCACGCGTATCGTTAATGAAACTCATGACGAATGTATTTAAAAAGAAAGTTCTTTAGCACAGCAACGCGACCAAAACGCTTTGACATGATAAAACAAACGGGACACCTCATTAGTTTTCGAGTACATGAGAATTACGTGGTTTTGCTTTTACGAGTTTCTGCCCGTTCGTGAAAAAAGCCAGCTGAGACGCAAGATCAATCCAAATTTTATCGATGCCGCTCATAATGCCACGCTCTATAAACCTATTTGCCTTGTGCAAAGCTCCGTCTGCAGCTGCCCTAATTGCACAGCCACCACAACGGTCAAATATTATACATATATATACATACATATGTATAATATATATGTATATATATATATATATATATATATATATATATATATATATATATATACCTATACCAAAGGCACCTGCACACTTCGTTCAATGGCATTGTCGAGAGACCATGGTGTCGCGCTGGTGCCCGAGTGCACTTCCGGCGGTAACCCCCGCAGTTTGCCCGGGACAGGTGACGCTCCATTGTGTCGATAAAATATTGACACTCGATAATTCGCCTCTCTCACTCAGGCTGGACCGAAGATAACGTAGAAATGCTATGTTTACATAAGTGTCGTCCCGATAATCTACTCCCGCGAATGTGTTACTTTTTACTTTAGCGTAGCCTCCTCCCATTAGAGAGATCTTGTCGCGAGAGAAAGAAAAGAGAGATTTCTCTACATTCGTCATTCCGCGTCGCTGAAACTATACATCCCTCTAACTTGTCAGATTTAATCCTCCGATTCGTAATGTCGAATTGGCTTCGTTCGCTACTTTTAAGTTGTTAGGTGACAAAAGCATGAGCCGGATTCATCTCCGTAGCTGCTTAATATTGGGACTTCTGTTATCTTTTTCCAGAGTTTCTCAATATTTCTTTTCAGTATAAAAATTTAACTTTTCTTTCCTCGGAAAAGAAATTAGCTATATCACGCAGTAACGTCGCGATTTAAAAATTATAATAAAATATTAAAAAAGTTTTATGTTTCATATTTAAAGTAAGATTGCTTTTTTGATCTAGTATCTATTTCATCACTGTTTCCTAATATTTTGAATCAACAAATCATCTTAATATTTTATAAATATAATATCCGCGTCAATATATATATATAATGCGATTATTATATTATTATTATTACAAGATTAATTTATAGAAATAATCTGAAGAAATTGCATCATAACGCTGTTGATATAAATAAATAAGTAAAAAAATACCGGCAAATAATATGGATTTTTTTCTTTGCGAATATGCGAATTTTTCTCACTCACCGTTTTGTTCCCCAAATTTTTGACACGGCAGTTGAGGTACGTGGTCTTTCCCAGCAGGGCGGTCACGTTCTTCGAGGCCGATTTGTCGAAATACGGCCCCGATCGTGTGGTCTCTTCCAGAGCGTTTTGGTTGTATGTGTCGCTGTTCTTGCCGCTGCCGCCGTATGGCATGTTGTGGCAGTGCACTTCTGAAATACAAGAAACCGAAAGAAACGTTGTAGTAAATGCAGCAATTTCGATGCTGAACGGGAAAGGACATTCGTTCGCGGCGACGTACATATCTTAAAGCACCACATGTACGTATTCTTTGTTCCTGCGATTGTTCTTGCATGCCATGCGCTAGATATCGAAAAGCGAAACGTAAGACGCGTCTCCTTGTATACGACACCGACCGCAGTCGGTGCGCCATTTACGAAATAGTGCTGCAAGTTTCCTGATAAACGGAGGAAAAGTTGAAAGTTTAGAAAAAATTACTCTCCTGGCGAATGAAAATCAGAATGCATAGTCGAATACATTTTTGTCATGAAATTTTAGGCTTTGTGTTATGTACTTTATTATCTAAAGTGAAATATGACCTTCTCAGCAAATTGAAAGAAAATTTTTTGTGAAAAAGTTATAATAACCAGGGAAAATTAAAATAAAATAATGAATAGCGGATGCTATAATAAAAGCGGATATGTATAATGTTTATTCGTTTGTAACATGCAACAAAAACATTTTACATAGATACATCATAGAATATAATTATAATATTAATAATTATAACAACAATAATAATAACAGCAATATTACCATTGCTTGCATGAGTAGTTACCATATTATGCTAAACTATTAATTATGCTCGTTAGAAAGTGGAGCTTGCAATGCGTAATGGTTTCTCATTAAAGAGCAAGAGTGCGGGAATACGCAAATACGCAAGTGTATAGTTAATGAAAAAAGCCAGAGGATTCGAGATTTTAATTAAATGCGCGCAACCGTTGATAAATAAAATTTGACTGACATAAAGGGAACAATCCACTTATGGTCTCGGATGCGCAAATTATACGACAAATTGCAGAAAAAAAGCTAAAATCGTAATTAGCGGAATGTAACGAGTGCTCGCTTGTCGGTACAAGTAGCGAGGCCATTAACCGCATTGCTCCTTTCTGCTTGACATTTAGGCCGAGTTTCACGCACACAAGTGTCGGTTAACTTTTAATCTTAGATTAACTCACTCTTCGTCTCCTTCTAACGTCCCCCTTAGAAAGAGACGAAGAGTGAGTTAATCTAAGATTAAAAGTTAACCGACACTTGTGAAACTGGACCTTAGAGGTAACCTACTAAACCTACCTTCGCGTCAACGATTCCGCTTTCCTGTTTTCCCTGTTTGCGCCTCTCTCTTTCTCATAGAAACAGAAAATAAGAAAATCTCTCTGTCATCCATTTGTACCGCAAAGATGTTTTTATTGTCTCGTCAACGCCGCGACGATAGTACGAAACGGACAAAGGAAAATGGCGCGTGCATCGCCAAGTGCATAATGCACTTCTTAATTCTGACAGAAGCTGCTTCGCTTTATTCAATTAAACTTCGCTGTATGCATCACAATACTGACGATAAATGAGTTGTTGGACAGAACAGCAATATAAGTAATTTTCTTCGGAAAACACTGAAGTAAAGTTTGGAAAACCATCCAACATAAAATACGAGTATCTTATCATAGTTCACAAACAGGAGAATATGTAAAATTTTACATCATGTATGCAAAATAATTCACACAAAGTTTACGTTAAGCTTTTATTTTTATTATCCTATATATCGTATTGTTTATCTAATCGATGTTATCGTGTTATCAAATATATTAATTCGAGAAAGGAAGAAGAAAAAGAGAGTGCAGAGAATATTGATCGATTAATGGCGTAAATATTTATACTTATCTCGGATAAACCGAGTTTAAGTGTTTTGACCTGCGAGTAAGCTGGCAATAAACTTCTCGAAGCAAAGTATCATCGTCGCGGACACCCCGGGGAGTTACGAGAATTGTTTATCGGTTCAGCAACTTCCGCGTTGAATCGACGACAAAGAAATAATTTTCTTAAGACGATATCATCTAATTTTCGCAAGTTTAAGAGAGGTTTGCTTGTTTCACCCATACTATGTTTCAACCATGTTTACAAGGTTTCCACACGGAAATAAATTAATCGCGATGATTCGCGCAACGTGAATATCCTCTACGTTCGAGATAAACGAAGTAGAATTTGTCGGAATTAAAAACGTAATTTGCAATTATCTTGCTCACCCATGCGTGCGCAGGATGAACCCGGTCGCTTCCCATCGTGCGTCGCTCCAAATTTCGTCAATCGGGTTTTAAACGAACCGGGGCGTTCGAAAAGTAGCTAACGCTACGAATTATTACGCTTTTGTGCAAGCGCAGTTTATTCATCTCAGCTGACGTGATCGAGGGCGTGAATGTAATTGGCTGTCTCGTTGCTACCATCTCGACAGGCCAACTGCTACCGTGCAGTGCTACCGACGACCGGCCCGGCTCGTTTCCGCCGGGCCTCGCTATCATACGCTAGTTACGCTCTATAGCCAGGAACTCGGCGAGTATATAATCGAATTTCGTCGCTCTTGATTAGGCCGTGATTACGCGAGGAGACGCGCTGGCGGCTGATGCGGCAAATATTGAATCTCGAGGCGCGGCGCAGCCGACGCGCATAATCCGGCCCGTTTTCTCTTAGCAACGACACTTTAGGCGCTTATTCCGAACGTCGCCAGTTATCCCCGCGGGTGGCCGGAGAACTTTATCCACGACTTTCGTATCGCGAATTCTCCACGGCGATTCTACTCAACGTTAATCCGTTTTCCTCTGGTCCCCGATCCTTTCGCGCTTCTCCGCGCAATCAGCCCCGTCGCGTCGGCGGCGGCAGCGGCGTCGTTAGATAATATTCACGCGAGAATCTTGTCGCTCTGACATTGAACGAAGGCACAAAACGAATGGGGAACAAATCTTTCAACCAGGAGCGATAATCAATTATACACCGAAGCCGAGCTAATGGCAGAAATATGAAATACGAGCGAAAAGTACCCGGGAGTATAAACGTAACGTTTTCTTTGCTAGTGTTCAGTCGAAACTGTCATAATAATGATAAAATAGCAACGAGCTTTCAAAGTTTACGTTATATTTCTCAGAATAATGGGATATAATTTTTAATTAACAGTGAAATTTTATCACTTGAAATTGTTACAAATTTATTTTAATACTATGCGCTTTAATACTAAAAGCGCAGATCTGAAAATTTTACGATAATAATGAACTTCCTGTTGCTCTATTTTGTATTATATATAATAATGTTACCTTTTACGCACGTATATGAAACAAATACGCTCCATCGTGATTGCGACTCATATAACGGACAAAACTTTGTTCGCAGAGAGTCTCGACAAGTTTCTTTATTAAATTTAGCGAAAGACTACGAGCAATTTCGACGGGTCTGTTTTATTTGGCGACAAGAAATTCGAGCTCTCACGAAAGGCCGCTAGAATTGGCCAAGTTTGGAACGAACGGGTTACAAGAGCTGGCGATGCTCGTACAATGGGCTCAAGCTAATTTAATTATGAGTCAACGCCATTGACCACCTTTCCAAGACCTCGCAATCTGCCCCATTTCCTCAATTTCCTTTCCTTCGTCCGTTCATACGCCCGTGACCAACATTTTGCTTTTAACTTAATTTAGAAGAGATGTAAACTCAATTTAAAAAGATGCGATATAGCCTATCATTTAATAAGGGTACCACACCTAATTTTCTTATATAATCTGAAGCGTGTTTCCAACTAAAATTGAATTAAATAACTTAATGTATTTTTATCCACGAAAATAAATCTTTCGGTTTATATAGAATTAACAGGATAATACACAAAGTGGAGCCAAATGATAAAAAAGATCGGGAAGAGAACTAGGAGCGAGGAAATATAATAATCCGACGCGGCATGTTTGGAATCACTTGTGGAATCGCGCTGTAGTTCACTCCTGTTTCTCGCCTTTGTTCCTAGTCTACGCCGCGGTTTCCATCTGTATCGCATCATCGACAAAAATGAGAATTTATCGCATCGACTGGCAAGAATAAGCGTGAATCCGCGCGCTTTCTCTTCGCGCTCAGCGACGGCACGGCAACGTGCCGTCAGATAGCAATTGCATAGGTTTAATCGCGATATTTGCAGCGCGTTTATCTCACTCGATGGTCCATTAAATCCCGTGGCTCCGGATAACAACGAGTTATGGCTGATGAGCCGCGGAATGCGCGCGTCAGCGATTCCCCGGCGCATTTCGAGTTACATGCCGGAATCGGGGTCGAGACGCGTTTCGTTTCAATTCGATGCCTACCAGGATGATCACGCTCCTTCGTGACCTCGAATCAACAAGAGGCGCGCGGCAACGGTACCTATATGCCTATGCTTTTGCTTTTCGTGATATTTCGCGAAGGACGTATGTGGACACGCGAGGCCCGGTGCAGTGGGTCGCGTCCTTGCAGCTAGATCCTCTCCTAAATTTCGAGATTTTACGGTCCGCGAAGTCGAAGCCACCTTGTAAAATATCTGCGGCGATGGAAAATCGGACAGGATAAGGAGACACAACCTGGATAGAGCAAGAGACGCGACATCGAGATGTACTGCCAGTAAAGGCTAGGCAAGAAGAGGAGAGATAGAAAGCCGTAGAGTTATCTTTCAATCTACTGCAAAACCTACCCTTGCCCGGGCGAGGTCGCGAGTAGACAACGCCGAACGCCGTCTCTCTCCTATTTTAAAATTCAGATTCACAACTTTTGCTTAAACGCTTGGTATATAGACCGGCGCGTACATCCCCATCCTTTCGGTTTTTGCTTCAAGCACATAGTGTACCTTGCGAGTCTCGCCGCAGAATTCGCGCCAAGACATTCCAACGATTCGCAAGTGCACGAATTTAATTATTACATTAATACTGTTGTTACAAATCTCTATTATAAATCGCGCAATATTCCACCAGTTTCGTACTGTGACTGATTCTTCGCTCTGAAAGCTTATTGGGTCTATATAAACAGTATTGTCAAATTACGCTAATTTCCAAATGAGCGAAATATGGAAATAACTTCGAACGCGGCTTGCGAGTAAGAAACTTTGCTCGATATAGAGATACTGGTATATAGAGACGGCAGGAAGGCTTGCACGAAGGCTCGCATCTATCCTAAATTTTCCTCCTCCCTCCAAGTAAATTGGCCCCGGTATTAGCGGTCCCTGCCGCGATGCAATTCCGATGGCTGCGACTCGTCCGAGTTACGTAGGCGCGCACCGACCAAGTTTACCCATTATTGGCAGAGTCCGAGATTACGGACCGTGTTAAAGTTCCGCTTTGCCAATTGATCGCAAGAAATCGCACGTAGCACCTCCGACACGTGCATGGGGTCTCTGCCAAGGATTCGCCGCAGGAGCGCGGAATAATTGCCGCGGGGGAGTAAGATTTGCCGCGATAGAGCGGGATATAAGCTCGATAGCTAATGTATTACACACGCCGGCTCCCGTACCGCTAACAAACGATTTTATATTGTTCGCACTGTTCGCAGGTAGATACATCTTAATGAAAAATAAATATCGCCGGGAATGGTCGTTACTTTAAACCAAACGTTGCGGAAATTACGGAGAAAAATAGAATGATGTAATAAATAACACACAACGAGATATTGCACTAACGTCTGACACACATGTATTAATGCAATCGACCGCTTTTATTATGTTAAAATTAATTATGTTAATAATTCATAATAATTTCGCTGGTCGAAATAACTAATGTAACGCGCTGTATAAAAGAACAGATTTACAATGCTTGTGAAATAACAATAAGTTTATATAACGTATTGTTGCAATTGTTTAAGTATTAATTTCGTTAGCAAGAATACTTTTTATTTTATCTCGTATTACAAAAAAATTTCTAAAAAATCTAAATAATTATGAGTGAAAAAAGGTTTCCTTCGCGATTCGAGTACCTATATTCAAATACTGTTCGATAGAATCAGTAATTATAATTGTAGATATATATTAAAGAGACTTGAGAGCATCTCTATAAAACATATACTATAATACAACTACATCATTCTCCCTCTTTTCCGGATAAAATAGAGTGATCGATGGGGAATACATAGAGTTCAGCCAAAACCGTTCAAAGTGTGTCACAAGAGAATCAACTCGGAAGGTTTATGATTGCCCCATGCGTCGGAGTGCGAACTCTCGTGCGCAGCAGGCAAGGATTTTCGATGGATGCAGCGGGTGTGTAAAATGCTCTTCTGGAGTTCTCGGTTGGAGCCGTGCCGTTCAGGACGGGTCTCGCCGATAAATAAGCTTGACCGTGGGGTGTCATATTTCTTTGTCGCGCCGTTGCGCCAACGCGCTATCTCGCGGTGCACGGCGCGGATATTATTTACGATCCGCCCGAGGGAGATTTATTATAGAATTGATTTCCCGCACGGCCGATCGGATTAATTTTCACTTTCGAGATGCGCGCGAACGCCGATTGGCTGCCATTTGTTTCGCACGGAACAGGAACGCGCGAAATTCACCAGTTCTGTTCGATGTCCCTTCTATACGAGTCAGCGAGATGAATTTCCGATGAGCGTAACGTGAAATACCTATGACGAGGGAAAATTGCAACATATGTTGTAAAATCTGCTGTTATCTTGTGGGAACGGTAATTGTCGCTAAGAATGTGACGAAGCATCTCTAAGCAGTTTGGGTGATACGTAACGGGAAAAAAATGTCGGTGTAAGAAATAATAATAGCCACGTTCCGTCGTATTAAGTGAGCGACGGACGAAAATACAAATATATCTACTTATTACATTTATTGTATTTTATTATCTTATACTCTCTTATCTTCTGCACGATGCGCCTGACTTTGAAATAATTTTTACCGTTATTGAAGACGAGAACGATGATGACGGTGGCGACAGACCGCGTCCAATGAAACAAAGACCACCTGTGAACGCATCATTAAGTCTTCATTCAATAGCTCGACTTCTTGGGATAGCGCAAGAAAGCGCGTATTTTTAAGGGCTCATTAGTCTAACGAGCACTTAGTCGCGTATTAGGTGCAAGAAGCTTTCGTTATCGTTTGTCGCCGCTACGAGTCAACTCAGCAAGAACACCCAAGAAGCTCGACACAGCATTAGATACCTACGACGCGCGATGTTTATAGAGCTTTAGAAAAGCTGCATTCGAAGCTACAATCGTACTTAACCTCGCATCTACCCGACCGTAGCGCGTCTCGTTTATGGTTGTTAATGTCTCGGTTATGGATTGCAGCTTCGGGACAGTTATCTACTTTGTGGGTGGATCGTGACAGCCACGTGCAGGATGATAATCTTTGACAAAGAAAACAGATAACGACACTTAGATGTACACCAGCGACTCGACCCTTATCCCGCAAACGCTTCATCGTTCCTCGCGTAAATACCAGTCGCCTCGTTCATCTTGTGAGGGGGGACAACGCTATGTTGAGTCGTCACACCGTCGGCAGTGAGAGAGCACCTGAAGAAAGAACGAGAAAGACAAAGAGAGAGAATAGGAAAGAGCGAGTAACGAAGCAGTCCGTGTTGAATGAAATTTGAAATGGAAATTTAATCTGACTCGATTCGTCCCGCGTAGCCGGCAGTCCTCTCCTTAACGCCAGTCATTGTTATGTTTTGCGGAATTTTCGACAGGGAATTGTGCGCCTAGGGAAAAGAACGCGGCAATATATCGCGTCGAGCAGCGTTCTCTCTCCTTCTTTCTCGCTTCTCAACCAACTCCCCGTAATTATGTATTCCGCCGAGAGAAGAGACGATGGGCTCTTTTGAATATCACGCAGCCAAGAAATATCGTGGAATAAATCATCGTATAAAACAACTATTGCTCCATCGATATACAATCGCGCACAGATAAGATAATTTTATAATAATCATGTCTTCGACTTATGACAAATCTTTTCATTGCGTGCAATTAAAATGGTCTGATTAAAGTGCTTTAAGTGATTTTTCACATGTATACAAAGTCAATATAACGATGATAATTTAATAGCTGATTTACAGCCAGTATAAATCTGCAAATCTGCTACAATATTTATAAATTATAATACTCGAAATATACGGACGGAAATCCTTGACGAAAATAGATAATGCACGCTGATATTAAAATTTAGCAACACGTCGAGTAACGCTGAAAGTTTTCACTAGCACTCGAAGTTCTTTCTCGTTAAAACTATCGCGCAATACACTATTTAGATAACGCCATGGCTCGAGTTGCCTCTTCTCGCCGTTTACCGAGCAAGCCACTTAAATACACACACAACATCACTAGTGATTATGCAAAATCCCTTTAACTGGAAAAATCGCGGGAGACGTTTTTCCGTCATCCGACCGAAAACCTGCCTAACTCACTCGGGGAAGAGCAGAGAGGACGAGAAGAGGCAGGATGAGCCTGGGTTACTAGTTCAGAGAGAGTGGACCTTGTACTTTCACAATGAGGAGCGTTTTCAGGATATGAGACTTTAATGTGCTTTTATCGCGCTATGAAATAAATTTCCAACTAAAAATGTATTATTGAGACAAAATTTTGATACGCTTCATAAAATTGTATGTAGATTCAAAAGTCCTACATCGTCATTGTACGATCGTCCCTGCATTTTTGCCTTGTTTTCTGAAATACCAATATATTTAGTATATATTTAAACAGTTGAAAATAAAAAGTATTCGAATTTAACTTATCACTGATCTCGTTATAGTTGACGTTTATGGGGAGGGGAACGATAATATAAGCTTCAGATATTTATAGTTTTCATTCAAGCAGTTACTTAAAAACGTCAACCACGATTACTTTTTAAATTTTTCTCTTGAAAGAAACATCAGGAATATGCCTTCTAAGTGGAGAATGCAAATGCTATTTCTATATTCGACAACAGCACACTACCATCCACGCCCTTGAGACGCACTTTACCGGACCAGAAAAACGTCAACTTTCCCATCAGGCGCAGAACTCAATTCGTTCCGTTAGTGCGCAGGTTAAAAATCTTTTCCGTTTTTTGGACGATCCGAGTTAAATGCTTGTAAATAACAATTAAAACACGTTACGTTATGTTATACGCAAAGAGTTGTTTCCCCGCTGATTTATCTAATAAAGTCCATTTTGACTTTGTTAAATCGCCAAGAAATTATGTAAACTATTTTCCTAGTTCTTTATCTCTTTTCTACGAAGACTTCGTAAAAAATTTTTTGTGCAACATTTTTGGTGATTTATAGCTATAAAATTTTATAATATTTAGCGTATAATAATATTTAGCGACATGTATAATTATGCTGTGTAAAGTAAAAACTTACAATCTACGGTTATTCACGAATATAATGTATAGATTACACTGTTATATAGACATGCCTTTGTGTATAGGCTACATCCGCTACATCGTTCAAGATAAACGGACTTTGCTGACGTAATTCTTTGATTACGTAATTCTCAAGTGACTCTCTCGTCGAGATGCTTCAGTACCGTACGATGAAAAGTAGGTCTACCATATGTTATCCATTACCCAACACAGTATAATATAAAAATTTTCGGACACGATAATCTGTTTAAAAAAAAAATTGACGTAAAAAAAACAATCTTTTACGCATTCAAAATTTGTTTTACTTAAGTAGTTCCTAATATATAACTGCATAAAATGGTACCCAAAAATACCAGCAATAAAATAAAATAAAATAAATAAATTGTCTATGTCATATATACATTGTTATTTTTTTTATTTATTCTAATTATTTTATTATATATATATATATGGATTATGTAAACACACGCATGCAATATATAAATTTAATTTTACCTACGACATAGCTTAATAATGTATTTATCTACTACAGTTGAATTGATCTTGCGTAACAAGATGAGATAGCGCTTTTCATTTCAACGAAGGCCGTTAAAAGGCCGTCAGTGTTACTTGAGCTGCGGTCGACTCAGGGAGCGTCACTCGCACTATAAACGGACATACTCAACGTAAAATCATACCTAACGAATTGTACATCGCACGAATAAAAATGTCTCACAATAAAGAGTTCCAGAAATGGATCGAAAAGGTAATGTCAAAGATCATCGAAAGTTTCGGATCAAACATCGATCAAGCTCGATATGAGATAACCGAACCCACTGAAGTTATTATGTCCACTATGTACTACGCGTGCGTAAAGTTTAAAAATGGACTGACGGGTCAGAATGAAGAACATTCTATAATACTAAAGAGACCGATACAAGCAGAATTGTGGAGACAGATGAACAACAGCGATTTTCAATTTCACAACGAAATTTTATTTTACCGAATGTATGGCCAACCGGATGAGAACTTTCCGAGATGTTTCTACGTTGACGAGAAGCCACCTGCCGACTCGGTAATCGCTCTGGAGAACGTCAATAAACGAGGATACTGTCCTTGTCCACATAAATACAACGTTCCTTTGGAGTACACATTGGCGGCAATGCGCGAGATCGGGCGATTCCACGGCAAAGGATACGTCATGAAGGAACTACAAAAGGAAAACTTCTTCGATATCGTGGGGCAGCTTCAAGATTGTAGATTTGACAAGACAATGAGTTCAACGAATGAGTTTAAGCTTCTTGTCAACTCTCAGGCAACGCGAGCAGTGGAATATCTTCGCAGCCACAACCACGACACAATTTTCTGCGACAAGATGGAAGCTTTACTCTCGAACGCGTTTGACGAAGTGATGATGAAGACAGTTGAACCGTTAGAACCCTTATCCACACTGTGTCACGGCGATTTTACATCGAATAACATTCTCTTCAAGACGGAAGATGATGGACAACAACGTGCAATGCTGATCGACTTCGCGCTTCTTGGATATTCGACTCCGGTCGTTGATCTTTCCACGTATCTTTGTCTGTGCTGCTCGACTGAAGTGAAAAAGAACAAGTTCTCCGAAATAATGCGAGCCTATCACGATGCATTGAAAGAATACTTATTGGAAGCTGGCGTTTGGGACGTGGAGAAATATTCTTACGAAGCTTTGATGGACGATTACAGAAGAGGTGGTCTCTTCGGTTTCATTATCGCATCCTTTTTCTTACCACATTTAATGGGGTACTGCAGAGATAGACAACAACTGATGGACCTGGGTGTAATGGAAGTTTTCAAGTTGCTCAAGCAGGATGGCGGAGACGAAATATCCAAGATACTAGCTGACATGTTGTTACATCTGAGAGACCTTGGTTGTTTAAAACAGTTTTTATAATCACGAGATATTTATGTGTACACGCACCGACATAAATGGTGTCTCACGGCGCGGCGCGCGGCGGTTAGCTGTATGTACGTGTGTTGTCACACGCATACACGCATCGGCAAGAATGGTGTCTCTTGGCGGCTGAGTCCACGCGCCAAGTCACACGTATGATACGCGGTTTGAATATATGCGTGTGTCTACACACATATCGAGCAGCCAGAAGACACATTTCTGCCGATGCGTGCATACCTAATACCGTATGTTACTGTATTAATGTCACTGTAATACTGTATTAATGCATGTACCAATATTAATAAATTATAGTAATTATAAAGTGAATAATTATATAAGTTAAAAAAAATTCCAAATACACATGCTTCAGGCATACGCAATGTAAATAAATAGAAAGAAGTTTTTCTGTGTCGTAAATATAACTAAATACTTTTTTATTTACATCTTAAAAATATTTTTTTGTTTCTTTCGCTATTTTTTCCCTTTAAATAATTATGTATTTTATTTATAATTGATATTCGGTATAGTAAGAACACGATTTAAAAAATGAGTTTGACTACAATCTACACATATATACTTCTTCTTATTAAGAATTTTAAAATTTCTAATGGACAATCAGAGCAAAACAAGATTTTAATTCTATACATAAGTATTTATATATATATGTATATATATATGTGTGTATATATATATATATATATATATATATATATATATATAAATAATTTATTTTGTAATTAATATTTTTTTTGCTTTTTTATATTACTATTTTTTTGTTTTATAATATTATTTATACTTATAATTTTAACATAAATATGTGTATATATTTTATGCGTATTTATTCTATAATATATACATACATACATGTATATGATTCGATTAAAATATCGTTTAATTATTTATATTTTATAAATATATAACGTATATGCATGCGCGCGTCTTCTTTTACGTTATATTTATAACATCAAATATAATCATATTATATCTATAATATTAAACATAATTACATTCATAAGATTATAAATAATTTCGGAGAAATAATGACTTAAAAATATAATAATTTCTGATATATATATACACACACACACACACACACACACACACACACACACAAACGCGAAAGAAAAGTAAGTTATACCTCCCACTCTTTATATCGTTCAGACCCTCCTTACGTACACAAGATATAACTAATTAAATGATGTACGCGTCAAAGCTACGCAGTATCATTCGAGCGACTCTCGAAATAACCGGTTCGAACATTGCTCTCGCGTTAAAAGTTGAACGAAACAGTTCTCACGTCACAAAGTGAATAAAATGTCTCATGTTAAAGATTTTCAAGAATGGATAAAAGAAGTAATGTCAACAATTATTGAAAATCTCGGATCAAACGTCGATGAAGCTCGATACGAATTATGCGAAAGCACCGATTATTTTATGTCTATGCAATATCATATAAACATGAAATTCAAGAATAAGAATGGTGAGAGTGAGAAACTTTCTATAATACTGAAAAGACCTACGCAGTTGGAAAGCGTCAGATTGATGAGTCGCATCGATTATCACTTCCACAACGAGATCCTGTTTTACCAGATGTACGCCCAGCCTGGTGAGAATTTTGCGAAATGCTTCTACGCCAATGAACGACCGCCCATCGATTCGGTGATCGCTCTGGAGAACGTCAACAGACGAGGATATTATTCTTGTCCGTATAAGTACGATGCTCCTCTGGAATATACATTAGCGGCGTTTCGTGAGATGGGAAGATTCCACGGTAAAGGATATGTTATGAAGGAGCTACAGCGCGAGAAGTTCTTCGATATTGTGAAACAATGTCAAGAAACTATGTGGCACCCGACATATGACGATGACAAGAATTATATCGATACAATTGCAACGCGAGCGGTAGAATATCTTCGCAATCATGGTCACGATGTAGCTTTCTGCGATAAAACGGAAGCCTTACTCTCGAAAGCGTTTGACAATGTGATGATAAAGGCGGTGGAGCCGCGAGAGCCACTGTCCACGTTGTGTCACGGCGACTTTACATTGAGCAATACTCTCTTCAAGACGGAGAACGATGGACAATACCGAGCGATGCTGATCGACTTCGCGCTTCTTAGATATTCGACTCCGGTCGTTGATCTTTCCACGTATCTTTGTCTGTGCTGCTCGAATGAAGTTAGAAAAGACAAATTCTTCGAGATAATGCGAGTCTATCACGACGCGTTGAAAGAGTATCTGCTGGAAGCTGGCATTTCGGACATTGATAAATACTCATACGACGCTTTGGTAGACGATTACAAGAGAGGTGGTCTCTTCGGTTTCATCATCGCATCTTTCTTTTTAGCGGTCTTAAAAGGATACTGCGATAGAGATCCTCAACAAGTAGTATGCATGGAGTTTGTGGAGAGAGCGAAATTGACGAAGCAGTTCGGCGGAGACGAAATATCCAAGATACTAGCTGACATGTTATTGCATCTGAAGGATCTTGGTTGTTTAAAATATTTTCAATAATTATAAACTATGAGGTAAAAAAAAGTACGAGTGCTTAGTTAGGTATTAGGAACGTTCAACGTAAAAGACAAAGACATATTCTGCGTATAAATCTTAAATAAATAAAAATAAACTGTTATTGATAAACAAGTTTATATATAGATTTAATTCATATATAAGTTATATAGATACGAAATACTGACATAGCTAATTCATTTGTAATCATTGTAACAATCTTCTTGTAAAGTAATTTATCCAACCTTAAAAAGATAAGAGCGATAGAACTTACTTAAACGAATGTAAAAACATTGTTCATAAGTAATGTAATTTTTATAAAAAATCTCTTCAAGAAACAAAATATATAGATATATGTAGATATATATGTAGAGAATTCAGCCACATAAATATGATAAAACAAGAGAACTGATTTTCCAAAAATTTTGGATAACAATAGCTCTTTACATATTGTTAACATTACAAATATTTTATGAGCCGTCAAAGATTCGCTAAATTTGTCACGCTTCCATTACGTTCTTCGTTAATCTCGTGATACGAACCAACAAAAGATCTCGTTCTTTTACATTGAGTCATTCAGTTTCCACAGTCATTCGTTACTCTTCGCACGATTCCGTATTTCATCTACTTTCTTTCAGCTTTCTTCGAGTGGCCGCGTATTGTTCGCGAAAGTATCTTTCGTGACCCCGTTTTTTTTTTGCACCTATTCGAACACCAAAGAAGAGAGACAGAGATGAACCGTTTAATCCTCCAGAGTGAAGCGCGTAAAAAGACATTTGTCTATTAATTTTAAAGCATTTTATCATTCCTTAGACTTATTTAAAAACAGAATAGAAATACGCTGTTAGATAATAATACACCAACTATATCTACTGTTGTAATATTATATATCAGATACGTTGTGATATCAGAAATAAAGTTTTGAAGTTAAGATAATAATCTGATTGTGCATTTTATATATTACACGTGTTATAGTTTTAATGTATTATCTCATATTTTTAACGCGATTTACTGTAAAATGTATTCCAGAAATTAATTTCTCGCTGAGCATATAACGATAATACTATATACGATAACGTAATCAGCAATTTTGCTGAATTTAGCGAAAATATTGCAAAATCGAAGTACCAAAAGTTTATATTTCGCATCGTTTAATTTCTTATTGTTAGCATTATTTCTAATATTATTTTTTAACATTGTTTTTAAAGTTAGGTATTTCGTAACATATCACATTTTTAAATATTATATTAATATCATTCTCTATATATTATACAGTAATTTTAATCGACCAATTGTGGTTATTTATCCTCTAAATTATGAGAATCACTTATATGCACTATTTCATCACGTTGATACGTGCTACCACAGTATCGTTAAGTTAATATGTACTTCCCACTTTTGACGTCATACTTATATTCTGTGCAAGGCTAAGCCCCGCCGCCCCACTCATGATCTCTCTGACGATTATTATATCTCAGAGTGACAGCAATGTGCGAGTCGCGGTACAATGAAGATAACGAATCCGAGCCAAACTAGTCAGTGTCAGCAGCTTGCATTGGCACATTCTTAGACTCGAGTGTAAATTTACACGTTGCTCTGCTAAGCTAACAAAATGTCTCACACTGAAGACTTTGAGAAATGGAACAAAGAAGTAATATCGAAGATTATTGAGGATCTTGGACAGAACGTCGGCGAAGTTCGGTATGAGTTATCCAAACAAGCCGACAATATTATGTCTACTGTTCATTATATATGCGTGAAATTTAAGAATAGGACAAAGGGTCAGAGTGAAGAACTTTCTCTAGTAATAAAGAGACCCTCACGGATAGAATACTTTAGACAGTTGACCCGCAGCGACTTTCAATTCCACAACGAGATCCTGTTTTACCAGATGTACGCCCAGCCTGGTGAGAATTTTGCGAAATGTTTCTACACCGATGAACGACCGCCCATCGATTCGGTGATCGCTCTGGAGAACGTCAACAGACGAGGATATCATTCTTGTCCGTATAAGTACGATGCTCCTTTGGAATATACATTAGCGGCGTTTCGTGAGATGGGAAAATTCCACGGCAAAGGGTATGTTATGAAGGAGCTACAGCGCGAGAAGTTCTTTGATATTGTGAAACAATGTCAAGAAACTAGATACGACTCGACATGTGATAAGTACAAGAGATACGTCGATATAATTGCAACGCGAGCGGTAGAATATCTTCGCAATCATGGTCACGATGTAACCTTCTGCGATAAAACGGAAGCCTTTTTCTCGAAAGCGTTTGACAATGTGATGATGAAGGCGGTGGAGCCGCGGGAGCCACTGTCCACGCTGTGTCACGGCGACTTTACATTGAGCAATACTCTCTTCAAGACGGAGAACGATGGGCAATACCGAGCGATGCTGATCGACTTTGCGTATTTCAGATACTCGACTCCTGTCGTTGATCTTTCCACGTATCTTTGTCTGTGCTGCTCAAATGACATGAGAAAGAACAAGTTCTTCGAGATAATGCGAGTCTATCACGACGCGTTAAAAGAGTATCTGCTGGAAGCTAGTATTTCGGACGTCGAGAAATATTCGTACGACGCTTTGCTGGACGATTACAAAAGAGGTGGACTCTTCGGTTTCATTATCGCATCTCATTTTTTACCAGTATTAATGGGATACTACGATATAAACAACGACGATACAATCGGAAACAACGATGAATTCTTTGAAGGAGCCCTACGTAACAAACAACTTGGTGGAGATGAAATGTCCAAGATATTAGCTGATATGCTGCTACATTTGAGAGATCTTGGTTGTTTAAAATATGTTTCATAGTGGAACAATTTTTCCACATAATATATGTATAATGCCAGATTATTATCAATTCATAATTATAAGGTATAGATTATAAATAAATTTAAATCGGTAATTAGAGATGTCATAAAAATACATAATATAAAATAATTAATACAAAAATGTTTCTGTATAGATTGTAAATAAATATTATATGATAAATACATACAAATTGCAAATCGATGTAATAAGTATATATCTTTGAGTTATAAATGTGTTTTTGTAATAAATTGTTTGCTATCTCAAAAATATTTTAAAACTATTGTTTGTTTGATTTTTTTATTCAATAGTTATATATTTATTCTTTTTATCATTTATTAATTTTGCTTCCTTTATTTACCCTTTTATCTTTAATTTATATCTATATATATATATATTTTTTTTAATTCATTTTATTTAATTTTATTTAAAAGGAGAGTGCGATATCTTTTAAAAGAGTTTAGAAGAGTTTAGAAGAAATAAAGATATTTTTTTAAGAAGACTGTCGCAAGAATTGCAATAAAATAAAAATTTAATACAAAAAATTTATCTTAAAATAAATATAAAAATATTTATTTCATACAAAATAATATTTTATGAATCTAAAAAAATTTAATTTATTGTATAGTGATAGTATTTCTAATTGTGTATATTTATCGTCTCGCTCTTTGCAATATGCGATAATGCAATATAATGCTGATAATATGCGATTTAATACAAATGCGATAAGATACAACATGATTTTTTCACACTCATGTTCAATTCCGTAACGTGTATGCCTAAACTACAAGTAAACATTAATACCTCAGTTAAACGACAGATATTAATGTAATTAATTTCACCCAATCAAAAAATAAAAATATTATAATTTTATTCAATCGATTGGTATAATAATTTTGTCAATTATGTTATAACTACTAACAAGGCAAGGCTTCTGCATGACTTCTTTTCACCGTATACAGTATTTTGAAGAATATTTATCATATTATTTTAATTTTCCTCTGAGACACGATCATGAAGTAATAATATTTTATTTTTGCATTATTTTTTTTGTTGCGTATTTGCGCATCATGTTGACACATATGGCTCGACTAGTTCTGCGATATCACGACGCATCATCTCTAGTTAATGTCAGTCTCCCACTCTTCACGTTTTAGTTTCACAGTTGCAGTTCTTACTCTTATACTCTTGCAAGACAAAGTTAGTTTGTCATATTCAGTGGTCGGAATTAGTTGCACTTTCGAGACGATTTTTGAGAGCTGCGCCTACTTCTTTCCCCTTCCCTCTCCGCTCGGTCGGCGAGTCCTACACGTGACGAGCGTGCCACTCAAGCACAAATCACACTCAGTCTGATAGAAATCGCTGTACAGTGTGCATCAGTATAGTATTTGTATTCAAACACAACGAGTCGCGCTTGTAAGGCGAATAAAATGTCACACGACGAAGATTTAAAAAAATGGATCGAAGATGTGATGTCGAAGATTATTGAAAATCTTGGATTGGATGTCGATAAAGTTCGGTACAAGGTATCTGAATCGACCAACAAGTATATGTCTACTATATATTATGCACTCCTACAGTTTGAAAACAAAACAAAGAAACAGAACGAGGAATTTCCTATGATATTGAAGAAACCCTTGCTCACTGGTTCTGTGTGTGGTTATATCAATCAACAATTTCACAACGAGATTTTGTTTTATCAAATGTATGCCCGACCGGATGAGAACTTCCCGAGATGCTTCTACGTCGACGAACGGCCGCCAAACGATTCAGTGATTGCCCTGGAGAACGTCAACAAACGAGAATATCATTCTTGTTCGTATAAATGCAATGCTCCTTTAGACTACACATTAGCGGCGATGCGCGAGATCGGACGATTCCACGGCAAAGGATATGTCATGAAGGAGCTACAACGGGACAAGTTCTTCGATATCGTGACGCGACTTCAAGAAGTTCGGTATTTTAAGACGATGGAAAACGACTACAAACTCTTCTGCAATGCCAATTCGACGCGAACGGTAGAATATCTTCGCAATCACGGCTACGATGCAGTGTTCTGCGATAAAATGGAAGCCTTACTCTTGAACGCATTTGACGAAGTGATGATGAAGACAGTAGAACCGCTGGAACCCTTGTCCACGTTGTGTCACGGCGATTTAACATTGGACAATATGCTCTTCAAGACGAAAGACGATGGACAATATCGCGCGATGCTAATCGACTTCGCGCTTATTAGATACTCGACTCCCGTTGTCGATCTTTCCACGTACCTTTGCCTGTGCTGCCCGAATGAAATAATAAAGGACAAGTTTTTCGAAATAATGCGAGCCTATCACGATGCATTGAAAGAATATTTGTTGGAAGCTGGCATTTGGGACAAAAAGAAATATTCATACGAAGCTTTGCTGGATGATTACAGAAGAGGTGGTCTTTTTGGTTTTGTTATCGCGAATTTTTATCTACCGGTATTATTAGGATATCAAACAATAGATGTAATAAAACAACTAACTGACCGTTTAGGCATGTGGGAAGGTATGAAGCAATTACAGTACGATGACGAATTATGCAAGATACTAGCTGATACTTTACTGATTCTGAGAGATCTTGGCTGCTTAAAACATATTTTGTAGTCATACGAATTAACTATAATATATAAAATTTAGACCTATATATCGATTAGTAACTGTGAAATATATGTCGAGTGAAATATATCTTTAAGTTATCACGAATTAGGAACATTATACGATGTCTGTAAGTATAAAAGAGCTATGGCGATCATGGACAGATGGATTGTTAATATTATTTCGTGAGATTATCCCAGTTCAATAGCGGCGTAATTTAGAATCACAAGTATTTCGCACAATTTGTCTTTAAACCGACAGATTACTTTTTCACACGAATAAATAAACATTTCTGCTTATAAAACTGTGCGCTAAAAATTTTCTCTATATTGTATATATCTATGTGTGTGCTATATTATATATATTAAATATAAAAATATAAAAAATATCATATAAGAAAAGAAAATTATATTTCTTTATATTATTTTCACTAATCAGTAAGCACATCGCATAAAAATTCATGCAAAGTGCTGAGTCATGATTTCAAATTATATATCAATAGAAATGTCGCGATGTCGCGAAATAATATTGCCACTGATCGTTATAGTTCTTTATTTACGTTATGCATATATTACATTATCTTAGTATACTTGCTTCCAATTGTCCGTTCAAACTTTAGTTAAACAATTTAGTTAAGCAGTAACGTAATCATAAAAGAAAAGCATTATTTAATCTTACGAACCAATCCTGTGTTTTCAGAACGGAGAAGAAAAATAATTCAACGTTAAATTCCCTATATGTATTTGCACATGCACATATATCTCTTGTAATATATTCCTGTATATTCGGATGTAACTTTTTTATTAAATTTACTGTTTAAAATAAACCGTTCGGTAAAACAACTGAATACGATTAGCAAATTTAACGCATATCGCGGAAATGAAACAACGTGGGCAAGGGGCGAATTGAAACTGAATCCTAATTATATGTATGCGCGATACTCAAAACAGGCGCGGTATTGCGGCAATGTGCCCCGCGTACACATTGGTGAAATTATTCTTTCGTCCGTGCAAGTTCGGATCTGCCTTTCAAATAAAGAAGCACCCGTACGCTCAGAATAACTTTGTCATTTCCATATATTTTTCCAAGCTAGCGGCAGCGTTTATCACGAAGCTAACTTATGCCCGAGGTTCATGCACAGTCAAATTTTCTTCTGTATTAGTGTAAAAAGTATTAAACTAGCGATTCAGAGAGCAGCAAAGAGTACTACAAGTCACATTTCATATTTTTACATAGATCCATAATTATACCATGTATTTCGATTAAAGGGAATATTATTTTATGTTACAAGAATAAAAAGTAAAGAATCCATTTTATAGATAGTATTACATTTATCGTTGTACTTTTACAAAATGCATAACGTGTTGCAGGTATAGTTGCGTAATAGTCTTACTCTGAAAAACAGAGTTGTATTATAGATTAGATTAGATAAAATGTGATATGATATATAAAATGTGATGATAAATTACGCACGTTTCACAATACTTTATGTTTAAGTCATGATTGAAAATCTTAGTATCTCAAAAATATATTTCAAAGAAGCTAATGTAACGCTAACAAAAATTATAAATACATGTTATTTTGAGAATGATTAAAAATGTTCATGAAAATATTTTAATATATATCATTATCCGCATCAATTTTTATATAATTACCCTTGTTTCATTAAAAATTTTAAAATTTCTGAACTGGATTTAAGGTGAACTACTATTTCAATAAACGTTTTGTATGATATGTGTACGCTAATGTAAATGCTAATGTATACATACAATAACGATTTAATTTTAATCTAGAATTTGTGTTCTCCTATCACAAAACATGTGCTGCAGCAATATTCTATCTTTGAGTTTGCGTCATAAACACGTGTTCCATATAATATAATTTTCCATGAGTAAAAATAGATTTAGTAGTGTAGATTTATTATCTTTATAAGTCAAAATCTCTTGTGTGTTACGTTGAGATGAATATAACTGTTGCAAATTCTTTTATTGATAACGAAATAGAATTTGCGTAATGATAATGCACTTGTTGGAATTTTTGTTATAAAATTGGAGAATTATGGAAATTTTACAAAAATGCTATTTTGATTTCATACATATAGTTTAAAAGATATTTGATACTATAAAATTATAAGTACCACTTTCACTGATTCAAGTTGAAAAAGTTTTATTATCTGACTGAGAGCATTCAGAGCTCGTTGCCTTTCGACCACACAACCGATTAAACATTCTAACGATGGAAAATGCTTCGTCGGTTGCTTTGAGTGAACAACACCGTTTGAACAGTTCGAGAAGCCACCAATCGCCAACGTTAGCGCTCTCTTGTCGTCTTCCGCATAGTTGTCGAAGCGTCGCCCGGAATAAGTTTGATCGTTAAGGCCGAAGAATGCGACACCGTATACATCGAACCTAGCACAAAACTTTTCGAGGGTCGCGAAGCGAGTTTAACAATCGTCGAACTCGCCGAACAGATGCGATATTGAGAGAAACAGACGCGAGGTACCTATCCCGCGATGGAAGACATAGAAAGAGAGAGAAAGAAGATGAGCGAGGAAAAAACACAAGGAAAAATAGTGAAAGGGTTAGAGAAAATCGTAACAGGAGGTAAGGGGTAACAGGAGCAAGCTGGAAAAGAACGAAACTGGAACACTTTAATCGAACTGCAGTTCCAAGTTCGAGTAGAGCATTGTGCCCACCACCAAGTTCCTCGATAGTCTTTTATCGATTGGAGCTGGAGGATGGAGAACGTTGTCACTCTGTAACGATTCCAAAGAAAGTAATTCTCGTAAACAATCGTTCGTCTATTCTTCTCTGCTATTTTCTTGAAACAAATCAGAAGTTAATATTTCCTATTCTCATCAACTAGTTAATAACAATTAGATAATTAGCGAAATATCGTAAAATAATAACACAAATCGCAAATTTTTTATATCCTCTTCAACATATATATTATTTAATTAAAATTTTATTATTAAAATTGTTTATTATTCATCTCTAATGTGGAAAACATATTTCAAGCAAATTAATTTTTCATCTGGAAGAAGAAAAATAAGTTCTAATTATTTAGATCATTGTTCTAATTATTTTTAGATCATTAGAAAGAAAAATACAAAATATTTGTTAATTTTTTGTATGTTTTATATGTGATAGATTAATTATCATACACGATCTGTCTTTTCGGCCGAATATAGAATCTATATTTGTATCAAAAAGGCAAACGTTTTTATTCAGTATCAATAACATGTATGTGTGTCCTTATTCAGAGATTTTCACCCGAACGATTTTATCTCCGAAACATCGATCTCGATATCTAACCAAGTCAAAATATTTATACAGACCGATATTACCGATCCCTATTGATACAATACAGTAAGTTTCAAGAGAGATCGCATGTTTTGACAATACTGACCTATCTTGGCAACCGGAGACAGATAATAAGGAAATAAATAAGGAAATTTAATAAATAAATTCGTTTCGTACATCGCAAATACAGACGTGCTACGAGAAAGAAAATTCTGTTTTGATTCGCTATAAAGATATAAATTAGAGTGTTCCAGACATGTTGTTATAATTTGTTTATTATTATTACTATTCACTTTGGAATCATTAAATATGTGATGTTTCGAATCATATCATCCCTATATTCTCAAATGTTACTTAAATAAATGGACAAATAAATAAATAAATACGTACATTTATTTCGCTAAATTATTCGAAATACGGATATTCCCGACAAATACATTTGCGCGAGGGACAGAAATTATTCGATTCGTTCCGATAATCAAGCGAGTAGTCGAGCAGGATGAATAAATCCATCCCGCCACCCGTGCACCCGCATTCCGAAAGGAGTATCCCGCGGGAATACTGTGTCGGTTTATCTTCGGTTCTCGTATTTGTCTCGCGAGCGAAGGACTTCCCGCTGCCTAACAATTGCTTCGATCGTTCGTCCCCAACTATTTCAATCATTCAAAACATTTCGCTATAATTTTCTCGTATACAACGATCGATATCATCGTTCGAAGAAATCCTCGCGCTCGCATCTTTCACCCTCGTACGATCGATTTTCGTTAACGTCTATTCTTCGAATATACGATCGACACTCCCGAAAGATCAAGATTTCGCGAGGAAACGTTTTTCCGAAGCAAACTAGACCGTTTCGCCTCGATAAATGATTTCCTTCGTGAAACGTCGTAAAAGTGACGACTGGCACTCTGGACATCGCATTTGTCCGCGGATGTTGTCGTCGTTCTCACTTCCGGTCGCGTATACGTCTGCCCGATATTCGGATTCCCGATTATATGATCGACAAGATACATGAGCGGAAAGAACGGGGAGACGGAGGGAAGATAGGAAGATAGTAAGGGATCGAGAGGGACGATGGGAAGGAGGGAGAAGGCAGACAAGAGTGCGGATAGAATCTTGAGCGGAGGACCGAACGCTGCCGCGCCGGGAGGAGATGGGAACCGTGAGGGCGAGAAGTATGCAAATGCGAGAGTACATTTATCTCGGCACCACGCCCATGTATTTCCTGGGAGCTTCCGGACGCATTGTCGGGGACGAATCGAATACCCACACTCCCCTCGCGACACCCTGCCGTCGGCGAACACACGCGCAAACACACGCTCATCCACACGCGCGTACACACGTGCGGCGCAGTAGTCTATATGCGTATGTGCCACCGGTCCGATACTCCGGAGATTTACGAGCAAACTAGCCTGGTCCCCAGGGCTAATAGACCGGCAAGTTATGGGCCAATTCAATTTAATTTCGAAAATAAACAACCACCATTGGCGACGTCGGTCAATTTATTCCGAGGTCTCGCGAGCCGGCCGCGATGCGGCTGTACTCGGACATCGCAGGGATGTGGGCCTCGCATATGTAGTCGGAAAGTTTCCCGGTTACCCACTTCATCATACAGCCAACGTTAAGCTCACGGAGAACCCTCATAAGCTGGTACGTCAAGTTCCGCTCCAGATTTTCCCCGCGATAATAAGGTACTTAATTGAAACGTTCCGTCGGCTGAAATAACATTGTAAGTATCGTTTCGCGAATTTGTGTATCGCGATATGTATACAATGTTTATAAAGCGAATAATATTGATATAAGATGTAAGAATCACAAATAATATGATTTATACCGTTTGAATTAAAAAACCAAAATGCAAATATATATATGTACAAAATACATTTGAGTTATATACCGCATAAAATTAATAAAGTAAAAAAAGTATTTCGCTGAATACATAAATGCAACAATTAATTCAAATTAAATTTTACGTTGACTATAATCTATAATCCTCAAACCACTTCTCGTAAATAGATAACTAGGTTACTCTGCGTTTAACACTAGAACTACCAAGGGAGTCAAAATGATCGACCCGTTTGACATTTTTAATAATTTATTACTCATTTTTAAAACATCTTAATTTCTGAAATTTTCTCTGATTTTTATTGAAATTACATAGATGATTAATTTTATTAACTTGTTTTCTCTTTTTCTCTTTTCTTTTCTAAGATTTCTTTAGTAGAATTAAATATACCTATAGATTAATCTCCGGTAGTTCTAATAGTATTAATAACTTTCAAATCTTGCGTGATACTTTTTTATAACACATGAGCATAATACATGTATATGAGCTCGATGAAAACTGCATTATTTATACGAAGATAGTGTCAGTGATTTTCCGAATTTAATAATTAATATGGCAATTATCAAGATAATTGCAAATCTCAGAAGAAATAAGAAACTACGGAATATACGATTGACTCCGTAATGTTTGTATCAAATAGAGACAAATGAAAGAAAGACGATAACGAATTCGGACACGCTCTTGTTACCAAGAAGCGGCCAAGTTTAATGAATTATCGTACTTATAGTTCTTTGCAACGACAAGAAATCGATGCACGTTAAATTACGGAGTGGTAATAAAGCCGAGCGGGGTAGTAAAGCCGGCACGGCTCATTAAATTCTCTCGCTAGTTTTCCCGACCCGATTTATCGATGCATGCGCGGCTTCGTACTCTATATTCTCGTCTAAAGTATTGCTTAAGAATACGCATCCTACCCCGACAATAATGAAGTTGTAGATACGCCGCACTTTATCATCATGAACTGGAACGAACGGTGCTTGAGTATCATTAAGTAATTTTAGAAATTTTTATTCTAGGTGATATAATAAAGATAATTCATGCCGTTAATAAGATCGAATATTCCTTTAATTTTTCTTTGGCTTAAGTTCACTTGCCGACAAAAGTTGAGAAAAAGAAAAAGTAATTATTTATAAATTGCTCAATATATAATTTTTGTATTACGAAATTCTAACTGTGTCTCATAAAAATTGTATGTATACTTCTCACTACATCAAGTAATAACTTTTTATATTTGATACAATCAATTACATAATGTACATAAGTATAATAATATAAGTAAAAATATTTAATGATTCACAAGTAATTGTACTATTTAACAATTATTTTCTTATTGACCCTTCTTTTTCTCAAAGAATATTGCAATGCTCCGCACAGCGGGATTGACGCGACAATTAAGAGTTTAGAGACATACGCATATCCTGCATACGCGCATTAACCGCTCCAAATACGAGCCATTGCTACTTCGGTAACCAAATGATTTAGCCGGCCAAATGATGAATGTACCACCACAGCCGCTAAATTACGATGCAAATTGTACGGACTCCGAGCGTCATTTTCACGCGAGTTGCACCGCCCCGTGCAACTTTCTCGCGAGCAAAATTGGAAAACTGCATCGTGAATTATACGTTAATTACGCGTGACTCTCGGCAAAGCACAGCTTGCGTGCCGACATCGTCCACAAAATTGCAAACTTTACGCGCGTGATATAACACGTGTACGATCGAGACCCGAACGAAATGCTACTTGAAAAATCGCGCTCAATATCGCGGAAAGAACTATAATACGGGGGACAGCTCGTTAATATCGTCCGCATATTTTACAAAGGAGGAAAATAAAGGACGCTCTTTCAGTTTGTTTGATTAATGGCAATTTTCTCATTATCAGCCTGGAGTGTCCGTTCGATCAAGTTGCTTCGAGTGGATTATACACTCCGTACACAAACTCGGTTTCTTTCTTGTGTCACTTTGAGGCAAACAGCGGCGCCGGTCCATTATTGGATGCCGATATTCATCGTGCCTGACCTGTCGATAGATTCACGAGCGTCTGCTATCTTGGCTCAGCACGTACCATATTCCCTCGTAATCGCGCTGTTACAGCGGCTGTGTTGATCGTCACACGTGTAATTGGGTCTCTAAGACTATAATATGTATCGGGATACAGTTCTGTCCGATTTCGCATCCGCCGGCATCGTAATTATGCTGTTTCCATGCAAATACACGTTGACAACATTACGCCTGCAATGGTTTTATCGCCGTAAATGCGTCAAATAATAACAGATCACGTTTTTTGAAATAATCTACAGACAGAAAATGTTCGTTGTAAGAATAAATGCGATTTCTCATTAGCACGATTGAACATTTTTCGATTTAAAATAATTTTAACATATAGAAAATAAGTGATAATAATAATCAAGAGATACGCGGTAGTGTCTCGCGCAGCGCGTATATAAAACACATGAAGTAATTACGAAATGTCTAATTTTCTTAAGCTACGGCTTTGCGACATATATCGTTCAAGCGGACCAATCAGATGTAAGAAAAAAAATAGGGAATACCAAGCGATGACAGGGTCATTCGCCCGCCGGCGCCGTAAGAAGGAAAAACAGGGTAAGCGAGAATTCGCGCTCGGGCGATCGGATATCGGGCCGCGTCTTTCGCGCATTTTCTTTGAACGACAAAAGACGGCCAGGCTTTCAAGGCATCCATGCGAGAGTACGATGGTAATTCGCGTGCCGTTGGATAGCGAGAAGTAAAACGTGATCAATCAATTTTTCTATAAATCGTTAAGTTTGGTAACATAATTCCAGATGTAAATAAAACCGCCGCTCATTAGATATCAATCATAATTTGTCGGAATTGATTGATAAATCCTTCCATAAAAAAATTATCTTAATATTCACTAACAGATTTATTATATGAAAGTAATATGATATTTAAAATCAGCAACACTCTCTAAATATTAATTTTTTTGCAAGAGCTATGGATACTCATCTGTTTTAGAAAGTATACACAATTTTTTGCTTTCTCTTCAGCAATAAGTTCCTCTCTAGTTAAATATTTGGTCATTTTTCAATTATGATGGAAAATCAATTCAGGTGGTTTACAAGATTTGCGTCTCTCTCGTATTCATTTGATATTTAAGACGTTCAGCGAAAAGTGTAATAGAGAAGTTAGAGAAAAAGGAAGCCTGCATGCGGTCAGATTACCATATATCCGATTACATCCCTTTCGACAGACACCGAAACGCTAACAAGTGCAAACTATGGCTTCGTACTACATTTGTTTATTCTTAGTCCCAGTCACGAGTAAAAGCCAAAAATGTTCACGTACGTCAACTAACTTTCCAATTAACATATCGATTATAAATATTTACCGCTGTGTATAAAATTATTACAATCTCTAGCCATACATAAATTTCAAAATTCAATAATTACATTGCATTACATAAATAATCACTTATTACTATACACAGCACTCACACATAATAATTTTTATTTGTTTGTTTTATTTGTTGTTGACAGATAGATATGTGTTGTCAATTTTCATTTAATTGACGTAGATATTCATTACCTCGCGATTGCGATTGAAATAAAATAAAAAAAGGATCGCGCAGATACAAAAACAAATAACGATTTCTTCGATCAATTATCAATATTACTATTTACACTAGAGACAAATATTGCACATACCCAGACATTATCTAACGATTCGAGCGCGGATTTTCACCTCCACTGGGGCTATGCGCTGCATTAATGTAATCCAAATGATAAACGATGTAGGAACAAGGTGCCGCTTTATGCCGCAAATCCTATATTAACAAAATTATTTCCTCAATATTTTTAATTGCGAATTCGACAAGATTTACGTTGTCGTCTTGAGAGATTACTGAAATTAAATCTTAATTTGCAGCTTATCGAGCACATCGACATAATTAACATTGAACATCGACAAATCATGAGAAATAATTGCGATTAGATTAAATTCTCATATGAAAAATGGATTTCGATGTGGAGTCAAGGAGTTCATATGGATCATGCAAGTGAAAGTTTCTGGAAAACGTGGCGGAAAATTTGATTTCTCTAATGGGATCTTTCATCACGGCGCGGTGTTACATCCCGCAGAAAATACTTGGTTGAGTAAAATCGCGGAGTTTCGAACAATCTCGACATTAATTCTATCCTGCGCCGGCGGCCGAGCGCTTTCTTTCTCTTTTTAGTGCACGTTTATAGAAATATTTTCTATAAAGCGTGCTCTCCGGCACAATGGCAACCATGCTGGAAAATACTTTGTCTTGTTTTCAAAGGGATTTAATATTTATCATAGCGAATGCTTAAAAGACTGCTGTTGCCGACAGGTCGCATAATTTAAGTGTTCTTTCCACTCGCGCTATTTTGCATGCTGTCTCGTCCAAGTGTGCCGCACATAGAGTTTCATATAAGGCGGTGCTCCCTTGCTCACGAGCGGAATCGATAGTTTTTGCGAATGCTGGAAATGCATATTCGCGACTATCGTTCGTCCGATCGCGGCCGCGGTCTTTTATTCCCCATTCGATATAAGACAAAGTTACCGCGGTATAATCATTTTGTTATAAAATGGAAAATTATAACGTTCTTACTATCTATTTCATCGAAAAATCTGTTCCTGTTTTCTCGGTAAACTTTATATATATTGTTGCGTTTGCAATATATTTTTTTTTATTTTCTAACGAGTGTTCTATATATTAAAACAAAAAGGTCTCCTTTAATTACTTTTTAAAATGTTTTGTTGTATAATTTCTTATTATAATTCTTCAACCGACAATTATTAACTTTTATATTGAATATGATATCGTTTCACGCATGAATAATGTTAATATTTGTCCTGATACTTTTTTATGATTTCCATATTATTCGCAAACATTTTTTTTAGCTGCCGCGGAGATCACTGGATCGTTGATGTGAAAAAATAACATTCCGCGCGATGCACGCTGTAGCTCTAATCACGCTTATTGTTAGGACAGACCAATTTATTTTCCTGTGTGCCGTGTGTATACTTTTCTATCGAGTAAAAATATCAGCGAATCTAATTAATAAAACAAATGCGCCTTTCATGTCATGTCCTCCGTACGTCTATTTATCGCTCGGAGAATTAATCCCCATACGAAACTCGTCGCGAAAATTAAAAGTACACTTTCCCTCATCGCGATCCGTCTCGCTAATAAATTACGCGTCTGATTAACGACGCCGCCGCTAAACTGATCGATCGTGGGAACTAATAACCGTGCGAAATCTATACAGATGAATTAACTTTCGCAAAAGGATCACAGTCTGAGCGTTGCGCGATATTAAAAATGGGTATGCTCCGTTATTCTTGGTACTGAGAAACTTCCTTATCCATATTATTGATTTGATTTACTTAAATCTCTTCAGGGCTGGAAATAGTGGAGTATATATTCTGTCATGTCGCACGACGGATTTTCATAGCTTGCGGCTTTCCTTTTTATTCGCGTTCGCGGACGACGAGTATGTCGGAACTCGCGTGTCTCGCGTGGTATGCTTAAACGGCTTTTTAACATTCGTCGCGTGTCCACTTCTGTGCTTGCGAGCGTGGGGGCAGCGCTCCTGTAAAAAAATACACACGTACTCTCGGCTAGCTATACGTAGGGTCGAAAGGGACGGGGAGAAAATCGGAAGGCTTTATATTTTATAGAACCGTACACGGCGCAACACATGCGTGTGTGTGTGTGTGTGTGTGTGTGTGTGTGTGAGTGTGTGTGTGTTGGTTTGTACGTAGATTGCCTGCAGTCTTCCTTTACGTGCGGATTTTTTCAGCAAGTTGACTTTCTCTTAACAAGAATACCGAGGCATAGATAGCTTTTTAGATCATAAACAATTGAAAAAAATAAATGTACAAAAAATTGCAAATAAATTACAAAATTAGTTTTTACTTACATTCCCGTGCACTTTACTTTAAATTAGAACCCTTGTAAATTACTTCAAGACAGCTCCGAGTTTTGTAGATAGAAAGGAACGAATCATTCGGTGACATACCTATGTCTTAGTTTATAACAGTGAACTCATGAACTGTAGTTAAATCATAAAATCCTATAAATGTAACCCTATGAATGTAACTCTGTCACGTGTAAATACGCGACAAAATTATCGTATTAGCTATACGAAAAAAGACAAAATAAGTATAGGTGGAAAGATTTTAGTGTAGTAAAAGTAAAAGTAAAAAGTTCGGTTGTTAATTGCGTTAAGAGGGACTTAAAGATATTTCCTCTAACAACATATTTTAACACAATATATATTGCAATATAAATCTTGCTATTAATGCATTTGCACGACCGTCTAATGTAACGAAATTCTGTGTCACAGCTCGTCTACATGCTAAAGAAATAATAGAAGTGTAGGTATCGAATTTATAAAATTCTCATCAATAATGCTTTCGAGGAAAGCTCGTTATCATATTTATTATCGACAGAAGTTTTCACTCCCATGCAAAAATTGCATCCGCATAAGCTCTCGTTCAAGTACAGGAATATTAATGTACTTACATTGTGAATATGAGCACAAAGAGAACATCGGTGCGATAAGCGGCGGATCGATAGGGCCGGGAACAAGTCGTTCGTATGATAAAGTACTAAATTGCAGCCGCGGCAATATTTCATAACGTATCCACGCTGGTCATTATCGCGTTCTGCGAATTGTGACGTGTGTGTGTGTGTGTGTGTGTGTGTGTGTGAACATTTTCGAATCAATTAAGCGCACTCCGTGAAAATCATGCACGAAAATCGCACGAAAAACAGATCTCGTTCGCGGAAAATAATATCGCTGGCGAGCTGTTAACGAAAAAACATCGCGTGATAATATGCCCACTTGTGATTATGCGTAAGAGACTGTTTATATCTCCAACTGATGATAAAATTTTGCGTTCCTCTGCTTATATCAGAAGAGAGGAGGGTGAGGGAAGGAGAGGGGAGAGAGAAAGAAAGGAAAAACGCAAACCGAACATCAAAAGCGCATAATTTCAGCTTAACACGGACGCCACTCGAAAGAGCACATTTACCTTGCTTCGTTATTGGCAATAAACCTCAACCTGTTCTTTGCGTGTACACGATCTTGCGCGCGCACGCGCGGCCTCTCCTATGTTGCCTGTGCAATTCGTGCGGCATCGAACGGAGGTGCATTTAACTCTCCGCACGTGTGCGAGTTCACGAGCCATTGAGATAAAACGCGCAGTAAATAAACAGGGCCGCCCGCGCTATTATTTGCGACGAGAAATATCGAATCGGAGCGGTGGCGGGAAAGCTGACCGGATATATCGCACGCATATACTCGCGTACATGTGTTTAAGTGATGCGAATATATCGCGCACGTAGCTGCAAAATGATCATGACACACAACACGCCTAACATCCAAGTTTCCGCTTACAGGTGTCATTATATTCGCGTTAAGCATTCGCGGTCATTGTGGCAAATTATTATTCATTCGCATTTGTCGCGTCCGTTTATTTGATTTGGCTTTAGTTTGTTGCGAAAAACAAAACTACTCGTGCTTATTAGTCCTCTCTTTACTATAATCATTTTTATTACGTAATGGTCGCGTGACAATTTTGATTTAAGACCGAACATCTTTAAAGTCTTGCAATGGTGTGCATACGCGGGTATAGATAATTTAAAATAGTATAGTATAATATTATTGAGTTGCATAATAAGTTTATACCACAGTGTCGCAGTATGATTACATTTTCTCGTTATGAATCGGAATAATGATAATTTGTTGCCAAACTATCGAAAGTACATTTATCGAATTCGAATTGAGTTTGGTTATTAGTAAATTAAAATAATTATATAATTTGTTGTTGGGCTATCCGAAGTACATTTATCGCATCAATATGAGTTCGGTTGCTATTAAATTAATATCAGACGCATGATATATACACAAAGAGGTATAACTTATCTACAATAGAATTTTCATAAGAATTTGGCTTTTCTGTCTTTTCAATCGTCTTCTGCGAAATCATCCTTGACGGGAAGTTCCGTGACCTAAATAACGAAAGCAGATATCTTGCGTAGCGAAGCGAAGCAGGAATCGAGGATTAAAGAGTTCCATCGCGCCACAGGGCGAGATATCAGATCGGACTGTGCCGCGGTGGTGGAAAATCGTCCAAGTTTCCAGGTCGACAGGGAGTATCAAGGAGGGGCGACTCAAGAGACCGGCCAGGAAATGCAAAGAGTGTAAGGAAGAGAAGGAAGGGGCGCGGGAGCGAAGAGGAACCGGAGATCGGCATGAAGGAGTGCCAGAGTCTCTCTCTTTTGAGAGAGAGGGAGAGAGGGAGAGAGGGAGAGAGAGAAGGGGAGAGAGAGAGAGAGAGAGAGAGAGAGAGAGAGAGAGAGAGAGAGAGAGAGAGAGAGAGAGAGAAAGAGGAAAGAGGGAGAAACGAGAAGAAAGGAACAATTGAATCAGTGAAATCAAGCTCCCGCGATCGAGAGGGCTGGTACGCGCTCGAGCGCAATCACGACCGCTCGCGAATTTAAATGCCACCACCTCGTATGTACAAGTCGACGTGCTCGACCACCGCACCGTGCGCGGCCACTGGAGACTGTGGAAAGGGACGGAAAATTTAACGGGCGTATGCGTGACACGACGCGATGCGCTCCATCTCCGACGAGCGGATGCATCGCCATCTCCGGAGGTGCACATCCATTTGAGCTCGCTACTGGCGTGTCCGGCGTGTCCGACGTGTCCTATACGAGCTACCAAGATCTAAATTATACGAATAAATTCGTTTTTCTTTCGCTTCCTATCATTTGTTTTTATCCCTTCTGCCGAAACTATAAGTATGTATTATACAACTGCGTGAATCTGTAGAATTAGAAATCAAATGCCTATATCAAAGTAATTTCGAATAATAAATTTCGTGTAACGTTAGTATATTTTCATGTAACATCGCATAACATACCTAGATTAGATTCAACCGTGACGTGATACTCGATATCGTTAAAGTCGCTGCTATGCCTGCAAATCTTGATTCATGCCTTAATATAATTTGCATTTCATCGGTCAATTCGGACAGGCGTGACGTTAAGTTATTTTCACTAAAGCATCGTAAGGTTTTCTCGTGCTTCAGATGTTATTCATACGGTTCACATATAATTGACGTATGGTAAAACGCAATATCGTGCGAGGGATATTTTTTTCTTTCTTTTGAACGTACGAAATAACTATGAAGAGAGAAATATAGCGTGTCTTGGCAGTTACCTAGCAATTATACTAAATAAAACGACGTCAACGCAATCATGTATACGGTTAATACAATTTCCATGTATAACAATTGCAATTATAATCGTAATCGCAATTATAATTGTAAGAATTTCGAAAGTCACGGCTTAACGAACACTCCACCTCTCTGGAAATATCCGGTTTTATAGTTTTCCGATGATTCTTACGCGTCGTTGCGAAGCTTTCGTTTCCAACCAAAATAATCCGTTTACTTCTATCGGATAGCAGTTGACGATCGTCGATCAATTCAGCCGTCCGAATTAGCGACGTATCAAGAGCCAAATGTAGCTCTCTAATATTTACCGGATATCTGGGAGGAAGCTAATCTTTCGATGCGAAATTGTACGTCGTCGTCGCAGCGTGTAATCGGACGAGCGGGACTCGATTCTACTAGATCGAGTGGGCCATCGACCTGCGCGCGATCGACCGGACTCAAATTTAATCTTCTAATCCGAGCAGAAAAGAATCGCAAGAGAAAGAAAGAAAGAAAAAAGAAAAGAGAAAGATAGAGAATGTGCGCACAGCAGGCACGAGCAGTTTCCTTGCTTTTCGTCACCGTGTGCAGCTTTTTCGTGACGGCAAGTCAGTAGCGTCGACAATTTTCCATTGGACTCACTTTTAACGGAATTGGACGGCTCGCTCGGATTTTACGACGCCCAGCTCTGTCTTCCGTGTACGTTCGGTCGCTCGGATCTCGGCGTTCGGGAAAAATAGAGAAAAATACGGGGAAACATGTATATCGGCAAAGCCGTTCCGCTCACGCGCGTACGCGAGCTCGACGCGCATATATTGAGCCAACGTCTCATCCTGACAGACGTATGAGACGTTTATATGATATCCTCGGTGCATTTAGGACTGGCTCAATTTAGCTCTTGGATACATTCGATATGCCAGCGTGCATCCTATATACATAAGCGAACTCAACTACATCGAGGCTTTTGCGAGAGCGACACACAAAAATGTTGCCTTGCACACACGGAATAAATTCACGTCTCGGTCAAATTTCTTAGACAACTCTGTTTATCCGTCACGCATCAGCGTTGAAGTTCGTAAAAGTTATTGTAATCAATCATCCCGATGACGTGTGCGGAACTGCATAGAAAAGCGGAGGAAACAATTTGGAAAAAAAAACAGTTATGTCGCTTATATTCCTACCGGCGTATTTTATTATCAAGACGCGAGGTCGCGCATGTGCCATGATTTTCTTTTATTCGTCAACTTATCAGAGAGCGGAGAGTATTCTCAGGATGGATATACCGAGCGAAATATAGGTCACCGACGCGAGGACGAGGACAATTTATCGTACCATTGAGTTTTGTTTCCCCCGTTTTCCACTATTTGAATTACTGAAGTAATTCAGTTAGAGTCCAAAAGGTACATACAACATCGAATCTGGTGTTACCGGTAGCGAGCGGTACCAGAAAACGCGATTGCGACACGACGGTTTTCACGAAACAATTTCTACGTGCGAATGGCTGCCCGCGCACGCAGATTTCTACTTGAAAAATGGCAGACGTCTCTAGAAAATAGTGACAAAAAGGCAGCGCTTTTTTATTCGCATCGGTGTTTCCCGCGTAGGACTCCGGCATGTACATTTGTCGGACGTCACGGCACGCCGCGTGCAATTTCCGCGGGCAACCACTCGAAATTTTTCTCCCCAGCCGCGCTAGACAAAACGAACACTTAATACGTAACGCAAATCGGGGAGGAGGCGAGCACTGATTCACGGGGTACGCGGGGCTATGCGCTATACTCTAGCCGCGCGTGGATACCAGCCACGTTATTTCGGTCAGTTACTGGTCGGTAGCGTGCAAACGACTCACAATTACTCCGCTTTCTAATTTGGTTCTGACCGTCCTACCGCTGATCTAACGATCAAATCACGTGATCTCCAGCCGAAGGACCGAGGGTAGGTCAAAACGTGCCGTAACGTAAGCCGATCCTTCGCTTCACCTCTGTGCTTTCGCGATATGATACTCGTGTTCTTTCACAGTTATGAGGTTTTCCTATCGCGCGAATAATGTATTGACGTTGACGTTAAAAGATTTAAACCTTATTTTTTCATCTCAGTCTTTACTTATTCTTTCTTATAAGCAATTTATTTTATTTCTATCTTTACTTTTGAGTTTTATAAATTCTAAAAGATATATATATAATAATAATAATAATAAATGACTAAAATAATATATGCTACGATACGTACGATAATAAACTTTACTCCATTCTACTGCTCGCAAAATTGAAGAGCAAATGAGATTGTTATAAAACTATAATTTCACCAAGGAACATGGCGTGCAATTGAGCAAGTTTCGCAGAGGTCTGTTGAACATCATCGACCGTCAATGATCCATTTAATCCGCGAGTAATTGACACCACCGCGGCTCTCTAATCTCAGCGCTAAAGAATTCGCGAGTAACTTTCGAAATTTGTCGCGTTGCTTTGTACTTCGCACGGCGAAAAACTACGAGCAAAGTCCATCTTCGGGAAACATTGCTTTCGGGCGAACGGACGATCGGATGCTTTCTGCTTCCAATCGTGATTCTGCACGTGGACATTCAAGTTTTACGGAGCGTGAACGAAATACGTGGAGGGTGATGTGGGGAGGTTGGAGGAAGCCGAGGAAGGGATGGGCTGAATCGAGAAGACTTTTCGTTGGCGGCGATATTATAGATTCTCTTGAAGAGTCTAAGGTTGCTGCCTGGCAGCGATGAATGAAGCACCGCTACGAGAAACGAAGGAATATTTCTATCCGATAAACGTGATGGATCAGTCGAGATTATCGACGCGGATAAGAAAAAAGACATCGCAGTGGAAAATATATATACTAGTTTCAATCAGCAAGAGAGACTATACACTGATATCGTGCAATGTATATTACAAGTGTCTCGTAGTTTCTACTCGCATTCTGTTCTCTCTCGGGTATCTCTATTCATTAGATTATTCGCATCTCCGCGATTATTATAGCGATTTGCGCCGCTATTAAGTTGAATTTGCATCGGACGCTGCTATATTTCGTACGCTGTGGTATACCGAATGGTAACATGAAATATTTACTGAATCGTAACACGAGATATGAGACATTTAATGTATAATGCATCAGCTGAACGAATTCAGAATTTTTACGACATTTTTCTATAAATCCTCCGAAAGATAGCGTCAGTGACTGAATAATTTCATCGATGCAATTTAAAAATTCATGCAATTATGGGTTAGAGAAATGCGATGTTTGCATGTTCCATTTTGAAGGAGGGTCTACAATGTTAGTGGATTTAAAAGTTCCGAAAATTCCTTCCGGCCTGCAGTTTTAATAGAATTAAGAAATCGTTTTATGCGTTCGCAAACAGCGGATCTTTTTAACCGGAATTTCCGACAGACCGAGCGCATTTGCGTAAAAACGTGTTACGTCGGACAAGCAGCGGAATACCTTAACGTTGAATAACATTTGGAGCTCTTGTTATTCCGTTAAAAGAGATCGTATCGTAGATAATATTGTATCATCAAATTACTTCATCTTACACTATAGTGAAAAAGAAAACAACTAGCCAGCACTATCTATCTGTTTTATGCGCTTACATACATGTGAAACACTTGGCGAAACAAATTTCATCACGTAACGCGCGAAATTATTTCACACACGCGACAGAGAATAACTAAAATACCTGTAAACGTATCTGGTGTCGCCAGAAAATGCAGCACCCGCGCTAATATAAAACAGAAACGTACTCGACCGGTCCCCCTCGCTTTTCTCACCCTCGTCCTCCTTTCCCCACTCTCTAACGCTGGGTCATAATAGTTTCCGCCGAAAATTCATGTCCTAAAAATGCGCCACGACATCCATAAAGTCTGCCAGTCGTGAAAATTCGGGAGCGACTACAGCCGACATATACAAATATGGGCCTGGTATACCGAATTCCGAGTGAAAGCACTAAAAGAAATTTATTCATAGCTCGCATCTATCCGCGGGATAACATCTTTCGGAGCCACGCTTCAAGAAATATATACGTCCGCGGGAACGTCACGCGTTCGCGCTCGCATCGCGAATGCGTCGTGTCGTACCGCGGTGATCGATCGTTCCTCTGCCGTGGGGTTCTTCTAGAATCCCTTTCAGGAATCTATGAATATTCAACGGGGAGAGGGGTATTTTCTTCCCGTTTCATGTTCGTACTTTTTGCAGGGCAGTCGGTTCATAATCTCCCTCTCTCTCTCTCTTTCTCTCTCTCTCTCTCATTGGGTTAAATCAACATTGCTCGTGTGCCGCGTGTGCGGCGCGTTCGTTAACCACTGATCGACGCGCGCAAGCAAGTCCGATCGATTTAAACCGTTGCGTCGACTAAATTTCTCGCGTCCTTTTAAAACGCGTAGCATGCTAAAAACTTTCTTTAATTAATTTTGCACGTCGTGGCTAAATGCGCGACTAAAAGGCAAATGAAAGCTTAAACGCGAACAGCAACCGTCGAACTCTTATAGCTCGTGAATACATAATGCAACTCTCTTCGGCTACAAATGTAATCTTGCATAAAAAGAACAGCAGGGGATGCACGCTAGACTTGAACTTCCGCAAATAAAAATTGTGGAAACGACGAGAAAAAGAGGACTTTTATTATTACGCAAAATGTATTATGCGTAAGACGACGCGTCGAATATTTCCTAAGAATCAGCGAACGTACCAAGGGAAAGATCGACTCTGCGTTTGCTAATTAACACACGTGTTCTTGTGTAATGAAAGCGAATTCGATAGCCGCGCCTTGGACAGTCGTTACAACCGGTTGCAGGCCACGGGAAACGCTGTTTTCACACGTGTGGTCGATGAATGCGGAAACCCGTAATTAGTTATTGGTTTTAGCATAGCAGACATACGTTTATGCGCATTGTGGACCAATAACCGTGGCAACAAACCTCCGGATGGCACCTGACGCAACACTGCCGGCCGCATACTAATCAGAACCGCTGCGGTGGAAGTATATAAGGATTGATATGCAAAACCCTGATCCAACGATCCCTGTGTGTGTCCACATAAAAAAAAGAATAAAGAAAAGAAACACTTTATTTTTCGGAGTCTTGTCAACGAAAGGCAAATGACACGATCGTGCGTCATTTGCAGCTGTGACGTGTTGGAACAGAATTTAAAAGTCACGTCGCGAAGTCACTAGTCAGGTCAGGTTCGCGCTCGCTTTTGCCCGAAATAATTAGTCCAGACAATTTTATATCGCGGATGTTAGTGCGAGACTCAACGGAAATATCGCGGGATATCAGTGCCGACGAGCCGCCTCGTCGCGTCGGTCGTAACGTGATTCCGTGACCTGAGGTTAACTGCATCTGCTGCCGCGAAACAAACTGAATACTAATAACGACGTCTCTCTCGCGCACGCCGCCGTATTACAACATTGAGTGCCAAGTGTGGCCCGATGTCTGCTATATCACGCCGCGTATCTGCAGCATCCACCCTCATAGATCTGATAGGCGAACTAGGCCACATCTCTCACACTTCTCTTACCTTCCCGCCGCGCCGCGCCGTCTCGCACTGACGTACCGCTACGATGCCACCGTTTCTGCAAGGACTCCGCGAGTTAATATGCCACATTTCGCGGAATATCGTTGACAGCGACGAGATATGCGCCACGTGCCGTACGTGATTCGTCTGCCTAATTAGCTCGCGGGTATAAGATCGTCTCGCAGTTTTGCGCGGATAATATGTAACAACTGCCTTAAATCTGCTGACTGTTATTTGTCTGACGAATTCTGCCCGTCGCGCCGCACCGCACCAATGTAAAATCGCGCACCTATGTCCGTTTGCCCTATAGACACCTACATTCTAAGATAAATTTCATAAGAGTGACAATTCACTTACATATCGTATACTTAATATTTACTTACGTAATCTTCATTTTTATGCTCACGTCGGATCAATGTTTCTTCCCAAAAATAAATACCGCTTACACTATTTCCGTATTGAGATCACTTACCTAAAACAGAGAGAAATATTTACAGTTTGTAACATCGTCTATAAAAGTTTTGAGGAGATGGTATATAATTAAACTCAGAATGTATAAGTTCATACGAATAAATATAGAAATCTATATAAAAGTCATTTAAAGAGAAATAACTGCGGTACTTGAGGCATTGAATAATTAATAATAATAATAATAATTAATATACGATATAAATCCGAGAATAATCATATTTCTTCCAATGTACGCAAGAACCCCTCGACAAAAGATAACACCTAAATCGACGAAAAAGCCAATCCATCATTCGAGATGAATACGATCATCCTCCATCTCGTCGTTTTGCCGATCCTCGAATCGACTGCGAGTAATAGACCCCTGGCAGCGAGATTCAAAAGCCAAACGTTGCCGTTCGCGCTCTCTCGTCGGTGCATAAATCCGTTCGCGGCAATTACGGTAAAAGGGCGGTTAATAATAGACCATTGGGGAATTATCAAATATTTAGGAGCTGCATATGGCAATAAGGTGGGGTGGGGCGGGGGAGAGAGGGAGAGGATGGGATCCTCTGACCTCACCCCCCCAGCATTAACCACCCGAGCGTCCAGCCTGCGGGCTTCTAGCATTTAATGACAATGCGGTTTACGTCGGCTAGGCTCGTGAGGTCAGGACAGAACTTTCCCAGGGATATTTGTAGGTTAGTTATGGCTTTTACACGCGAGGTCCTGGCCGGGTCAGGCCGCATTATGCGGTACTCGCAAGGCGCGCGTCGCGCTACTCAATTTAGCCCCGGCTACTCCATGGCAAGGCGGGTGTGGCGGTGGAAGGTGGAAGCTGTCGCCTAGTGGACGGAGTGGACCTGCAGTAACGATACGATGCAGCGTGTCGATCCGAAAATTCTTATAGCGTCTCGATCGAGCATTCAAATAGCCCTTGTAAGTAAATATCAGCTTGAATCGTGCGAATCGGATCTTGGACTAGATTCGAATGCGGGAATTTTGATCCGAAATATTCGGATACTGGAATTTCTCAAATATCGAATTTTCTGTTACATTGTTAGCTGATTCGAGCATGCCTGTCGGTATCTAAATATCGGGTAGCGATATTATCCTACAATGTAATTCCGCTAAAGTTTACGGAAGCTATTAATTTAATTAATAATAAACATATTTATAGCGCGCATAGCGTAATGCGCACGAAACGGGGTTGTATAACGATACACAAAACAGGATAATTAATTAACGACATAAAAGATACTCGGATCTTATTTTTGCGTGTACGGCGCGAATGTGAACGATCGCATTAAAATTACAATAGAAATACAGAGCGCGACCAGAATATTGTAGTTTCGCGTAACAAATGGCAGAAGCAAAGCCTCTTATCCGCGTCGCTACATGGTGTTTTGATTAAAACCGCTTTTAATGAGACCGTCGTTGCGCGCTATCCGCGCGACTATCAAAACGAGCGCGCGCGCGCGCAATATCGGCATTTAACGTCCGCTAAGTGCAGAGTCTTTCATTAATTGCGATCAGGATAAAGGCTCTTGTTTTGCATGCAAACCGACATAGCCGGCGGTCCGACCGCCGCGCGGCGCCCACGCTGTCGCCACTGCGACGGTGGTCGGGGTCGCTTTGCTGTCCGGCCTACGTGACATCATCGAGAACACCTGCACACGAACGGACCATTACACCGACCGACCGATCGCCAGCTCGGTATATATCACGCTTTCGTGGTCTCGAGACGGCCTCGAGACGCAGAATGACCCAGCGCGCGTGCTCTTCCCACCTATCGTCGATATACAGTCGATACAATCAATATACAGAGAATCGATATGCCCGAATATTTACTATGTTTTTAGTCTGGCCGCAGGATTTATCGCGTATCACGTACGGATTTCTATCGAACAATATACGTAATCCGTGGAATTCAATTTACGGTGGGAGAATGAGCGCCGATCGATCGGGGGCGATCGTGTTTGGTGGTAGCGCCAAAAATTGAAGGCCAGTTTACCGACTCGCTCTTCATCCTCGATATATCGGGCTCCAATGCCGATACGCTATATACTCGATATATGGTTGCTATAAGCTGAAACGCTATATATTTCGAGTGTAGTTGCTACAAGCATGAGCTTCATCGAGTTTGCCGGTCTTTGTCGTAAATAATAGGTGTCAAGCAACTTGAAATTGATCGAGTTACGGAAGAGACCCGCGACTTCTAATTGAAGGCGGGCGCGCACGCGCGCGCCCCAGGATCACCCTTGGAAAACCCCGACCGGCTTACGAGAAGTATACTCGTCCACGCACATTTCCCAATTCGTTAATGTTCATTCGTCGTGATTACGCGAGCGCGTCCTGTAATTCCCGGAGCTTCTTCTTCTCCTCGTAATTCCAAGACTCCTTATGGATCTTGAGAAAGGCCGAGCACGTACCTAGTTTCGTCCTGTAATTTGTGACTGGGGGATTGGAGCTCGGCAATACGATAGTGGGGCGGGCTTGCGGGTCAGTAGCATCATTAACGTCGAATAGGATATTCGGGCAGTTTCGCGCACACAGTTTCGCCTTGGTTGAGTTTCATCTGAACGGCTCTCCTCCATGTATAATTAAACTGCGAATCGGTATGAAACGACTAAAAGCTTCCGAAGTACAGCGGCGTCCGCTCGTACATACACCGTACATTGTACGTCCGTGCAAACACACACGCACTAACACACATCTACACCAACACTTAACGCCGTGTTGAGAGCATAGTTGGTGTTGATCACGCAGGAGCGTGAGATGCGCGCGGCCGCAGAAATTCCGGACGTACGTAAGCCGATTTACGTGGTTTGAGGTCCGAGCAACGCGATTAATTTCCAAAATCGTTGAAGGAGACAGCACGAGAGTGCACCGTCAAGGGTTACTTACAAGGGTCGAATCGTTTATAGAAAGTTTTGATTGTCTATTAGCAACGATAAAGAAAATCCATTTTAAAATAACATGATATGAAAAATGTATCCATAACAAGTTTATAGAGATGTCTCTCTCCAAGGAAAAAATTCCATTTATTTACAAAATATTCAACAAAGTATCAATAATTTGTATAATCAACATGTACAAACGTATGGGTACATATATATAAGTAGTTTCTTATTTAAAATGATCGAAAGTTAAAATAACTCTTTTTTAGTATAGATTTTTCTTCTCAGAGTGTCCCATATTAGAAATTCGCTGTCTGTTTTGTATTGTCGAATGAAATATAGCTCTCAAATATGTCGAAGCCGAATAGAATAAACCAGCTCGTCGAATCGACATTGTATCGATTCACGATAATAATGCAGACGTAATTCTGTTCTTGTAATTTTTTTACGCGAGACACGCACTTTATTTTCTCATTTTACATAAATGGACTGTGGTCTCGGCTCGGTTTTATTGCATATAAATGGAGAACTTGACGTTTTTCAAATAGAAAAGGTAAATTGATTTTGACTCATAACGGAAATACGTGCGAATATCGCGATAAATGTAATAATGATATGGGATAACAATTTCCAGATTGGTCGTATCCGCGAGAGAAAGTGCTAGAAAATAATGGAAGCCAATTTCGAATACTTCCGATATTTTCGTAATAGTCATAAGCGAGGAACGCGAACGAATTTCTTCCGAACAACGAGGGAAGACAAATATCATTATATCATAGGATGTCATTATAATACCACCAGGGAACCTTTCAATGGCCATCGTTATCCCTTAATTAATTATCTGTCGTGTTCTTAAATAACGAAAGGTCAAAAAGGTCTGATCTCGCGTGCTCCATTTCCGAGGAAACAGCCGCGTCCGAGTTCGATGCGCAATTAAGATACCCTGGGGGATAAGAGAAATCCCGATTTGTGTACAATCGATACCGGGCAAAATTAGCGAGATAATTTAGATCGGCAATCGAGATTGCGCGCGATCCCAGGTAGGAGCGGATTACACACAGAAGGTGGTACCACCTAAGTCCACAGACGGATTTTAAAGACAAGCCCCGCTGAAACTCACCCTTGACCTCGTCCTCGATTTAGTCCAGAATGTATTCGCGTGTCTCTTGCCAACGGCAACTTAAAACTCGCTCGATTCTTGCTGCGATTACTAACGTTCGATAACAGTTGACGGACAGCCGGAATTTTGCTCGACGCCGACGGCGCGAATCGATACAACTGGCTCTCGGAGTTACTATTCTGTCCGTCTGGAACGCTAACTTTTTTGTCGGTTCCGTAAATCTTGAGGTTACTACGCCCCCGAAGACAAATAGTTCCAAATTTTTAGCCGACGACCAAGAAACTCAACTGGTCAGTGAGCACGAGAAGAAGGACGATATTCTTGTCGAATAAACCTGATTGTGACTTAAGGACGAAAGTATCGTTGGAAGTACATGGCATCATCTCGTTATTCATTGCTGAGTGAAAGAGCAATGTAAATGTTTTTCTATCCGAAAGATAACTGTCGTCTGCAAAGAAACTATTCTTGCAACCGTTAAGTTGGTGAAAGATGCGCTAATAGCTCAAATACGCCTCATAAAAAGATTGTGTAAAATAGTTAAAAAATATAGAACGCGTCGCTATATTATTTATAATATATAAACTGCATCACACAGAATTTAAAGAAATTTAAGTGCAAATTACATCAAATGTGAGAAATTCCCATTATTATTTGCACACACGATTGTCGACGTTTTGCTATGAACAATGGAAATATACAACGAATCCGTCCGAGCACAGTCGATGAATAGAATGACAACAGGCGTAACGACACTTTCACGAACTATTAAATCCGAGTAATTGCCTGACGCTTTGCGTGATGGATATTTGCATTTCCGCAAACGAGTATATGAAAGAGATAGAGAGAGAGAGAGAGAGACAGCATTGAAATGCAAAAAATCGTATGTTGTTTTGGAAATGCCTGATGGATGAACGCGTTGTGTCGCGTTAAAGCAAGAAGATTGGGTATATCCGTTCAGTTAAGTTCAGTTGTTCAGTTGTTCAGTTCAATTTACTTTAGTCATATATACTACATATAAAAGCTCTATACATATAATGAAGCCAAATGAGTTGTGCTCCGAGACAAAAATTTTACAGTCGTATATAAAAATAAAAGCTCATAACTATACTATATACTATTAACTATGGTATACGCATTTAGCAACATGATATCCATTGATTTATTTTTATTTTATCAAATTTTATTTTTGAAGAATAAATTATTTTATACATAAAATTCAAGATTTTTAATTATAATTTTATTATAATTTAAAGTAAGATATCATGTTCTATTTTATGCAGCCATATTCCCCTTTCTTCCTGCGATAATGTACAAACACAGAAGATTCAACAACTGCAAGGTCTGCACACCGTTTTCCGCGGCGGCGATTCCGTGACGTGGAAAAAGCAAACCATTCTCCGTGGTGGAAGAGTAAAGACGGTAGACTAACAGACAGGAAAGAAGAAAGTGCCCGGGAAACCACGTGAAAACTCTACCTTTCCTGTACTTTTCTCCGAAGATTTTTTTAAGACGCTCCTCCACGTCCGTCCGGAGTTTTCACACTCATCGTGCTTCTCGCTCTTCGACCGCTTAAATAAGAAATACAATACGGAGCTTTTAACGCGGTACACGTTGCTGAAGAAACTCGTTTTATTTCTTTAATCCACCTTACGAATCGAGAATCTCGTCTTCAATTTCCTTTTGCATCCTCTGCAACATGGATGCATAGCATAGTAAATATGTGTTAACGCTTGTGTATTCAGCTTGCGTTCTCCATGTAATCAAACATGGAACAAATATGTATATTAATTACACGAAAACTTATATATCGATCAAAACGGCCAGTGTCATTTGATTAGATAGTCGAATGTTTTACTTTGAAGAATATATATTTTTTATGGAGTAAATATTTTTTTTTTCATTGATACAACGTCGCATTTTTTCAGCGATCCTCTCTAAGGATGTTACGCCGAATTTGACTGAACGATTCGAGGGCAAACCCATACGATACATGCGCAGGATCAAACGGCCCAAACTACCCTGATGTGGAAGTACCAAAGTGTTTTATTACTCACCAGTACAGCCGGTCCATAAAAAAGGTTTGTTTGAAAATATGCCCCCACATTCGGCAACGCGTTGTAACTTCCACTATGGGTGGCACTTTTTGAATGCATATATGTAGAGCGGAATACGGACCGTATCGAGTGCCCGTCTATACCCATAAAATCTCATGCCAGCCGGGGCCTGTTATTTTGCCGTCCGAACGATCGAGTCCTCCCCGAATAGCGAAGTGCTTTATCTCCCACTTCCCGATATGTTGCGTTAAAAAGAACACCCCGCCTCCTCGTGCAATTTTTTAATAACAAAACTCGCAATATTTATATGTTTAAATATTTTTTCACAATGTGTGTGTGTGACCACTATCAGTGATTTTGGAAAAATCTGTCTCTTTTTTCAGGCTTTTCATTACGCAATGAGATAATATGTGAGATAGAAAAGCATAGCCGTTTCTTTCTTCGACTATAAGACCAAACACGTGAGGTAGTTTATTTCTTTTTCACACATATTTTTTAAGAGACGAATAATAAATCGAAAAAGGAGATTGAAAGAAAGTAGCAGACAATGGTAAATAAAAAATACAATGAGCGTAAGGACGGAGAATATATATACCTGAAAGAGGATCAAATGTAACAATATGATATGTATGCTTAGAATATAAATGAAATAACTGAAACGTGGCACAATACAAAAATGACTTTTTCCTTCATTCATATATATTCAATCGGATTTCACTCTTATATAATTTATCTTATATTTGTATCTGAAGTTAATATTACATACAGTGATATTAGAGAAATTATAATAGCTACCGCAGATTAATAGATATGTGGCATTTATTAGCAATTCTATAAATGTAAATAATATCGTTATTATACGTGCAATAACCATCTTTGGTTATTCTCTGTGAAACGGTAATTTACAATATATATGAATAGTACAATATATATGAGTTAATTAATTATTCCATAAATTAATAACTCTACAAAATAATTAATATTTTGCTATATAATATCTACCGCATTTATTCGTAATATGATTCCTTTTTTTTGTATTTCCATAAAAAAGCTTATGAAAAATTGAAGCAATAGAATAACACAGCCGTCCTATCTAAAAATAAATCGAAATCAGTTTTAAAAACTGTCCTACAAACGAGCGGATAATGACAAATGCACTTGTGAAACGCATAGCGCGATCGAATTTGCAACGCTGATAGTCGTCGAATGCAATAACAAAAACTCGATCGTGCAATAGCGAAGCAATTTAGCGAGCGCGATATTTCCGTATTAATTCTAGGGATATTAATCAACAAATTCCATTAAAGCCGTGCGAGATAACTCCTGTCAAATCGTGTAATGTCGGATGGGACATTCGTAGATTACTATTAATATAACGCAACGCAAAATGGAGGGGTGTATTTTAATCCTTTTAATCAGGCAGCGTGATGCAATGGCTTAATTACACCCGAGCGTTATCGCGTACGAATGAGCTGGAAACCCCTTTATGAGATCGCGCACTCTTTTATTACGCTTTTACGGTGAAATGAATTTAGCGACTGCGATATCGCATGCGCGATGCGCAAACGCGACTCGGATTTTATACGAAGCAGCGAAAAAAATCTTATTAATGTTAGCCGCGCTAAATGCTTCATCGACACGCGTCGTTTTATCGCGATTGCATTAAACACAGAAGTAAGGTAAGGTGTAAGGTAACCGATGAAATTATCTGTATGACTGCATTTATCTTAACACACGCGTCGGGGTCGTGATGCACAATTATAGTCACGCTGGCTCATATGCATCGTACATATGCATCCCGTAGAAAAATTGAAATATAATGCCAAGTCTTCGCTAGTACACTGGTAATTAATTTCACGGTAGTCTGCATTTCGTACTATCGGGCAGGCATACGGTAAATGACCATGAGCAGTGCTCAGGTGACAGCGTGGTATTTAAATGACATTTAATAGGTTACGCCCGCTCTCTATTTCATGCCACGGGCCAATCTTGAACGTCATTGTAACGACATCAAGCCGAAACGGATAAAGTACAATTTCGACACGCGTTTCGATACGACGCGCGCGTTATAAGTTCTCGGATTATTTTCCGGTATATTTATCGCGATGCCAGAAAGTATGAAATTCTTACATATGCGAATTCTAAAATCAAACATATCTCTAATTCGAGAAATAGAAGATTAAATTCACCCGAGACGGTGCGCGAGTGAGAAATATTTATGATCACGCCGATAGCGTGAACAACGTTGCAAAATAATTTCGGTACAAATCGCTGTCGCGGCGATTTGTTAAATGGATCGCAAAAAGCTTAGTTTACCGAAAGCTGATGACGGAGAATGATGAGAACGTGACTAGAATTCAATTAAATCAAATGGACCAGGGATGGAGGAGCCGAATTGTCCCCTCCCCCCGTCCGACTGACGATTATACAACAGTTATCCCTTTTCATGCTTCGCACAACGAGCCCTTTCAAGCTGGACTGCCATAGGCGTACGTTGCTCGATGACCTAAAGTTTTAATGCCCGAATCAGTGAGCGCGCAGGATTTAATAGATGGCCAAAGCCACCCCCGCAGCCATTGCACTTTACGGTAAAGCTAGGGCCTTTGAAATGTCGCGCGTGCCATGCATCGAACGTTATTCGCAATTTATCGTTCCGCTCGGAACAAAGAGATCGCTCATCTCTCGTCAGAATTTTCTTGTATATTTTTATATTATTAACTTATGCACTGCATTATAGGAGTGAGCATTTTGCCTTGCGCAATTAATTTGCCAAATGTGAAAAATGCGCAAAATATGGAAACGTTCGCGTTGGTCGAATAAAGTAAAACGTAGCTGATGAAGAATTTGAAGATAACTGACAACTTATTTTTTTAGGAAAAATGCAAATAAACTAAATAAAAATTTTATTTTCAGAAAATTGAACAATCAACTAATTGCGTAAAATTGCGTCATAACAGCAATGTTATTAAACGAGGATTGAAATCAAAACGTGCATAAACATTCTCTCGAACAAATAGTACAATCCATAGTTTACAAAATATATTCGATGTATATATTTTTGAGAAAAATATTCGTTAAATCAACAAATACATTTGACAGATTTTGAAGACTTCCACTCTTTACGAGAAAGGTAATCTGTTTAACTAGAAATTTTATTTATCTGTAACAAGAATTGCTCTCATCAGCTTGAACGTAACAAGAAAATAAAGCAACATCTAGCAAAGCGAACCTAAGTTACTTCAATTTCGTGAAAAACGCACGAGAGACAATAGTCACTCAGTAAAATCTTCACCGAAGCATGCGATCGATACTAAGCCGCTGGTCGCAATACAAGCGCAACGATCGGGAATCGTTCGTTGACGAATTCCGTGTCTCGAAGGAGTTGGAAGCGCGCTGTCGATTCGCATGTCGGATTACCAGCCGCGTCGCGCAATTTTCAACAACATAATGCCAATATACATTTGCATCCTATAATAGGCCACGGCTTTGCCGCCGCAGCACCGCGGTTTCGCGTGCCCCGGGGCCGTCGCGTCGCCCGTTGCAGCTATATTATGCACACATGACACACGGACGCGATGGCGAGAGCACTATTCCCGCGCGAACGAATGATACGTGCGTAATCGGGCTGCGGCAAGTGCGGAGGCTATTTCATCTCTCTGTTTATATCGTCCGTCGCATGCGTGCGAAAACGAAATAATTCGGCAGTCTGCTTTATTAGATCTGCATGGTTTCGATTTCCCGTCGTCGTGAAAATATTCTCATTTCATCCTTCGAGTAAGAAATGATTATGAGCTTTATTCAATCTCTTTAGTGAAAAATCTATGCCTAATAAAATCGATAGTAAAGTCGGTAGTAAAAATTTATGTCGGTAACATATTTGTACACTTTTTTAACTGCAATGTATCCGCGTTTCGTTGTTTCGTATCTCACGTGGAAAAAATTGGTGCATTCGAGTCGTTAATGGACCATGTTCCTATCGATTCTCTTCTTTTGTTGAGTTGCACATCCAGTTTGAAAAGTTACCAATAAAAGGCATAGCGAGGAACGAGAATTCGTCCGATCTCTATGCCGCAGTTTGTATGTAAATGCATGCGTTACAGCTTACAGCGCGAATGCACGTTTTATATCCCCGACGGCGGTTCAGCTTGTACACGCGATTTTAAAATGCACGACACTCGTCGCATGCGATGATATTAAATATTTACGGCAACAATTAGTTATAGTACAATTTATCTTTATCTCAGCATTGTAATATCAACGCCGCGATACAAATTCACAATCAGACCCGACGTCGCTAATGACACGACGCGTTTTTTCGGCCTTTTCATTCTCGGGTACTCGTGAAATTCTCTCGGTAAATGAACATATACTTCAAGAGAGAGAGAGAGAAAGAGAGTAAGAGACAATTTGTGTCTATGGGGCCTCATTTCGCGGACGCGTGCTGTGTATACAATTTTCGCTGGAGTGTGCGCGCGCGCGCGCGCGTAAATTCATGGAAAAACAATTAGAACTGTTGGCGTGAGCTTTATCACGCCGGAGGATTTACTGCCACTGATCGGAAAGATAGAGACAGCAACATCGGAAAATCAGCCCGACCCTTCGATTTTCTCGAATCACACGCGCCCAACAAACTTCGATAGGATGACGGAATCTACCAACACCGCGTGCCAGCGAGAAAAACAGAAAGAATGTTATATACGGAGTTTCTCGTAAGATTCTACGGGATTAAGCTTCAAGATGTCATGGCAAACAGCTATTGAATATTTATCAACAATTTTAATATTAAATATCTATTTAAATTTTGCCGTTTTGTCATGTTATATGTTACTCGCAAAGCCATTGCGGAAATATTCATTTCTGAAATTTGTTGAGAAACGCTCGCTAAATATCATCTATCAGCGATTTGTAGCAAATATATAAAGTCTTTCGAGTGTACGAGATCAGGCAACTCGAAGGATGCAAAAATCAAGGAGGGCGAAAGAGTTGAAAGAAAACGGGTGAATTGTGAGAGGTTTCGTTCAACTACTTAAAAACAAAAGATAATACGTGTTCACACCATGGCAACTCGCGTATGCACGCTAGCTTGTGTAATATCAGCATATAAGGGATTTTGAATTCACGTCACATTACGATGCGTATACTGGTTACATGCAGAAACGCATTAGCATGCTGTATATCGACAAATCGCGCATGCAGGCGATACATACTAATCTACAGTTCCTCATTAGTCGGAAAGCCATCTTAGCAACGTAATCATTCGATCTGATTCAGTCCCCCTTAACGTGACCGTTTAAGCGATAAGCAGTAATTAACTAATTTCTGCGCTTTCAAATGCGTTAATCTCAGAATAGATCCTCATGAATCTCTTTTAGCAATATTCTAATAACATAGTGGGGAAAAATCAAAATAGAAACATATTAAAAATAAAATATTGCACTTTTCTCTCAAAGCGTTTCGCTCACTTTTTTAACAGCTGAAAGACGTACGCTTTTGAAGATAAAAGAGAATTGAGATTTCCCTTTTAAAGAACAATCCAATTTAATCTAGTAATCCAGGAAGAGAGAGAGAGAGGGGGGGAGCTAGAAAGAGAAAGCAGAGAAAGATTAAGCAATAAAGTCTTGCCGAGATTCGGATGCCGAAAAATAGCATTTCTGTCGGCCGTTAAAAGATGCGCGTGCCCTGATCGATACGTTACTTTCATGGGATATCCAATCTCGTACGTGCAAATCGTATCAAACATGTTGGACTTCTCTAAAGAAAGCGATCCTTCTAAACTGCAACGGTGCTGGCAACAGAAACTCGATCTTTCTACATGCATCGAGTACATGCTCCGAGTATATACTCGTGTAGTTTCATAGGGGAGATGCGCGCTCACGTGACCATCGAGGAATATGATACCACGTATACAGGATGCCCTGGAGAAAATACTCGACAGGATAATACTTCAAGAAATTATTCAATTTTATCTGATATGGCAAGCGAGGATTTTTTATTAGAATTCAATTACGAAACCATTCGATTATATGAAATTAAAGAACCGTAGTACGGCTTGTATTAATATTATTCATTTAAATAAACAAATGTTCTTGAATCATTCTTTGATAGATACCATCAATCCGTTTTACTATTTAATTTGATAACTATATCCTTGTTAATAATTGCAAGTATCAATTTTTGAATAAGCTCCACAGAAATTTGTGCAGAGAATTTATTAAACAAAAAAATATAATTAAAATATTGTTTCTCTTATGTGTGTATATATAAACCATTATACTTTTTTGTAACTTTAAGATAGATACATTTTTATTTTCTTGTTATGTATCTTGTTTATTTTTCGAAAATTAAAACGTTAAAAACTTGGTGCTTATAATTTGTTCTAGAGCTAGAGAGAATCGTACAATTAATTACAACAAACAAAGCGTACCGCTAAAATTTAATTCTTAAATTCTATTTTGTAAATATTGATAAATTTAGACGCATGCTATGTCCGTATATGTATCGCACATCGCAATTCATACAACACGAACAATATGCGAGTATATGTTGTTCGTGATAAAGTGCCAGGCCATAGTCACAGTATACGAAGCATTTTCGGAGAATCCAATTTTCCAAGATTCTCAGCACCTTAACCCGGTATTATCTCTTAAGCGCGATTGCTCCATAATCGCCTTGGCTAGGCCAGGACACGAACGCTTAGTAAACACACCTATTTCACAACCGTAAATCGCCGACGTAAACGGCGATGAGGCATGCTAGATCCCAGTGAAACATCGAGGATATTCTTCCCATGTAATCACATATCTGTGGTTTTTACGCGGGAGGTAATAGCGCGGTTGCTCGAAAATATATTACGTAAAATTGAATCGATCAAATTTACGAATCATTATTGGAAATAACACGCTTAAACGGATCGAGATGATGATGCGTAGCATTATGCGAGTGGCCCGATGAAAATTGATAAGAGAGAAAGAGAGAGAGAGAGAGAGAGAGAGAGCTCGCGGCTGTATGTATATATAATATTTCAATAAATATACATAAATAACATTAATCACGTCGCACGCTCGTGTAATGAGAAATATTACGTAAATGTACGCGAAGCGCATCGTATTTATGAAAATTTGTATTACAATATTATGGCGAGGTCGCGCGCAATTTTAATCATCTCCCGATATACTTTATAAAAACACGAGATATTTCACGTAAAAACTGAGACATCCGTGCACGCAGATAAGAACATAGTCGGAGGCTCCCGATTTACGCTAAAACCGCCAGTCATAATCAGGGGGTTGGTTGCTAAGTTATTACATTGTTTGCTCAAAAGCTCCAATATCTACCTACCCTTCGCTGTTATCTTTTTTGCTCGTCTTTCATTTTAGGCAAATTCGCTTAACGATATAAAGCGAAATATTAATCTCTCCTTAAATCTCTGATATATAAGTCATACTTTATAAAAAGCTTTTCCAAAAAGTTATTTTAAACTTTTAATAATACCCGATCTAAAGATCTTATTAATTACCGTCGATATTCCTCCCAATTCGTGATAAATGAAAAGGAGTAAAAAAGTTATATTAAATATTGAATATATTATATATATATTTTTCAAAACCTCGATGGATGGATTCAATATAACATATCATTATATTACATTCTTTTCTGTACTTGCATAGTTGTCTATAAAAAATGTTATTTTAATAAAACATTTCCGTCGAACCACATGCAGCACATGAAGAATGTATTACCTCCGTCGTGAACTTAATCGAAACTTCAATACTGAATCCATGAACAATAGTGTCATCTAACTTCATCTATAATCTACAATGAAGTTTAAGGCTATTCCCAAACCCGTTTGCAATTCCAAATTGTAGGACGCGCCATCGGGCTGTCGAAGCAAACGATCGAACTGTAATAATTGTTTGGAGATGCAACGACCTGCCGTCTCTCCACAATGTGATTTCTGCCCAGTGCTCTGAATGTCAACGTGAAGAAATTCAAGCAAGCGCGGGTAAACGGCGGGAGTAACTATGACTCTCTTAAGGTAGCCAAATGCCTCGTCATCTAATTAGTGACGCGCATGAATGGATTAACGAGATTCCCACTGTCCCTATCTACTATCTAAAAGCGAATCCCCAAGCCGAGGATGTCCACAAGCGATGACCGTACAAGGGAATTTGTGATTTCGGTTCAACGACCATTCGTCGAACATAATCTTTATTGTTCCGAATGCTGTCAATGCGAGTCTCCAGCGAATCCCCCACCGAATATTACGGGTCATTCTATGCAAACTCAATTATATGTAAATATTTCGTTGCATTGACGACATGCACACACACATATGTATTTATATATATAGATATAAATTTCATTGCAACGAAACAACGTTTGCTCGTTTCTGATCTCTCGATGGAAATTTCTGCCGCAAAATCCTCGGAATCCGATTGAGGATGTATCGATTGATGCTGAATCGGAACATTCTAATTTCACGTGAGCGTAAAAATTTCGGTCGCAAACCCGCGGGAGACGCGTGTCCTACAAATGTATGCCAGGAACAATCTTCTTTTACTTTCGACTTTAATGACGATGCGCGCGGACGTTGCTAACGTTTTTCACTTTGGGGAAAGGTGTTCCAGTTTCTCTCTTCCTCTCTTCACTCTCTTCAATATCTCTTCACTCTCTCATTGCGAGTAAGCTTTTTTGTCGGTTCTTTTCGTGCCACTGAAAAACCGCGACAAACGCGGTCAGCAAGAATGGCCGCCGAAAAGAGCACTTTTTTGTGTTTGCTTTCGGTCTGGTTAGCCTTCTCTAAGATTAATTATGTTTAAGTTTAATTCTCTTATTTCACAGTATTTTATACAATTTTTTATCCTAAGTAGCAATTAAATAGATATTTTAAACAGATTATATGATAAATATCCATATCACATCCATCTACTTATTGTTAGTTTTAGCAAAGTATACATCTTTTCAATACTTAACATGCATTAAACTACAAATATAATTTCTACGGAGGTAAAATGTATCTGAAATTAAACGAAAAAGATAAAATGTTATCCATTCATATATATCCTTTGATTTCAAAGAACTTTTATCTTCATACATGAAACTTTCGGAAAGTCTTGGTTGGATAACGTGCGCGAGCGCGCGTGCAAATCGCCGAGGCGATTAATGGACGATGCGAAAAATATCGCGAGCTTTTAAGAGCGCATAATCTTTGGGGCTAAACTATTACGCGTGCGATCTCTCCGGTACGTAGCAAAGCCGAAGTATAATCTTTTTTCGAGCGAGCGTGATATCGTAAACGCCCGGCATATAAAGCATATCGCCCGGCTGGGTTACATAATGCGCGAACGTAAATAGAGGCATAATTCAAAATTGCATAAGACGGCAAGTTACGGCCCTATAACTCCTATACAGTCGCAAGTGATTGCATCCCGCCGATACGCGTTCGTCCTGATAAATATCTGAAAGTTGTACCGTAAGTTCGTTTCTGACGTCGTTTCTCCTTTATTATGTGGCTTCTATCGCGATCCGCGCGCTCCGCATCCCGATGCCGCACTTCGGCATCGATTTTTCGCGCGCGACTTTCGGCGGTCCTTTCAGAGATCGTGCCATGCCACGTCGTGTCGTGTCGTGTCGTGCCGTGTCGTGACTAAAAATGTACCGAATTAATATCACCCGTCAATCTCCATAACCCCGGGACATGCCTCGGTACATCGGAAATAGTGCGTCCTCTTTCAAAAGCTTCCGGAACACTGACAATATTCACGGCTGCACAAATTCACAATGGCAGCATCATTTTTGTAGTTCGACGACACTACGCAACATATACTTCGGTGAAAGCTTTCGCGACAATGGCAAAATCTATACGTGTCACAATTCGCAACGTCACTCTACGTTTTGGCAATCAATCCTATGCTCTATAATTTACTCGATTGTCGCGCGCAATATCTTTTCCTGTGAGTAATTATAGTCAATCTGTAAAGGTACGTTAACGCGAGTGAAAACTCTCGAAATACAATAAAGTTGGACATTTATACTTTTGGACTTGTTATTTAACCGTTTTATTATTAACATTTTAATTGTAAAAAAATAGATTTTTAATTGGCCGATCTTTAAATCTATCTTAAATATTTCTCGTTATGTACATTTTGCGTATCATGATGTGAATAAAACAACGCCCTAATATTTCTATCTTCCTATTAGGTTTTCCACTTGATCGTGAAACAGACAATGCCCAGATGTGGGACCGCTTGAATCGAACATGACGAAAGATTTGCCGATACGTTCCTTTTCGTTTACACTACGAAAGGATGCACTCTCGGCGGATACTGCAAGAAATAACACGCCTTCGGAAGAATCAAGAAGACTCATCGTGTCAACAGTACGATCGCAGGTCACCGACGCGCGACGTATTGTTCGTTTCGAAGAGAAAACGTGTTAACGAGTTAACGTCTATTCCCCGTGGTATACCTGGAAAATAAACTAGGCCGCGCTATCCACCTGCTTGTCAAAACTTTCGTTGGTGAGTTTTGCTGGATGGTAGTGTACACGTAGTGTACGCTGCGCAACCTGTCGAAGCGGGCACGGCTGCATTTGCGAATATGCATGGCCCGAATAATCGTGGGGGGTGTGGTAGATAACAGCGAAAGGGCGCGTCGTTCGTGAAACGTGCGCGCCAATTAAGCTCTTCGAGTCTTCGCTAGAAATTATGTAGAGTGTCCCACAAAATCCTTATAGTAGTAAAACTTTATTCTCTAACGAACCCTGCGAGGCAATTTTCTCTCAGGAAAAATTTGATCGGATGTCGTATTTTCTTCTTTTTTTTCACACAGCTTTTCAATGTTCAAATTTAAATATTTTCGTAAGAAGAACTTGGTAATCCGCACTAATTAAGGCTGTGTTAAAATTCATTTGAGATTAAATGGAGAGCAATATTTTGCTTTTCATTTGCAGTCCTGGGGCAACCCTCAATTCGTGAAATTTCGTAGATTTCAAATCGCTTACATCGCGGGAATTAAACTTTAACTTAATTAACGGATTTGCAAATAAAAAAGGAAGAGGAAATGATGTGGGAAACGCAGAACGTTTTGCATGTTATGACGCAAATGAATTGGGGAGAATTGGGTTGTTATCTGTGGTAGTTTTGACGGAGCAATCGTGCCGTTGTTATATTGTGGTGCTGATGCTCAAAATACTCGATGAAATTAACCACGCTGACCATGTTAAACAAAACTGGCTGTACACAAAGCAACCTCGTGCAACAAACGGAACATCATTTAACGATAAAGACGAAATTATTGTGGGCTCGTGTCCCGGCATCAAAATTACGCTCGCGGTCGGCCATCGATGTTTCGATCAAAGGATATATTTGATAAATAAACATAAAACTCGTGTGTATTTAAAAAAGAATGATGGCTGAGAATCTACTTGACGCACGATGACGAAATAATTTGTGGAGAATACGCTGTCGTCGACGCGAATAAACAACCGGGGGGATGACTGCAAAATATCACGGTGACGGCTGCTGGAAATTCGATGACTCGTCTCGGTTTTCATTCTTTCGCGTACACGCGAATAAATCAGGCACGGTAAACAGCCAAGATTCAATTAAAAGATAAAGCGTATGAGCTGCCGTTAGGTACATAACGCGCCTCGCTCGTGTTTCAATCGATACAGATACACAAAGTTGCAGCATCACGCGCGTTAAATTCTTATCGCGTGCGCGAAATTGTCGAGAGAGTCGGAAAAAAGTCAAAGATAATTATCGAACGGTTGCGCACGCGATTTCGATCTGACGCGATACGATACGTGACGATGACAGATCGCATTTTCTGCTGAATAACTGCTGCTTATCGATCGCACCATCACCTTGGACCATAAGATAAGACGACAAATACTTTCGCGGCTAGAAAATTACAGTGATAAGTCTATATGGCAACGGCAGCTTTGTTAAGACTCAAGTGTTTTCGCACTTATCTTCAACTTTCCTCTGTCCTTTCTTGAGCTTTATCGAAAGAAAACACTGCTGAAGCACCCGCGCGCGCTTAGAAAGGTAAGGAAAAAAAAATAATTAAGTTTCACGAACTGACATATAGTATACGTAATTATGCTTTTTCAGAATTATTTTCTGGTCGACGAACTACACGGTGGCCTTCCCCGGGAGATTATCTATCCCTCAACGCCGACTTTATGCATTTTCATGAAAATGTCGAGTCGTATGCATATTGTGTAACATATCTCATTGTAACATCATATCGTCTATTTTCACGTCTATTTGTCTTAATGATATATTGGTTCTTTTATACTAAACCATATTGTTCGCTTTTGTTTTCCGCATTTCGCGGAAATCATTACCTTCTGCATTAACGGATAATCTTTCCAATACTTTGATTGATGCAATTTATTTAATTACATAGCGTATGGACAAACATTGCGATAAAAATATTGTTAATTCAGTATGTCGAGTATGTAATCGACTTTGCTGTGTAATTACGCATGTCACTAATAAACAATTTGACATTTCTGTTGTGTGCAAAGGAAATAAATATATATCAATAACTGAACAATATTTATATGCGTGCAAGCAGAAATGATGGCAAATAATTAATAAAGATGCAAAGAATTTAAAAATTAAAGCGTCACGAGAGAAATCTCGTAAATAGCGAAATATCTCATCATTGCAATATGCGGTAATTGATGATAGTATATATGTATTATCAATTATACGTGATAATGATGGAAAATGTGAAGTAAAAAAGTTGTATATACGTGTAGTGTAATTAATATTATATTACAAGACCGGAGTGACAAGATAGTATATCATATTGACTCCAAAATAACGAGCTAAGTGAGTACTTTAATTCAATTACTTTCAGAAAAAAATTATCTTATAATTATATGATTTTTTTAGCCATATGTTTAACATAACATGTACCTAAATATGTAAAATTTTAGTTATATACGTCTCAGTTAATTATATGTACAAGATAATTTTCACACTAATGTGATGCCTGATCGTACTAATAATTAATGATACTAATTTTGTGATATATCTGTAATTATTGATGATATATATGATAATACTCGTCCCTTCATTATTACAACATTAGTTATTTTATTGACCTAATATGTCATCTGTGATATATACGGATATGCCTAATGACCACTAGATTATCTTTTCAATAATTATGGACACCAGAGATACCTTTGGGCATATTTAACCACGCTATACTATTCTTTATACTATTATTAGGTGATCAAAATTTGTGATATTATTGTCTATTTTCGTATAATACAGTTACTCGCCAAAATCGTGTTTGCATTACCGCAGCACATCAAATTGAGGAAATATTTCAAGACAAAAGCACTATTGATAATGAAAACAATATTGGACGAAATAGACTATTCCGCAAACATATATATTATTTAGTAACTAATTACGATACGTTGTACGACACGATGTTATTTACTTGACGACATAAACAATATTTCTCTCGTCTTTTATGTCGTTGCGAAAGGATTTTTTTCATCGTCAAACGTGATTCTTGCGACATAAAGGAACAAAGTTGAAATTATTATAGTTTTTTACTCGCCTATCAAGACGAAAAGACGTGCGCTGTCGCAACTATAGATTTGTATGGCTTTCAGGTGTGTCTCGTTGCATACATTTGGCAGCGTGATTGCCCTGCGGGCCTTGACACTGACGACACCCAGTGCCAATAACGTGCTTTTAAGCGGGTTAAAGCAATTTGCATCGGAGTGACCATGCGCGCCTGAAATAGGTCGCTCTGCGATCCGTCCGCGGAACCTGATGATTTTTCACGGGAACAAGTTCGTCGGCCGCGAGCGGTCGGCGTTTGCATACAAACCATGGGCGGAGGCTAGAAATATCCTAGAACTGAGTTCGACTTGAAACTTCATGAATATGTGAAAGTACCTGCCTGCCGGTGCTATACGTAGGCTCAAGAAAGTTTTAATCAGACGCTTGACACTTGATATTGGGCCGCGCGTTGCCGAAAGATACCTCGGATAGTTGGCTGTTCAATGTTTAATCTACTTAGGCACTAGTAACAAAGCGACACACGATAAACTTTATTCCGTGAATCGAATAAAACTGTAACTACGAGTCTGTCCATATCGATTGAATCTACATGATTTAATTATTAAACGCAAGCAATTGTCGACAAAGTCTGTTGGCAGATCGAACGGTTGAGTCGGTCATTGTCCTTTTTCGTGACTGTAATATTAATGCGTCAGAATATGTTAGTTGTACGAGCCCCAGTGAAGCGTTGTATTATACAAAATAAGGACGACCAATCGATTTCAGCTGAATCCGAGTCCGACTTATAATCAGTTGCATTGATTGCCAAGAAGACGTAAAGCAAGTATTTCTGATTCATATTAATATAGTTAGTTATATAAATGGGACTAATTGTAAGATAAAACTTATATGTATAGATATTATCTGATCCCTATGCGTTGCAATATACACATCTTATATTGAGAGCTTGTAGAGTTTTTTACGTCTCTGAGAAGAATTGTCAATGTTAGCTAAAATCAGAAAATTGACCCGATGATTTCTGTTTAACTGCGTCAATTGTGGTAACTCGCAAGGTAGTAACTCGCAAGAACGACAGGAAGAAAAGGGAATTCTAAGGCTGTCGCTGAGCGCACCGCGATCTCTCTCCCGTCTTTTACTGACAAATCGGGGAGATAGGTTACCCACCGAGGGAAATGGAAGGGAAAGCTTTTGGAAGAATTACGAGAGGCGAACGATGTCGCGGACAGAGACACGCCGTGTCGATATCTCTTGTACCCGAGATAAGAATGTCTTCCGTCGAGCGCGCATGGGGCACGAATGAAAATGGATCGGTCGCGGAAAATCCACGTGTGCGGAGACGAATCTGCTTAACGAGATGCACTGGCGAACATTTCCGAAAACATTTCGAATGTCCGAGATGGATTTATTGCACGCTTACACGTCTCGAGATTACGCCGTATGCTTCTAGTTTGAATTAAATAGGGGACGAGGCAATATCACTTTGAAGAGATCTTATAATTTACCGGGATCCGTCGCGTCGAGCGCTTTTACCTTCATCCAACGGCTTGATTTTTCTTAACAAGTATGAGAAAGAGAAAAAGAGGGAGACATTTCTCATTGCGGATTTTTTATCTCGGAATGGAGTTTCTCGACTGAAAAAAAAGAGATAAAAATATAAAATCCAGTGCGGGATAATCAGAATGTGTCGCAAGATACTCGCAAGCGGATTCGTACTTTGAAGATGACACTTCTTGCAAAAGCGTTTTTCGCAACCGCGCGAAACGTTATTCTCGACGAGAATGGAATGAAATTTTGCCGGTTCGAAAAGCGCGAGCGGAGCAACGTTCCCGGTGACAGAAGTTTTCAGCTTGGTGGAGGAACAAGTGAAAATGTCTGAGATGCCCGGAAGTTCCACGCCAAGTTATGGCAGCTTTTTTCCACGGTGGACGTCAACGCGGAGAGGCGGTTTGTTACTATCTCTGGCGTTCCCGGACGAATTTCAGCCAGGAGAAGGAACAGGTGGAGGACGAAGAATAATGCTCTCTTCGTGGGTAGCTGCACCTCCTTGTGCCGCCAATTCGCCAAGATTGAATTGTCTGCCCGACGGAGTGACTTGTTGTTACGCGGCTTACACCGGCGACGAGCTTGCGACCTCCATCTGCGCGATGAAAAATCATGTCGGCGGCGCTGCACGTTCAGCAAAGCGGTCGTAATGAGACATGCCAGGACTTAGCTTCGTTGCCCGCTCGGATGTAATTTTTTAGTAATAAGTTCGAAAATGTCGCTAATCTCAAAAAATGATGGATGTACTAGTACGATAAACGATAATTTCTTATTTAAAAATGGATTTATTTCATTGGATTAATTTGGTTTCCTTCTCTCACGTGTGTATTTCTCTCTCTTTATGTAATTATTTATCGATAAAAAACTGTAAACTTTAAAAAAGACTGTGATTCATTAGTGCTAAAACTTGGCGAATGTGATGCTCTGTTATATTTTATCTCGTTCTTATTAAGACTGATTTATCTATAAACAATTATTCATTGAAAAGTGAAGGACACGCAGTTGGTTCTTTCCAGAATGTACAGTGTTAGCAGATATGATGGTCGGGCGAAAACTAATTAGCGAAAACTATTCTCAGAGAGAAGATGTGAAGGAAAAGATGGAAAAGAAAAGAAATGAAGAAAAGCCATTGATCATGAGGGAACAGTACACACAGAGGATATTGGAGCGTGTTACCATCAGCAGAGGGTACGAGGAACACTCGAGACATTCGGGCGCCAGAAGCGAAGCAATTTTTTGATAGGATCAGTCGACTCGCGTCGAGTCCGCCCACTGTTTCTTCGTTTTACTCGTGCCCCGTAGGAAATATGAAACATCGAAAATGGACCTCTTTTCAACAGGAAGACTATCGGAAATTTTCTCGCGATGCAGCCAACGAGGCAGACATACGAAACATACAGCAGGATCTTCGCACTTTCCTTCATTTTAAACTCTAGTTCTCCTTAAAGAAAATTTCATTCGACCTTCTTTTTTCCTATCATTCTTTAACATTCAACTTTAACTTTTGCAACATTCAATTTCAGCTTCAACTAGCATCATAGCAGTTAACTTTATTGAAAATCAAAAAAAGAATTAGATTTTTACGGTAGTCGGTATAGCTCAACTGTTAATGATTAATTGTAGAGGAACTGCTCAATTCTTATTAAAACCAATTTCTTTTTACGTAATGATACTTTGGTTCGAATAAAGTCTCTCTAAATTGACCTAACGACTCGTACATAAGAATAAGAGCGGTCGGAAACATCATTTATATCTCTTGATCGTGCAATATCTTTTTCTGAAAAGAATACACTTCACGTCATCATACCTGCGAGCATCAGCTCGTATCAAAATGTAAATGACTTTTATTATCGCATAACGGATTCGAGTCGACGACCATAAGGTGCTTCTTTTGTTGAAATATACGCGATTAAGGATGAATTGAAGACCCGCGAAACGGTCTCCTACAATCACACTAACGGTAAATCGTAAATCCTTCACTCATCCTAGAAATTGCAGACGTAACAAGTGATAGATTCTTTTTTCTTGCCGTTCTCTGGTTCTGGTCAAGAACAAATAATAGTTCCCAAAGTTATATTACATTTGGCATCTCAGCGAGATATAAGTTTATGAATCAAATCATTTTTCCAATGCTAGGTACTCGTGAAATGGTCAGAATCAAATGGATTGATTAAAGCAATCTGATAAATGGAATTGTGCAATAACTTTCAATGATAATTTGATAATTGTCATTTTTAATAACTGCCATTAAATGTAAATATTCAGCACTTTTAACGATTTTAGGATAATTATTTGTGACTAATGCAAATTTACATAAAAAATTTATATCTTTAGTTATCCGATGATCTAAATTATTCCCTTTTGTTCTTGTTATGGACTACTGGAGGTATGCTATCAAGCGCATTATTAACAAGTACTACATTTCAAATTTAAAAAAAAAAAAGAAAGAAAAAAGCTCACAAGCAATTTCTCAAAAAAATGAGATTTTAAGTCTTTTTTTAGTCAGAAAGGTTTAATGTCAGCTTCCCTCCGGGCACGATAAAAACCTCGACAAAATAAAATACAGGGGACTCGTGTCGCCGGAGCGACCCGTAAAAAGCGATGGCCGGTATTACAGAGGCATTAGAGCCAATCCAGATCTCTGCGATGGCCCAGCGACAAAATACGTCGGATATTTTCGCCACGAAAAGCGCCCAGGTCAAAGTATCGCGAATACCAGACGAAGCTTACGCTTTCGCTCTCGCGCTGAATTACATTCCGATCGCTTCACTTGCCGGTGCAACGCTGCGTTCGATGCATCCGCTTATTGTATAGGATGTCAAAAGTATTCGACGCTTGAAGCAGTTTGCATCTCTACGAAGCAACCGCGTCGATCGTTTTCGAAAACAATCACTCTCGTGGGGCATCAGAGCCAATGATAATATCCTTTTACCAAATATAATATTCATTGTATATGAATTCTTTTCTTAGCTTCTATTACTAAATTTTTCATTAACTTTTTTTTTAACACAACGCGCAACGTGTAGTAATTAACATACCGTGGAAGTACTGTCGAATGTTACTTTAGAAATTCCTTGCCTCACTTTTATTCGCTATAGTACGAACTTCTAGAGATTTTTATCGTAGTTCTCTGATTTTCCGGTTTTCCGGACTTGTTAGCAATCTTAGATACTATCTTACGCTGTACTCCGCTTAGTAAATATACAGTGCTTTACCGGAATCGTTTCTGTATTGCCGTCTCTCTTGTTCTTTTGAAATGTTTTACTCGGAAAAAAAATTGGCGACTCTTGGGCAAAGTGCCTTACATTCAACGGCACTTAATGCGCTCTCGTGCATATTGAAAATCGAGGGAAAACTCGGCGTGGCCTAATATCGGTCGCGTGCGAGATAATAGCGGTGAATATAGTATTGTGGAACAGAAACTCCTTCGACGTACGGAAGGCAAAAGCGTATCGACTCGCACGCCAGGGGAGATTTTTGTTTCGTGAGTTCATCGAACCAATCGTGAAACAATCTTTTGAAGTTTTCCAAAGAATAAGAGCCGTTCGCATCATAAGCTAATTAAAGATACAAAAGGTATTTAAACATGATACGGCAAATAAATAAAAACTCATTCCTCTAAATGAATCCAAACAAAGATAGTAAGGATGAACTAAGGCAAACGAATATTTAGGACAAATATGATCGAACATAACAGTCTCTTTCCTTTAATGTACCGACAAAAGATAGAATATTTCGATGTCAATTTGGGCTCATCTCGTGCTCGTCATTTATCGAAACAAGTTCATTCAATCGTGTTTATTCGCTCTTTATTCAGTCTTTGTCCGAATCGGAAATGGATTATTCTACTTGTTTTACCAACGTGTAGCAACAATTTTTTCCCCAAATATATTTATGCGTATAATGTATTTAACGTGCAGTAACTTTTAGTTCTAAAAATTAAAAAAACGATATTAAAGAATTAATATTATTTATCAGATAATTCGTATACAAGTATTTCTCAAATCACTTTTGGAGAAAGGTATACGACGCTCGATAACCATAGCGCAATAATTAATCGTTGTCAGAAGCGAGATGTGTTTGTCGTAGACACGTCAGCCGCGTGTATATCCGATATTGCGGCAAGGATATCGGAGTCGGCGAAGGCGGAACAAGTTTTAATCCAGTGCGCGCGAAATCTGGTATTAAAGTTTCATGAATGAAAGTGCCGGTTCGGTTTCGCGTTCGCTCGGTCGGTTGCTTTTTTTCCATATCGCAGCAGCGGACCGCGCAATATTAGTTGAACCGCTATATCCCGGCATAAATAGCCAAAATCGATGGTACACGCCCGGCCGGCGAACGGTGGAACCATTGGCGCGATTGCCGCGAGCAAGGACGATGCAACCGGAGCCGCACCGCTGCCGTCGTCGTCGTCGTCGTCGTCATTACCATCGTCAGTGTAGCCGCAGCTGTTCCGATTCCTTGCAAATAAATTATTCACGTTTTCCGCCCTCAAGCTCACATGGTACGTACGGTCGCTCACGCGCACGACCGCGGCCTTCCGGTCGAAATGCGGTTAAGCTCGTCTTTGCGCGGGCCCGGAAGCCGCGCTGGATGGCCTTCGTTATAATTGAACCGAATTCAAATCCCGCGTAACGGGCGGAAGCGCAATCGTCGCGATCAATGTTTGATCCTGGCGATTGCGCGGCGATGATTAATAATGGGCAATTAGCGCTGCCGTATCTAATTATTCATGGTTAACGTTCATTAGCGCCCGTCGACCAGCTTGATTCCGGGGTAAAGAGAAAGCGGGACAAAGACCGTGTGGGAGGAAAGCGTTCCGGCTTCTCACGCGACTATGTCTTATTGTAATCCCGTCATGTTAGTCGCGTATAAGATTTTGGATAATGAATAGAGCGCGGGACATTTGCAGCTACGGTTCACGAATAAGAGATTGATGTAGCGGTGCATTATGAAATTGTTATGATAGCATTAAGCACAAGTCGATATATCAATCACTAGAAAATACAACAAATTGAATAAAAATATACATATTTGTGTGACATACCAGTTTTCATAGTACAAGTCTACAAAAACTGTTGTATTTAATAACCTAATACTTTCAAAACTAATCTTTTAAGCTTTTCCACGTCGGTCGTTTGTCTCATCCATTTTATATCGGTGAAAACTAGAAAGTTCTGTATTATCTGTTAAAAAATAGCGGTAAAATATAGCGTAGCGGTTGTATAACTGGCCGTTCGCATTCTCACCGTGGGTTCATCGATCATTTCGCGGTGATGATTCCTTGCGCCAACAGCGGACGGACAAAACCGTCGGCTTTGAAAAACGAGAGCGTCGTGATCCGGTATCGCCGAACCCACGTCGTACCGCGCTCGCTCGCATCGTCTCTCTCTCTAAAGCAGTATAACGAAATAGGAGTCGAATTACATACGTCGTCAGCTTTATTCTCGCCGTAAACATCCGTCGGATGCCTCAGGTTTGCTCGTCGCGCGAAATTCGAGTCGGACGAACGAGTGCGATGCGTTTTCGATCACGATTGGTGCGATGCGATGGAGAACTGCCGCGGCCGTGGGGATGACTCTTTCCGGATGGGAAAGCGATGGACCTAGACTCGATCATTGAGAATTTATCTATTCTCTTCATCGATTCACGTTACATCCACGAGTCACGCTTTCGTCCCTACGTATCTATCGGAACATTTACTGGCGTAATATGAAGCTAAATGGCCAACATTAACTGGCCGAGTCAATCGAATCCAATCGTTTGCGCTTTTAATCGCAATCGAAAGATTTGCAACAAAAAATATCCATGTTTGCGAAATTTTTAACAAACGTAGATGGAAATATTAATATTAAAAATAATTAATACTACCTAAAATAATTAATATGTTTTAATAATATTGAATGACAATTACATTTTTCTATGACCTGACTATTTTGTACTGCCTTATTTGAATATGAACGAAATATAATCATGGAGCACACATCCAATCGATAAAGCACTGGTCAATTTTATCGAGGAGAAAACTTTTGGGTCGCCAAAATATTTTTCTCGCGATAACAATTCCAACTGTTCGATGGGAATTTATAAAACCGTAAAAACATCTAGCTTGGCTGCATTCGCGTTTGACTTTGATATAACTTGCCTTCGATAACTTTCGATATATGACGCGAACGAGATCGATGCACATCGCGCGGTCGACTGATTTTGAGAGATTCATTAATTCATTAATTCTATACCTTGGTAATTAATTATTTTAAATCTTTCAAATTTTTCATTCAAAATCTAAATAAATTCTCATAATTTATTTTCACATAGACAATACACAAAAATGTTGAAAAAACTTTTATTTTAAAAAATAATTGTCCTAAAAAGTTGTTTTTTATCGCTCTTCATTGCAAAAGGATTATATAATTGTCGTAGAGTTTTCTACGCTATAATACAGAGAAGCATGCGCGAACATCTGAATAAAGGAATTCGCTTTAGCAATCGCGTCGCAAGCCAAGTACGATTTCGAGAAATTGGCTGTTCCCTCAACCGCGAATCACCAGACACGGACGCCCTTGTGTTCCGACAAACGAGCATACTTCGACATCAAGGGGCAGAACTCTCCCTTTAATTGGACGAAGTCCTTGCGAGAGAAAAAATCTGCGAACAAAGGCGGACGATCGGCTTTTCTGGTTATGCTGCCGAGAACCGTTAGAGAGATATACATACACATATAGGATGTTCCAAGTTCGTCTTATTATTTAAATGTAGAAAAAACCATAATTTATAAAAAAATTTTTAAACTCTGTCGGCAAATCTTAAAAATTTTTTTAAAATAACAAATAATTACAAATTACAAAATTTATCCAAATTAATTCTTAAAAATATGACTAGTAAAAATAAAACAATCTTTTTATAAAATTGAATTTATATAAATTTTATTTTATCAAAAGAATATAAAATCAAAATTAATTTTTAAGATTTTTAATGCAAAAATTTAAAGAAGTAGATCCAATTCAAGTAATTATTTAATTAATTTTAAAAAGCTTATTAAAAATTATAGGATTATTAAGACACCCGATATACACGCTCTACAAAGAAAGCGATAAGAGGCACAGAGAAAGAAATAGTGTAAAGGGTTGACCAGGCAAGTAGTCGGTGGTGAGCAACCTCGTAAGCCAGATATTTTCCGCTCAATCTGGTGGCCAATAGCTCGAAACTTGGGCTTTTATATTCAGAAGGCGACGAATGCTTCGAACAAAAGAAAGAGAAAACCAATTGCGGGTACCCCATTGCAATAAGAAGATGAAAAGAAAAAGATTTACGCAACTGTGCACTCTGATATTCGATACTTGTTCCTATAATAACAATATAATGAGTTGAACGTAAATGAATCATATAGCTCTTCTAATGCTTATTAAAAGAGCATTAACATGGAAATCGATAATAAAATAGAATAAACGCTTTCTAATAGTTTAAATCACTGCGAAGAAATATATTTTTAGTAATCGTAAGAAATAATCGCTATCGTATTTAAAGAAATTATACATACTATTCTCACTACGGCTATATATTTATAATAAAAAATTAGTTAATATGAAATGCCATACCCGTTGTTCATGCAGTTAAACTTCAAAACCATAAAATCTTGATCATTTACCTACTTCTGCGATTAATACTTCAACATACTTGTTATCTTGTAATACGTAGTTTGCACAATGGAGGACATAGGTGAAATGACACTAGCAAGAAAAGGCGTCAATGAAAAGAATAATGACCCCATAACAGATTCTATGTGCCGGCACCAGGAACGAACAATCGTCCCAGATCCATTGCACTGTACAATGGACGACGATTTATCGGCCCGATCCTCCGGTCTGACGTCAAAACCTGGCGCAGATCGATTCGCGTCACACACTTTGTGCGTGCGTGCTATACAGCAAAAGACGATGCGTTCACAGATGATTTAGGACGAAAAAGGTCGCGATACATAAAATTTTGTAATACTATGTCGATACCTTTATCGCTGCTCGGTTGTTATGCTTGTTGCAAAAATCGAGAGAGTGAGAAAGAGAAGAAATTTTTTCGAATTTCTTGCGAATTTTTAAAAAATTGCGCGATAAGTCGTAGAATAAATTCCCCATTTGTGCAGCATCGAAAAAAGATACATATATAAATTAATTGAAATGTGAATAGTGACAAGTACGTTTCAAGATTATACACAGATTTTAAACAGATTTGTTTAAATTTTAAATCGTTAGCTTGCACTTCGTAACAAAAATACCGGGGAATACCCACTGTTGCTATTATATGGCATTCAAGAGATATTTCGCCGTTGTAATTTCAAATTACCACAATGCGGCGCGACATTAATGTCGCATTAAAGGCGAGAAGAAGAATAAGTTTCGAGAATCTTCTGGCTAATACAAATTTACGTAAAACCTGCAATTCAACCGACACGGATAAAAATCGCGTCAGCGGAATCTACCTCGAAATACAACCACAAACAATAGTGGAATAATTGACAATTGTGCTTTTTGAGAATTGCAAATTGCACGTGTCAAGATTGAATGCGATACATAAGTACGGTATTCCTCTATAACAAAGTGCTTCTTTTAACTACGGATTCTTTAGATCTTTTTTTGACTGTTTATAAGCACGTTAAGACCCTGACAGTTTTTGTATTGTACTATAAGCAATTGAAAATAAAGAATTTTTTCAAAACTAAGCTTCAAAAAATTAAGAAAAAGATAAAATTATATTTTTTAAATGAACTTTACATTAATAAAATTTTATTTTAAAACCTAGTTATAGAAATCTATGCAAAAACTGTTATATATAAAACTATAATTGTAAGATATTCTTACTAAAAGAAAACCGATAAGGAATTGGGGTCGAAGAATTTGTAGTTCAAAAAAGATAGCTTCGCGAGAAAGACTCACCTGATAAAAAGCGTTACATCTTAAAATCATTATATATATCTAAAAAGAATATTTTCTTGATTGAGTAAAATAAGAACAAAATAGGCGAATGCGAATTTAGATTATTGTATACTTATCTTTGTACATTTCTCGTTAATTTTTTATGTTCAATTATATTCATCTTAATAAAGACATTCCTTGTAACTATTTGCGTTATATAGGAGCACATTTATAAAAAGAAAGCTGAAACCGTGAGAATATAAGCACAAAGAACATCTACATCTGGCATACTTATGTTTTAAACTTATAGTCGGTAAGTCAGTAATTGCCGCAAATTCACACCACCATTATGGGTAACTAGATTCTATGGACCATAAATACTTATAATTTATAATTATTAGGCATCTCCCCTGCCGCAGTTTATCGAGCGGAAGAGAAAAATCTCCGTCGAAAGAACGAGAAAGCGTTAACCGCATAAAGGAAGCGCGGTATATTTCTTTTCGCGCATTTACATGTAACGACGCCGACGCCGACGCCGACGCCGACGCTTCTGTACATTCGAAGAGTTAACGATGCGTACTTTTCACATTTACAAAGCAAAAATTTAACAGATGAGAATTAACCTTGATTGATTTGTGTATATAACGACCATCTATTTATCGCATATTTATTTTAAAATTGTAAATAAAATTCCATATGAATAATTGCAAAATTGTTCGATAAAATGTGCCTCATGTATATAAATATAAATGGCACATTTTTGTAAATTCTGAATTGAATCGATCCAATCCTTTCTCTTTCCCCAAAATTTTTTACAAAAATTCGCACGAAACTTTTGCTTTGCAACGAAGCTTAATCGTTCTTGACGTGGCCACGTGAATGTTATCGTAATTCATGTTAACATGGCCGAATAGGGGATCGCGGAACTTGCACTGTCGGTGCAAAGTGTTAAATATCGCCGTTACGAAGTTTCGACGTTTCGAAATTACTCGCGGACCGGATGAAGTTCTCTGTCGGTTGGAATCGATGTTCCCGACATGGCGCATCCTGTATATTCTACACTTCTACGGGCAACACCGCGCGCTTACAACACGATCCGTATCCCGTAATTAGCAACGCAAAGCGTAACGTCGAATTGCGAAATTTACGATCCGAAAATAGATGCAAAGATGATAGAGGAAAGCCGTACTGGAATTGACGCGTTTCTCATAGAGAATATATATATACTCTCTTTGTCTTTCGAGATTTATGAAACCGTCACGTGCAAGCGAAAAGAATAGCAAGGTTTGAATTGAATGGACTTGCTGCGTAGCTCCGCGAACAGCTGCTTTATTTAATTAAACTGACAATAATGAAACTCCGCTGCGTCTCGCTCGTTCTTCTATTGTTGAATCGCGGCGCCGTATTATGAAATAAATTTCGTAGAGTAAGTTGTTCGGTTTGACGGGTTTCTGGGTCGTTTCATCAACTAATTAAATAAGATTTTTCCCTGTAACGGCTTGCTGCCCTGCTCTTTCCACTCCGACCAGTCCGACCCGATTGATTAATTAATACGTAGTGTAGTGAGATACATGTCGAAATAAAACCGCGTGTGCGATTTGATCAATAACCTCGGTATCAATAACGGAATACGAGGAGAAATGGGGCCGCGCTCTTTTTCTCCATTTATAGAAAAACAAACCATTGATTAATGTGCAAACACCGCTCGCATACAATTGTTTGTCCCATCTCGTCCCGTCGCGCTACCTCATCCCGTTCTCGTAAGTTTAAATAAATGCATTTATATCTCATTGCGTACAAATGATTATATTGTACATTTTCTTCGGAAGTGTCGCCAAGTAAAACAAGATCATCGTTATTTACCAGTTTTCGCTGCATTTCCGTAAGACGGAACTTTCAGGGTAAGTACGATTGTCAACATTAACATTCTCGGTACAAGGGGGCCGCTTGTACACATGAACATCAGCCTGCTGAGTTTCCTCGCTAAATGAACTCGTTAAATCGACACTGCGCGAACTTCCTTATCGTATAACTGCGGCAGCTTTTAGCCTCGCCTCTGGGGATAATACGAAGCAAATTACGGCGTATCCTTCTCGGCGATGGCGATGTGCCGGCACAAGTGCTGACAAAAATCTTGGCTTGGATCCCAAATTATTTTACAGCGGTGCGAATTAAGTGTGTTATTACGGCCGAAATGGATAGTACAGATTGCTGATGCTCCGTAAAATATAAATCGTCGTGCTATCGATATTTTTTCTTCAAAGAATAAACGCTGCCATTGGAGAAAGAAACGGTAATTACATCATAACATATAATTCGGGGATTAAATAGATATCGATGATTCTATAAATATCACGAACAACTTATAATATCGATAGAAGCTATCGATCGTCCGACGACTTCATCGAGCTCTCATTTATCGAACATTTCTGACTCTCGAAGGAAAGCCGTTGCACTCCTTATCTTCTTTTTTCGTGTTCCGTTATTCTGGAACTCGATCGAGCCGCCGAACAAACCTGGTACTCATCTCCCATCCACATATTCGTCATGCCCAAGGGATTTCAGTTCAATTTGTGACTGTCCTCTCGTCCGATTCTGCCTTTTTTTTCATCCTTGGCCTCCTACCTAATCCCCCGCTTCCTCTAACCCGACCCGTTCATTTCCGACCAGCGGAGTGTTAAAGCTGCAAGTTCATTTGTAATACGCTGCGATATTTTAGTTGTAACGCAACGAATTGAACGAATGCGTGAACCGAATAGTTTTCCACCTTAATATTTCTCCGGCCTTCGCCAAGACGTCAAAGTAGCTCCGGCATAAGGACAGGTCCAAATGTTCTCAAGAACCGTCGTCCTCGAGGATACTTCCGAGTAACTGCACCGTGGTGATATTCCTCGCTCCTGCAGAAAGATTCGGGTGTGGGAGTATGGGACGTGGGACGCGAGTGGGCGGAGCGGGAAAGGAAATCGTCGAGAGATAAGTCGCAGATACCGGATGCGGCCACGGCGCGGCAACGTCAACGACGCTCCTCCGCCGATCGACCAGAAATACCCGTGGTAAAGTTACCAGAGAGATAAGATCGCTTCGTCTTATCGCCGGAGAAAGATAGTTCGCGCGATCAAGCCATCGCCGCTTCCTCTCGAGCACCCCTTTCACAGATCACACGATTTTCTTTATTCGCGAATACTCGTCTGGTGGGTCTTTCTCTCTACGAGAGAATCGACTTGGATCGCACTACGGCGAAGATATTAACGACCACGAGTATTCCTTGTCTCCCAAAGGACCCCATTTGCGATATTGCGCTGAGGTTCGAGAATGCGCCGATATTTTTATCGTAGGACGGGAGTGGTTAGCGACGGCACGCATCAATTTCGTGGTATACTTTAAGCAATCTTCACCGCAAAATTCACTTACAGCACTAACGTAAATATAAATATGAAATTAGATCTTAATTTACATATTAAAATAAGCTTTATACGACATATTAAAATATTATTAAATATATTATTTACATATTAAAATATGCTTTAGCTTGTCTCGTTAAAAAAAAAACCGATAGTCTTTAATGATGTAATATCTCTGGTTATCGTAGATAACCAGAGTAACTCTGTGTCAACCGCGCACACTCCGAGTATAATCCAGACTTTCGCAAAAAACTGTGCCAGTCGGCAAAAAAATACCAGCCGACGAAAAACACCTCAATGGAGCTCACACATCGTCGAGACGATAAATTGGAGCCGGTGCGGCTTTGAGAAAAATATTGAAATACTGGAAGCGAAATCTACAAAATGCATTTTAAAAAATAATCAAAAAGAATCGCGAACAAAAATATGGGAAATAATTAATAATTGTAATTAGAATGTTATGATTATCGGAGACTTTTCGATCCTACGATGTAATTTTGATACAACTGTTACTTTGTCCGATCGATGTCTCGACATACATGCGTAGCGATCGGCAGCGCGCAAGATCGCTTTAACATCGGATGCGTGTGGGCATACAAATGGGAAATTTCTTTTGCACAACATATATATCAGAATTCTCTTATAAACGATCTTAACCGCGCTCCTGCGCCGAGATACGCGTTCGCACGTAACCCCATTCACGTGGGCGATGTTTAGCATTTTTCCGGAAGAGCCCGAGGCTCGCTTTACGTTCTCTCGCGAGACCCACCGATGACTCCGTTTTGCGTTTGTGTGTATCGGAAGAATATAAATAGAGACTTTATCGTCTCTCAGAGAGTCTATCCGCGAAAACGTCGTTAGCATAATGTTTTTGGCGCGACGATGATGCGGAAGATGCAAAGCTAACCGCACCGAGAAGTAAAGAAAAAAACAACGGTTCTGTCGAATGTTTAGAATACGTGTACACACACGACACAACACGACACGATAGCGCTCGACGGGGTCAGCCCCCGCTTGATTAATGGCAAATATTTTACGGAGACGTATGCTCAAAATGCAGAAGCGCGCGACGAATAATTTATAGCTGATTCCAAAAAGCTTGTCGTCCAATACATTTGAAGAAAATTGTCTAAATAGTTTGCCAGAGCAAGAACCTAGTCATGCGTTTTAAACGTCAAGGTACTTATATTCCCGTAAATACTTCGATAGCAATGTCTCATAGGCTAATTTGAAGATTTATATGAAATATTTTATGGCAAAAATTAATTATAAATCGTATTATTCTAACAGGTTGAAGTTAATGAAAACTTTAAAAAATCAAGTTAATGAATACCAGCTTATTTATAATAAGTTCTAAGAGATAAATATCATGATACACTAATATTTATCACGGCTCTTCTGGTAAGTATAGCTGTCGATATTTTGCATTTGTCGTGAATTCATTCCCGTTTACTACTCGCGCGAACGACTTTTATAGAAACGAAGAAATACCGCTGAGAGAGAGAGAGAGAGAGAGAGAGAGAGAGACACCTAATTAATCAAATCGCGACTTGGGCATTGTTTGCCACGATTCCTTATCCATCGTAATGACGGTTCAATACCGCGGTTACAACGCGGCCAGCACATGTCTCCATTATTGACATTTGCTGACAGCGAAGTTGCCCATCTGACACTCCGTGTACAGACAGTGTAATTATGCCAATTAGAACTACTACATACACACAAGGTTAACAACAATTGTAAATACGTACGATGAATTATTGCAGATTGCCGCATGGCATGCCATCCACAACTTTGCGACGATTGCTCCGATTTGGAAGCTATACGTACATTCGCCAGCTACTCACCTGAAAATTAAAAAAAAAAGGTATTAATTACATAAAGTTTAAAGTGAATGTACATCGGCCGCCTACCGCCAGCTGCTCGTATTTTCATCTCGCGGCCGCAAAGCGAGAAAGGAATACAGGTTTTCGTTCCGGTATAATTTGAAGTAGAAACTTTACCAATATAAGGCAATTAACAGAGCGAGCCGAATGGTGAATACCAAATGAGAAGAGTGATGCAAGTGCAAACGCGAAACGAGGCCAAAAGCAGCGGAGGGAGGGGGGGATTCGACATCGCTGCTGATTTCAACTCCGTTTAATATTTTCGATGAAAATGTTCTACAACTGAATCGCAAAAAAACGCGCAGCTTTCGCTGCTACTTTACATTATATTAATCCGCTATGTCCGATGTGCGATAGTATAGTTCAATTTAAAAAAAAAAAGAAAGAAAAGAAAACACAGTTACACTAATCCTTTCGTCAGATTTTTTTCACGTAATTCTCATCTCCATAATGTAATTACTTTTTATGCATTTCTACTTATCGTGCATCATTTGCATGCGTTTAAACATCTTTTTAAGAACAAAAACATATAAAACATTTCTGTTACTAACAAAGACTAGGGTGTAGCAGCATCAGTTTATCTACTTTCAGATAGATTTTCTATGCATCGTACATAAAAATAAATGTTAACGTTAATAAGAATCAACCACGAATAATTTCGTTCAATAGCAAGCGTTCAATACTCCTCTGTGATACGCGCACTTTATTGTATATAAATATTGGTAAATATAATACTCCTCTCTTTACGAAAGAAAAAAGGACGTCAACGAGTATATACGCGCGGGAAAGAAAATGCAGGCAACCTGAGGCATCTCGTATATATCTGCGGGATTAACGGGTTATTTTTCGTAACAACAGAAACAATATTTATATTGTTAGCGAAATAACATTAATATGTATATCTATCAAGAATATCAATGTTAAAGTTTACAATACATATGTACAATTTGCTATCGCCACGAAACCTTTCATCTCAAGTGAGAGGTTATTCTCGGCGCTTTCATCGAGTTATTCCATGTAAGCGCGATTTCAAGTACGCATATTGATTCTCGTAAGTACAATATACATCGTTCTCATTCCCTGTGATATGAATAATGCATGGAAGTGATTCTTATCGCGCCAAAATGGCGCGAACGAACTTCGAACAGTGGAACTTTCGAGGGTTTTTTTTTCACCTTACGCTCGCGAATCCGAGGATATTTCAACTTCGACTCTCGAGAGTTACGTCGTTCTAGCAGACAGGCAGAACAGTAGTCTCCCACACATCTATGTGCGGCAAAAGTTCGGTAGACTCGATCAAGCACTTTCACACGGTAGCTTCGTATTTTCCAGCCTCTCTCTTCGTTGGTGGTCGGGCCCCGAGCGCACCAAACGACGGCGTTTCTTTATTTCGCAAAAAAACACCGGGACACAGCAATGCACATGGTTGAACGCGTTAAATGCCTACGAGCACTTTGTCGAAACCATCAACGTCGGAAGCATCCTTTTTTTCGGCGCAAGAGTATAGAGGCGCGCAGCGAATAAAAATGAAAAAACGGCGAAACACACACACACAAATTCACGCATACACGTCGATGAAAGGAAATTACTATGCTACAAAATAGGAAATATATTTTGCCGCACATACTCCACTGTTAGATCAGGATATATTATTCAAGCGATACGCGCGCGCGTGACGGAAACGCAAATATCGTGACCTCCATTCCGCCAGAAAAAGAAACGCCAGAGGCACTCCGGGAATGAAAAAAGAGGAAGAGTAAAACGATGGAAAACGTTGCAAACGCGGCTGGGCGTGTCCGGCACGGATCTCCGATCCGCTTTTCCCTTTTTTTTTTGCCCTGTATCCCACGCGCGTATTTGATAATAGGAGCTCCGGCGCTCGTCGTTTTCGTCCGTACGTCCGCTCGGCTCGCCACGTCTCTCTTTTCGGACTATACGCGCGGACGATTTACTCGACAGCTCGATTTAGGAAAGCTGTCAAAAACTAAATTACGGTGGCTCTAAAGAAAAAAAGAAGATGAAGGCAACCACAAACACACGAATAAAACACGTGATTCCGACAACTGCACGCACGCAAATCTACGCGCGCAAAAATTGAAAGCTTTATGCGCGCGACCGAATTTACGGTATTCCTTTGCGCGGCGCTTAAAGAGGTTAAAGATAATCGTGGTGATTTACCGCAGCGATTTGTTCCCCTTATAGCCTCAAGTAATCAAATAGGGGTAAACAGTACAGTTGATCACTCTGCAATCATTGGCCACAGCTTAAAAAATTAAAGATATATTATAAAGAAATACTATTAAAATGTTTTCAATTATAAATACAAAAATATTTTTGTAATAATTATTATTTTTTATACTAAAAAACATTTTAATAATATTTCTTTACAATCTTTAATTTTTTAAGATGTGGCGAAAATTATTGTAAAGTGGCCAACTGTACTGTTTACCCCTATCATCGTAAAATTTGCAATTTCGCCGAAATATTTATCACCGTGGGTGAACGACGAAATCGCGACGGCAGACAATGCAAAATTTCTGAAAATAGCAACAACCATGGCAATCGCGAGTGTCATTTAACTTTACACGAAAATGTCCCCCCCCTCTCTCTCTCTCACACATATCCTGACTAAAGCACTATATATGTACCTACACACAAGATAAAGTACCGTTTTAAATCAGAAAAATGAAATTCAAAAAAAAGAAATATGCATATAATTCGTATTTTGTCATATTTTGGGTGCATAAATAAATCTATAAAAAGACAAATCATACATGATATGTTATAAAATGATACTGAACTCAAGTTTTATTTTTACTGATTTTCGAGCTTCTTATATGTCTGTGATTTTATCTTTTCTTCTTTCCAGTAATTGGTTGCACTCGTACATCCAAGATACCTCAATTTCAAAAAAATAATGAAATGATCCATATGACAGATCATCAAAACGCAGTGCACCTCTCGCACCAAAAATGTTCAGTCTTCGAAATAGAAGATACTGACAAAATGTCATCGGCCGCGGCGTTAAAAGTAAAGTAATTAATGTCGACTGACGCGAATAAAATAAACAATGAAAGAGAGTTACTATATATTCCTTTAATTTTTTTAGACACTTTAATTACATAACGGAAGCATCTTGCAGCTCGCATACTATCACATAAGTGGTTTGTTGCGACTGCCTTTAGATAACGAATTTAATTCCAACACAAAGGATAACATAAATATCGTGAGCTTTGTTATTAAATCAATTAATCATATTAGAAGCAACGAATGATTTTTTTAATCACGTTAGAAAATTTAATGTATCAATAAGGTGATGAGTAACACTGTGTATCAAGATTAACTGAGGGAAGTGAATTTCATACTGCGATGACGTATCACTCACGTTAGCATAGAAAGGATAATGAGATAGGCAAGGGCGCATCCTTACTGCAAATGAGATGCGCGAGAGCCGTCGGTTGTTTAATGTTTTCCGAGGTTGCTGATGGACGGCTGGCTTACGCGATGATGCGCGCGAATAACGCCACTCAATCATGTCTAGGTTGGATATTTTAGTATCGTAAGCAGAGGATGGTATTATAATATAAAAATTATAAAAATACGCGTTGCGCTGCAATTAACCCGGATGCAGAATTAATATACGTCAAGAACTTGAGCAAATTGTTTCTTAATTAGCTGAAACTGGTCGTTTCTTTAAAAACGTTTCAAATTAGTAACCTTAACATGAAAAAAAAAACAGTCTCTTAATTTATAGCCGGTTAATTGAAATGTAAAACTGAAATAAAAAATATTAACTATATAGAGAAATTCAATTAAAAAGCTACTTATCTACAATGAGTTCCTTTATTTACGCGATGTCAGGTCTCAGAATTCAATTCGGGAAGCGAGTAACGGAAGGTACAAAGACAAATAAGATATAGAGACCGAAGAGAGATAACCACTTTACAATAAAAAATTCCATTAATCAGGAAAGTCCTTTCGATACGATTCTGGTCCGATTAATCTCACGATGCGACGTTATTAGAATACATGTCGCGCTCTTTGACCGGGAACGTACTTCATTACCGAAACACTACGAAGCTCTTGTGGCCGGTACTACGGCGCGCGACGTTTTCATAACTTTACAGAAAAGATTAAGTCCCGAGCGAAAGCCATGCAGCGGAAAAAAGGTTTTCGAGGAGGAAGAATCTCGTCGCTTAAAGGTGAGTGGCACGGCGTGGACGAGGACGAGGACGAGGACGAAGACGAGGACGAGAATGAGAACGAGAACGACATCGACCGCGATCGGTGCTCGTTCTCGGCAAGATCGCCTTGAGCTCTCCGACGGAAAGTTCAAGTTTCGCAGAAACCATCCAACGATAGGACGGTAGGATGAGTAGGTACTTGAGAGATCCAATATACCGAGGACGGTTCTCCCCAAAGCAGCTGCCGCGGCAGTGTGTTGCTGGTTCCCGTAAATGTAATTACGAGAAAATTACGTATCGCGTTCCTTTTGGCCCCAACCGCACGACGCCGACACCGAGATTACTCACGCTAAGAATTTTTAATAACGACGAGTACGTCATCGAGAAAATTCGCTCTCGCCCGCCCTCCCTCCGGCCCGCCCGTTCGCTAACTCACCCACCACCACCGGCGGCGGCGCGGCAATTGATCCAGATATTCCCGGATGCGGTTTTTCAACACACGTCGGTCGGTGCTGGAGGCTGGAGGCTGGAGAGCGAAACTCTCAAGTGCCATCGCACTTTTTGTTGCTAGCTGCAATTCTCCGGAAACGACGAAAGACTTATCAGCGAAGGGAGAATTTCGGTATAAGCCCGCCACACATTGGTATATATCGGAAATCAATAACAATAAGCAGTGATGGAGATCGATATAAGCCGCTGATCGATGAGGCCAAACTTAACGGAGAACGATCCTAAAGGGAATAGATAAACGGATTGTTATTACATTGGCTGGGGCCTTCAGGACACTCTCACATATGTGTGATTTATCGACATTTTCACTCGGATAAGAAATTTCACATTAAAAAAACGAACAGACGTTTTAAAAAAACTAAATCAATTTCGCAAACTACTTTAGGGTGCAACCACGATTAATATCGGTCGACGTAATGCCTTCGGATCCATGTGGCACCACGTCGTTGTCGCGTTAAAAGACAAGCTAAGGACGGCTCTTAGCGCGCATTAAACGTGCCATCTTTTAACCATCAAGAAGACACGATGCGAAAGCGCAGCAAGGGGATTCATCGTACCGGCAAATAAATTTCTTCGGCAGATTTTCACAGGGTCGCGCGCGTGCACGAGGACGCAAATTACCTGAGAGAGGTCATGCTTCTCCAGGCTGCGGAATGCGCCGCGCGAACGATATTCCTGCTCCGTTATACTTCCGCGTGAATGTGCATGGTAAAAGGGACGCCGTCGTTCTTTATAAAATGCGCTTTCGGTATTCCTTCCATCGCGCGCTATGACGCCATAGAAAATTTCATACGTGTATTTCACGTATGGAAGAGAAAAAGAGAGAGAGAAAGAGAGAGAAACTGTAAAAAAGCACAGCCTGTTCGCGTGGCTTACAGATGCGGAATATTAAACAGCTGGGACGAGCATGAATCTCCTGTCAGGCGACGACGATGCTGCGCGACATGTATATCGGAATTAACAATTCGACAGATCTGGCGCACGCCCGATTTTTCTATTGTTACGGAAAACAGAGAAAAAAACCATTTACTGACGCGTAAAATAGGTATTTTATAGTAATATTTAGAGAGTAGAGAAATGTACGCGATACACATTCATAATCACACACACACACACACACAGAGAGAGAGTTGGCAAAAATAATATAAATAACAAAATCAATGCATCAAAATTATTTAAAAATCTTTTTGTGATTCTCCGCTATTGCAATTCGTTAGAATTGCGCGCGCGCGCGAAAAATGTGTAATATAATAAAAAGAAATAAAAATAAAATAAAATAACCTGAAACTCCACTCGAAAGGTAAAATTATATCAGAAATGTCATTACTTGTTCACAGCATTTGACACAGATGTATCCGGATACTGCTTAGAAATCTACGAACCACCTATATGGTCGACTTAAAATTACATGTCGCTCGATCATTTCTTGGCGAGGCGTGTGAGAGCATCGCGATACGCCGCGTATCTAGAGGAATGGCAGCTTGTTGGGATGGCCGCGGGCAACATTGACCGATCGTTTTATTAACCTGATCTTTGGCGAAGTAATAGTCATTTTTCTACGGGTCACCCTCATAGACCGCCGCCACCGTCGTCGTCGTCGCCGTCGCCGCCGCCGCCACCACCGGCGTGACAGCGGCCTGTCCGATGACCCCGATCCATTATCCGCCGGTTGACAGCGCAAACAGCGTCGTCGTGCTCCTCGCCTACGACCAATGCATTTCAAATAGAGAGGCGTTTACGGCGTCGAGGCTTTTATACAGCGTCGCACGAGAAAGGGTCAGTGTAAGTAGTACAGAGTGTACAGGATCAGACCTACTATCTATTATAAAGATCACTTTGACAAAATCGGGAAACAATACCGACATCTCGTAATGCTCCGCGTCAAAAAATATTATTATTCATCTCAATGTATTCTTTAATATTCTTAAGTAAGTTTTATACAGTTTACGGTGCGTATTATTCTGATTATTCCAGAGAAGAGGCTGATTAAATGAAAGCTGCGTTTTCGTAGAAAGGGAGAGACAGAGAGAGAGAGAGACAACGCTTGACGTAAACACTTCGATGGCGCCAACGGCGAAGAACCCGACAGGAATTCATTAGCGAACTCTCCTTCTCCAAAGCAGCGTTCGGCGTTTAAAGAAATTACTCTGAGCACTTTAAGAGACCCTATTACTATGAGGTTTCTCGTTTCTCGGTGGTGCGACGCAAACACGGTAAACACACTTGAAAATCTTTTAAATCGAACCAGGCGTTCGTTCGCACGTCGATGAGACAGATGAACCGCGTCGCGTCATGTCGCGTAGATTACCTCACGAAAAATCGACATATTTTTCAACGAATGAGAGAGAGAGAGAGAGAGTGTGTGTGTTATACAAAGAGAGTAGTTCTTCGTGTTTCCTTTACGCATTCCTGTGCGAAGGTGTATTCGCGCGCGGTATGTTGTCGAGACTAAAAGACGCGCGAGCCCGGAATGCGCGGTCGCATGGCGGCAATCTCTCTGGGATGCTACATCTGCATGCCGCGACGACACATTCTCGTTCGAGACGAGAAATATCTTGTATTCGATAAATCTGTTCGCATTCGCAGTGTAAAGCCGATTACTCATCTGGTTTCGAAATAGTATATAAATGGTAGAAAGATACATTAATTAATGCAAAGTTAATGAACATTGGTAAATAACATTAATACGAACTTTAAAAAATTTTGCCCACTATCCGAATTGTTTAACTACGAATGTGCACTATCCGAATCATTTATTGTCCTCGCAGAGTATTTTCCGATATTTCCAGATGAGCATATTTTCACCACCGCAGAATACCACCCTTGTTCGTTTTGTCGAGCGACTCTCTTTGACAGAAATTTTCATCTCTTAACTTCGATTAACTTTGTAACAAGGCGCAAATCAAAGCGCCAACTACATTACGTTCAGGATTAAAGTGTTAATTAACATCGTAATAAAGTGCGTGACACGATATTAAAGCGATCGGTTGAATACTGAGTATTACGCGGTCTGAAATTCTAATTTCAATTGTAAGTGTGAAGCGAGAAGTCATATGAAAGATAACATATTGGACAATCTTTTAATAGGTAAATATTTATTTTATTAATATTATATGCGAAATGTGTGTGTGTGATTTGTTCAAATATGGAGGAAGATTAAAATTTCGCTTTATCGTTACTTCGTAGTCGCAAAATTCAGCAAATCGCGGTAGAATTTGCTCTGCGCGACGAAGGGAAGAGATTTCGGATTAAGTGGCGAGTGACGGAGAGTTGGCACCGGATTAACCCTTAACACTTCTGTATTTTCTCATCGAAGGCGAGTAGGAACCTCGTCTTTCGAGACTTAAGCCTTTGATGACCCATCGAAAACCTTTCCGAGCGTGATCGAAATGTGAATCTCGTTCGGTTCACATGGTCCGTGGAAAATTTGACGTTTCGAAACTGTCGCTATCGCCAAAATTGCGATATTATCTCAATAAAACAATATGTAATTAAAATATGCAAATAATGCGAAAAGTCAAAAAAATTAAAACGTGCGGGATTAAATCTTCAATAAATATTAACGAAATTTAATAACGCAGTCGCAAAAGTGACGTCAATTACAAATTAATTAAAAACATTTAATAAAAATGACGTTTTCATTGCCCTGATAATTTAAATAAATAATAATTAAAATAAAACATTATTTCTAGCACATTATTATCGACGTCCAACATTTTTATATAGGTGTATGTTCAAGGAAATATAAAATTGCGTTCCTCTTTGATGAGAGTTACTATATTGATTACATGTTAATGAACAATATAAATTTTGTTGTGTTCCCTAACGGCTATTATCCGTAAAGCATCGCTGATGCTATCAATAACGCGATACTCGAACGGCGCGACGAGACGCTCACATTATAATGCACTTAACTTGTTCCTCCGAGCATGTTAACTCTCTCTGTTTCGAGATTACGTAACACGTTGCACAACTTGTATGGCAATGTTGTTGGTGCAACTTTTCCCCGCCTGTCACGTGCCCTATTAAGTGGGTACGTCGCCAATTCACCCTCCGTAATGTGCGTCGCGATGATTAACATCGCCCGTCATTTAAACCGTGAACAAAAGCAATCCATATAGAACATGGCGTCATTTAACACGCTCCATTAATTAAAAGCAACGCGCATTTTTCTCTCACCCTTTCCGCCGCGCGTAATAAACATGCGTATATTACAATAGTTTACACGTCGCATTTCTCGCGTTTCTTTCCCGCGAGAAACACTTGATTATTTCGTCAAATAGACTGCGACGAAAAAATAGCAATAACCGTCTCTTGGCAGAATATGCTATTATAATATTATATTATATTATATTATGTCCGATAGTTTCTGATTTATGTATAAGAGCGATGTATGTCTGTTATAATAGATATCACCAGAAATATCACGCTAATGATACGTCTCATTAAATTCTAACGAAAGCAACTGCGCGGCATGCGAGCGAAAGGCAGTATTAATTACCTTTAACGACGTAACATAATCTAACATCTTATTTCCCTTAAGGGATTGGTGTTTGAGTTAGAACGGCGGGTTGTTTGAGGTCGGATAGCGCATCTAATCACCCTGCGCGAGTGATGCTACAAGCTTGATTAGTCCCACACACTCACACATTATATGATCGATATTCTACCGGACTTGTCATGTGCAAAAACAGTCGAAAAATTGTTTCTCGTCGCGGTGACACATCCAATTAATTTAAATTTAAATTTATTCATGTTATGCGTTTCAACACTTTATATTTATGTAAATTATATGTGCTTCCCTGATGTATCTTACGCTTTTCGTAAATGGTAGAAAAATGGTAGAAAACGGTTTGATCCTTAATATACCGAAAAGTAATTTAAGTGTTAAACAACACTTTCCATTCCTCTCCACCAGCGCGAAACGAACAAATATTTTATAAAGTAACTCGTATTTTGATGCAAAGTTTGGCGAGATAGTTCAGTGTCGTATACTAACAACATAGTTATACACGCTAAAAGTTTACTTCACCTCGCAACTGTATATTATCTAACGGAGCATTATCTTCGAGAAGAAATTCTCTCTAATAGCGTTTTTCACTGGGAGAACTAGTGCGCACTGAGTGCGCACTCGTCATGGGCAACGTGTTTCACTGGGCATTTCGGTGCGCATGAAAACGGTGCGTGCTGTTTCACTGGAAAGTCTAGTGCCGAGTTTTCGCACTTTAGTGCAAGAATTCGGCACGAGCTCTGAGAGACGGTGCCAGTTTAGTGCAATATGGCTGGGCGGGATGCACGATTAATATTTGAGCTGTTAAATTTGCTTTCATCATCATCATCATCTAGCAGTGATGAAGATAATTTTTTACAAGAAAAAAATCCGCGAAAAATTCCAAAGATTGCAAACTTTCTTCAGGTAGTACATAACCTTACGGATAAGGATGTAAGCATACATATATGTACATTTTATTATCTTTATAGATTATAATTTGTATTATTATTGTATTATTATGTAAAACAATAATATGTTTTGTATAAATTAGTATCAATATTACAAATAATTATATTATTATAGTTTAAAAGTCATTTTCGCGTTACACGAACAACAGCCTACAAGATAATAGAGATGTATGCACATTCTGGATTCTATCCATCTGATCGGAGCAAAGGAGGTAGCGAACCTACCACTCCAGAATTGGATATTTTGTCATTTTCACAAATTCTTTGTAAATTATCATTGATGTCCGATAACTTTAAAACTCATGAATCATTGATCTTTCTTGGAATTTCAGTAAAGACATCAATCAATCTTTTTCGTGCATCACATATATCCTGTAATGTAATTGCAGGAATATCGTGCCTATTATATATGTGTATATATATATATATATATATATATATATAGCATGTATGTCAATAATTATTAACACTAATTTAAGAATTAGGCGAGTAAAGTATATATAAATTAAAATTATTTATAAAGATATATAAATTTTTAGGTTGCTGGTTTTCCTAATGTGATTGGTTGTGTCGATGGGACGTCGATTAAAGTTCGAACACCAGCACATAAAATAAAGTCCACTTACGTAAATAGGCACGATATTCCTGCAATTACATTACAGGGTATATGTGATGCTCGAAAAAGATTCATTGATGTCTTCACTGGGATTCCAGGAAAGATCCATGATTCCCGAGTTTTAAAGTTATCGGACATCAATGATAATTTACAAAAAATTTGTGAAGGGAAATTTCATATATTGGGAGATGCGGCATACCCTATAAGGGAATGGCTAATGATTCCCTATAGGGATTATGGAAATCTGTCCGATAAACAGAAACAATTTAATAAGAAGTTTTGTGCAACACGAGTACTGATAAAGCTTTCCATATTCAGAGCGACAAATATGCACAGAACTGCACTGAGATGTTTAGCTGGAAGCGCAAGAAATTCGCACTTTCAGTGCACTCGGACAGTGCCATCTGAACTCAACGAGTTTTCGGTGCGCACTCAGTGCTATCCAGTGAAAAACGCTATAAGAATCTCTCCGAAACTCATCAAGAACGTCTATAAATGCGATTTAATCTGAGTAGAGTGAGCCATACTCCGAGACCAAAGTTTTACTATTCGGCATTGGATTCGAGTTTCGAAACGCTCGTATACTCCCTTTTCGATTTGTCACCAAGCGAAGTGCGCGGAGTTTTTAAAAGTCGTGCACCGCGCAAGGAAAGTGATTAATCGTTCCGATGGGCACCGCACCGCTCATTTGTATACCTACATTTCGGTACGCTGTAAAGTTCCGACACAAAGTTCTAGCACGACAAACTCACGTACATACAACAAAGGTAGTTTCTCGTTCCAAATCTTAAGGAAACGATGAAATTGTCTTTACTCGAAATATCATTACTCGTACGATGAGCGCACGTATTATACATTTTTTATTTAGATTTCACTCACAAATTATGATAATGAACGATAAATATTGTTTACTATTAAGTAACAAAACAGATGCAAAAGTACAAAGCTATTAATACTATTTAGTAAATTATTCAGAAGAGAAGAATGACCGATTAATTAATTGCGAATTTAAATTCAAATTTTCGCTGTTCTATATAATAATGAAAAATTAAGTGAAAAATTAAATTTGCTTAATTTGATCATAATGAAGTTAACATGTACTACACAGCAGAACGTCGATTATTAGTACCTATAATAATTAAAACTCTAATGAATAGGATTTCTATCAGGCAGAAATTTACCTTTTTCCTGCAGTTCTTGCGTTTTTCTTGCATGATTCCAAATTTTTAATCGGCACTGTGTATTCAAACAAAAGTCTTTTAGACGACTTCGAGACAAGAACTGCGTGCAACTCGGCAACTCGGCCAAACTAAAATTGCAGTGGTTGTCGTTGAAGCATTTAGTGGATAACCCGTGGCGCGGCGAAGACAGCTTATCCCTGCCGCATTAAAACTTTAATGTTCCCTGTAGACGCGGAGATGGAACGAAATGGCAGCGGATAGCGTGCAGAAAATTCGCGGTTTTCGACACTTAATGGTTAACGACACGAGCGCGAGTGGCTTTCGCTAGATAAAACCAATTTTGCATTTTAAGACATCTGCAGCAAGCAAGTGAATGGCACAAGCTTGCGCGAGGTCGAGTTTTGTGATTGTTATATTCTTTTGTGACGGGTAAATTACTAAATACGACAAAACGACAAAACAAATAGTTGTAACTGCGTATAATAGCCACTAACTGCGATGCGGTTCGCTTTGCGCTATCGATAGTAAATTTCACGCGCGACACAAAGCACAAAAGGACAACGAAAACTTGCTCGTAACGGAGGACGTTGATGTAATAGCATCGATATATCGGCACGAACGAGCATCGAGGCTTCCGCGTGACACGGCCCCGGGATCGTACATAAGCGCCAGCCCGAACAAATGACCGTCCATGGCGGGTTGTTGCGGAAGGGCACGACATCCGGTTCTACAGGCGAACGGAACGTGTGATCGATCATTATTCGAGCGCCACGGCCGTCGCCTCCTTTCGCTTCTCTTTTTCGCGTCACTCTCACATATACTTCAACTTCTCGCTGTATCTTGCGTCTATCATCTCTTTCCGAAGGCCGGCTTATTTTGCCAGTTATTTTCCATAACTGCAGTTTAAGATCCGAGCACGGTGCGGAACTCGATTAAAATATTTGTCCCGAACGAACCATATAGGGACGATTTGGGAATTATTTTCAAACCTCTATTAATACATGTTTCTCTTAAGCAATCGTGTGCTGATTTAAAAAAAGATATTAAATCTTTTAATCCTTCAATATGGAAATCTGTTGAGATAAATTACAAATAAGTAGATGAAAAATTTACGAATAGACAAATGGAATAAATATAATTTAAAATCGAGTAACGAGGATTACTTGTTTTCCTATTGCGAGAGAGAGAGAGAGAGAGGGAGGGAGGGAGAGAGGGAGAATTTGCTACAGAGCTAGGCTTTGGAAACATCTTTGGTTCAAGCTAAAAAAGATATAATTGAGAGATCTCATTTTCGCACTTCTCATCGATCCAATTTACCCGATTTCAGTAATAATTTTGAAAGGATGCAACGATGAGGTCGCGGCTGTCACTATGCTGACGTAAAGCAAAGCGGACGCAAATTGGTATCGGAATTCCATTACGCTGCAGATGGGTGCGTGCGCGTGCGTGCATGTGGACCGACCTAATTCGATCGAAATGATCCTTAAACAGGGTTTATAGGGTCCTTAGAATTTCCATGAATACGAGAAGCTGCAATAGCGAGCAGAGAGCAACGTCGCGTCGTTTGAAGAGACTCGACTTTTACGTTGGCCGATAATAGACCCCGGCGAATCTGCGCTTTAAATTGATCACTGTTGATGACCTAGTCAACGCTAGGGGTCTGCGTAAACGTGAACAACCGAGTATCGCGTTCGCGATTGCAGCATTCACTTTGATTTTAATATATCCAGAATCCAGTGAATAGTAGCAAAAGATACCATTCGTCGACGCAAAAACTTATCGATCGTGAATGCAGGATCGAATTGCAGTCGAAATGTACCAACCACCCTGCTTTTCATTTCCGGTATCCGGATTTATATACGAATTGTTTTTCTCAGTTTGACCTAGAATCGAAATAAATCTTCCATCTATCTATATCCATTATTAATTTTAACGGATTACGGTAATATCTGTTCAACTCATCAACTTCCTGTCAAACTCATTTTACTCATTATACAGTTGCAACCAGTCTTTTCAGATTATTTACGTATTTCGAAATTACACGTAACGTGTTTCAATTTCAGTCAAACGTTTCTCCCCCTTTGATCTTGATGCAATAATCATTCACGATCAGTTCATATAGTTTTTACCGAAAATCTTATAGCGTGACTATGTTGATGGTCCAGCACATCTTTTCATCGCCGTGCCATCGTACCGATTAGGAGCGGAAAGTAAGGGGGCTCCGTAATTATGACGCCATTATCGTCACTCCGAGAGCGCTTATAATTACACGGCGTTAGCGGCTCGGGCATATACGTTGCGAAGCGAGTTACGTTAAGACGCTCGCGGGAATACTTACTCGAGAGACGTGACGAGGGCGGAGGCCGCGGGTCGCATCGTGGAGATGGAAGTAAACGGCAGTATCTGACATAATTTTAACCCTTTGGGTCGTGTTAATTACAAGACGCGTCGTGTACGTGTGGCAGCTTCTCAACACACCGTGACTCGAATCGAGACCCGAACCATAACATCGGCTTTTCTTTCATTATACGTTACATCAAGAAAAATATCTGCGATATTAATGTATTAAAAAGACGAAAAAAAAACTTGATAAAGAGATATGGCAAGGGTTTACACAAAGCTATTATACTCGGAGACTATTTTTAATCTGTCACAACTGTATTTACCTCACCTTCCAATAATATTTAAGTATCAGTTATTATGCTTATTCATATTATATTATATCTCATTATTTAAATTATAATAATAAATTTGTGTTGAAACAAATTTTCTCTAAAATTTAACATTTCTGAAATAACACATATATCAATGTGTCATCAGTCTATCAATAAAATAAACATCTGGGAAATATACATATTTCCCAGAAAGGATGTCGTGCGGACGATCACGTTAATTGGACTGCCTTCGATACGTTTGTTATAACGATCATTATGATAACGGGACGGCCTATCGTAAAAATAATACGTGTGTACCTTACTTCAACTTATTTCCTGCGAAACTCCTTGCTAATGATGGAAGGATGCAGGCACCATTTCGCGAAACGTAAGCAAAGCGAAACGTACAAACAAAACTACAAATAGATCCGTTGCTGTACGTACAGAGACAGTTGCGGGTAGCGGGTACACATTGTAAGATCAGGCTAACTGCCGCAGCTCATTTCTTTGCCAAAGCATATGCATTGTTGGTCATTAATCCAACGAAAGATGCAGAAAGCATTGACAAAAGTTTCTTTTCTAGTTATATAGAGCACCAGTTTATTTAATTAAATATCATAAACGGTTATATATACACACCTGCCTGATTGATGCGTGATCGTGGCACCAGCGCACGATTACATCGGCACAATTTCACGTCGGTGAAATATTAACCAGTAAAAATCTAAGATGCGCGAAAACTAATGAGCGGTGAGCGCACACTTAAATACGTTCGCGTACGTGCACATACATACATGCGAGTGTACGCATGTCCCGCGATATAACGCGGTTAACCACCACGCAAACGACCCACCTTCCATAGGCTCTTTCGCTAACGATCGCACTCCAAATTGCAGGTCGAATCTGGGGCATAGCCGCAATACGGCATTTCGGCTGGAATATGAGACACGGGCTGAAGGAGCCCTCCGCGAAGAACGAAACGACTCTCTCGTCCGCGTCGGGTCGTTCGTTCGTTCGAGGATAACGAGTCGGTGACGGGACTTCCGCGAGAGCTGTTATTTTTCGATGCCAAAACGGAAGTCATACCGAAGCGCGATCATTTATACTCGGGAATAACGCGTGACAAACAAGCGGACAATGGCGAATAATGACGACTGACTGTTAAAAGAGAATCGCGACACGTTCGAAAAATCGTGATAAATTCGTAAAAATGCGTTCGCCATTGGCCGACGCTTTATGTTTCAGGGTCGTTTAACTGCCCATTCTCCGGCGCGTTCTATATCGCTAAATAAAATACAAATTGCGTCATAGAGCAAATTAGCCTGGTAACACGTTTTCGCTTAATTGCGGCAAATATAGAGAGCGCGCGTCGCGCAGCTGATAATTCGCGAGATATAATTCGCGAAATTTCAGAGTGGATTTCTCGGTATTACAGCAGTCGATATAATTGACGAGCAGCGGGCATGGCAGTCTATCGCAGCGTGAAATTGAATTAAAGCACAGTCGGTTGACAGTCCCGGTCCCGGTGCCCGGTCCGGTACAACTGTTACTACAAATTTGCACATGCGTTTAACAATGTTCACAGCACAACGCCTCGTGTCAACGGATATGATAATCGCACATCGGAAGTTACATCCCGGATCGGTTTGCCCTTATTTTTTCAGGAAACACAATTTATCGGCAAACGCGACGACGAGCTCGCACGTCGCGTCGTTAATAGCGTGCCGATCAACCTTGTTGTCGTTTAATTCAAGTCGCGGTGACGATATTGCTGTTTAATCATACGTAATTGCATACCGCGCGGTTAGCACCATTCAGAATGATCCCAATAGTCGTCGAACCGAATATTCGAATCGCGATTTCGCTGCGCTGCAATATTTCCAGAATTTATTTCGGAATCCGAGTAACGTCAAACGTAAAATCAAATTTATTATTACCAACTAAACAACTTGGTAAAAAGTTCTTTTGGAGATGTTTCCATAAAACAGTTTGATTTTAGAACGTCATTGCGACAAGACCAGCGAGAACCTTAGTAATCGAACAAAACGTCAAAAAATATTACCCGCTCGGCGATCGATCCGCCATCGTTAAGTAGAACAAGCAAAGAGTTATGGTACTCGTGATATACTTCTATTCCCCAAGATCGATTTAAAGTTCGTACATCCCGACAGAACTCGGACCTTCTGAAATCCGAGAAAATTGCTGAGATAGCGAAATCCTAGGCAACTTCGTACTTTCAATGAGCGCCGATAAAACTGAAATTGCTAACAAAGCGAGGTAAGTACGCCAAATATTACATTCAAATCACATAATTGATTCTCAACCAATATATGCAAATTATAAGAGTTATGATTAATAATTTTTTAAAAATCTTTAAATAACTTTCACACTTTTTAAAAATTTATCTATCGAAACTCTACAAAATTGATGGCGTGTACTTTACAACACAAAGGAATATATCAGGAAGCACTTCTTTCTTCTCTTAACTTAGTAGCTACGTCTTGAAATTTAAATTAAAACTTAAGAAGTCAAAGAGATGTCGCGGAAAAGTAAATTTGCAAAAATGTTCCTCGCTCGGAATTGCCCGAACAGCATTGTGAAATTTCATTGGGAAATCGCGTGAATAGTAATACGGGTTGTATAAATTCGCGAGAAGCGAATTCGTCCGTTAAGAGAGAACTAACTCAAACCGAGCGGGTCACCAAGTTCTTTAAACGTAACATAATGCCCGCGTCTCAGCTCGAAAGCAGCCCGAGGATTTAAGTTCAGAAACTTCGAACTTTGTCTAATTACGGTTTGCAAAGATCTTGATATTCGTAGCACCTCGCCCGTGCATCGACCCGAACACATCGATTAAACATTAAACTAATATCTGCATTAAATACCTACATAAATATTAGTTTTTAGCTTCTAAAAAAGCTCTAAAATTAATGATAAAATAACATATAGATAAAAACTGCTTTCTCCAAAAAATATGAATAAACGACATTGTAATGTATCATTTTTGCAACGTATATAATATAAATGTGCGCTCTTTTAAATATTGAACTTAATTCTTCCCAATTTTTTTTTGCACAAATTTTATTTCGCACATTTATTTAGTCTCCTATTTATATGTTTTTCCAAGTCAATTTCAAATTGACCACAAAATCTCTCTTCGCGGAGTATAAATGTGAATTTATCGCGTTACTCTGCAAAAACTTAAATTGGACGGTGCGTGAGCTGCAACGCTGCATCCAGTGCTATATAGACAACTAAGAAAAATCCGCTTTACGAATTTTTACGATATTATTCCTGTCAATGGCGTCCTCGTGAAAATTCCCACGATGGCTAGACGATGCGAATGTAACGTTGTGTGCACGTGTAATACACACAAAACGAAGATAGATGTTCTAACGCAAGAACAAAATCAGGAAATATGATTCACGTCATATTTGATATGGAGCGTGTCGCGCTCCATTGAATATAAGCTGACACAAATATTTCGAGCATCAAATGTCAAACGAGCTCGCAAAACGTAGCGAAGCGAAACGGGATTATTGTAGCGTATGAAAAGCAAATTGAGACTTTAACGTTCCTTACTCGTAGATGCGCTACGAACGCACATGATATCGCTTCAACGAAAAAGAAGTAAAACCATCAGAGACTCCAAGAGACATGTTTACACATTTTAAATAAAGTAAATAAACCGAAATAAATTCGGAATAAAGTCTCGATGTTTCTAAATAGCTAATAGATATGAATATATACGTAGAGGATAAAGAGTATTAATTTAACTTCAAATATATCGTGCAATATCATTATCGAAACCCGAAATTGGAAATTATTTAGAGGCAAACGCGTAAAATTTTTATCTACCAATAATTCTCTACAATCTGCTAATTATTACACAAAATCAGTATCGTAGTTTCGATTACGGTTACCGAATGTATATCATAACTCGTCACAAGTTAAAAGAGAAAATCAGATTCGAAATATTCGGATCAACGATAATGATTACACAAATAATTACATATTCCAATGAAATAGCATCCAACTACTAGCATCGATTACATTTAGTAATAATTAATCGTTCACGCCGGATTTTAATGAAGGATGTCCCCACAAGAAATCGATAACATCGTTTCCGCACTCCGTTCGACGTGAACGCGTTTCGGGACCTTCGCTATACGACGAGTTATCGCGACGCGGACGATATTTCGTTGTCGGGCTCGATAATGTTATCGGTAATATGCTCGCTAACATACCGGAGGGAAACACGCGGTCGTCTATTCGACGGCAATACACTCAGTCGTACTCTCTCGTGTATGATCGAACGCAGCAGGCAGATATAGAGGTATTCGTATCGGCGTATTTAAGTTGGAGGCATTCTCCAATAACAGGAATAGGAGCCGCCCTGGAATCCAGCATAAATACGCCATGGCATCTTCTCCTATATTGCTTTACTATATTGGCTGAATGCGGCTCGGAAAAATTCACGAGGAGTTCGTCGTACGCGATTTCTCCCCCGCGTCCCCTAAGCCGCGGTAAGCACATCGATAAATGATGTGAGTTATGCACGCGATAAGAGATAAGAGAAAAAAATATGTTTTATCTTCAAATAGACATATTTTCATGGGACTGCGTATACGACAGTGAGCTACGATAACATTGAAACGAATTTTTCTCAACACGATTCGCATTTTACACACTTTATCCTTTACATTATTACCATTGTATTATATACATTGCATATATATAAATATACATTGCTCATTTGTATTTTCCTTTTCAAACGAATTAGTCTACCTCGCTGACAGTTTATCGCCTGCCAATGAGTACGTGTCTTTGACCGATATCAAGGTTGATGTTTCAAGGATCTAATATCATTTGGCAATTCGCCCCATCTTGCCGTCTTTCGCGAAAGAAACTAATTACTTGCTCCGTTAGTTTTAAGAAGCGTCTAAAACATTCAGTCAAACCTCATCTGCAGTTACGCATTCTTGCTGCATTGTTGCATGCCAGGCTCTACCTCGATCGCTCGTTGTATAAATTGGTCGCGTTTGGGATGCTTGGAATTTTCTAGGTATTCAAACGCTGCGAGAAACTGAAAAGTAACATTTTCACCACGATGTTTGCTGTGGAAAGCTCGTCTAATATTTCGCCACGAAAGCTACATTTTAATGTAACGTCTCCAATCCGTTCTGCTTCTTTGGCAAAATGCCAAATTGTGTTCCCTAACGTGAAATTCTAATGGACTTTTTAACACTATGTAATTTAAACATTTTAAGGCACGCATGGAGTAGATTAAAGCGGACGCAGCAGCTTGGAAGACATCGAACCGCACATCTTTTCCTACCGCGCCAAAAAAAGCGATCCAGCATTTCAAGCAACGGAAAAGCTCCAATATTAAATTTGGAAAGATTCCCCGCTTATCCGATAACAAAACGATCGAATAATCCATGATAACATAATTCATCACGTGGTCGAATTGATACAATTGCATTATAGGCAGTGAAATATCCCTCGGCGGCAATCAATGAATGCCTTCATCGAGAACTTAATCTAATTGCTAAATCGAGCGTTCGCAAGCCGACATTCTCGCAAAACAAGCTCGTTATGCAATTTCGAGGATTTAACTTTGCTCTACGAAATACGAATCCGCGGCGAAAAAAATACGGGGTTTACGGTGATACGGGACGTCTTAACTCGGTCAATGTCTTCGCGTCTCACGTAAATTACGAGCGCGACGAAATTGCCTTTGCTCTGGAGAGTTGCGAAAAATCGTCGACCGCGAGCGACCGCCGTTTTCCAAAGTGAACGGCTTGGTGGCCAACTGCGGTAACGAAGTTCGCGGTATAACCGAGCGGCGATATTTTACAGCGGATAAACTAAACACGATAAAATGCTGGCTGCTTCGTTACAAGCGTGGCGAAAAGTTTTCTTTTGCCGTAATTTGCCGCGCGATTTTGTGGCGGGTTTTCTTCGCACCGCAAATTTTCGCGGTTTCACTCTTTCGTTGATATTTCCGTATACTGTATAGCAACGAAAACGTATCGCGATCACGCAACATACTTGATACCGCGTGATCAGCTGTCATACGAGAATACGAGACGCTGAAACAAATATTGATGTCCCACATTTCATATATTGGTATTCAGCAAATCGACGAGTCAATGAACGGATTTGTACGCGATTATATACTGCATTACGGATTAGAAATCCAAACGGGTGATTATACATATATGATCAAAAGCTTTGCTGCATATATGGAATATTAAACAGAACTTATGATTGCACTTGCTCGAATATAATTTAGCGTATTTTGGTAATATTTAAAGTCTGTTTACGAATAAGCACGAGATCATTTGATTATCTCAACATTGTTATACAGAAATAATTGAAAAAAATACATGATATCTTTCTTCCAATTAAAAGGAACTAATGTTCAATTAGTAAACTTTAGTTTATAATTTAACAACATATTATATGCTTCATTACCAGATCAAAAAAAAAAGATTGAGCTTTGATTTCAATAAATAAGTTCTAAATATTGCTTTATATATATCTATAAACAATAAGAAACGTTTTTCAATAAATAGAAAAGAATAGATCTTATTGTTAGTATATACATGTACCGGAAACTGATTGTTATGTTGCATATATAATATGAAAAAAGTGAAATATTTGTTAATTTTTTAGATTCTGCTTGGATTGTAAAAACTATATGTCTTGTTTAGTCCTTTGTCAATTTCTTTATTATCAATTTGTCAGCTGTGACTTCGAGAGTTTGTACCCTGTTGCCCTGTTGGCCTATATTTTAGGCAGCCGTCAGACCGGTGTTTCAACCGTGCCGTCATCACCTTTGCTCGAACTCGCCGGATGTCGTGCTACTTTATCCTTAGTCGACGTAACGGACTAGACAGGCAAGATTGGCGTTGCGGCGGGCGGTATTGTGTTCCTAGTATTACTGGCCCTTCGTCTCTAATTTCAATCAAGTCGGCGACGTCGTTAATCCACCCATCCACTTACCGTAACCGCGAGCTTCTAGATCGGAGCTGAACTTTATTTTATCCTATGTATAAAAGCTTAACACTTAACCATATCCGTGGTTGTTAGAGAAAGTGCTTTCACACACACACGGTTAATTTAAAAATTTAGTGATATATGACCAAATTTGACACATTTTAGTTTGGAAAAATATACTATGCAAATAACTAATATATAAAAAATGAGACAAAAACAAAAAGGGAGGATGACAAAGAGAATTCTTTTCTCGTAAAAAAGTTTTCCCCTAATTTTTTTCATTGTAAAAGTTATAGTTCGTAAAGGGCACTGAAGAAGATGTGCAAACTTTTATTATGCTTTAATTAATTAGTCACTATTCGTGTTTGTCTTTACGGAGCTAAAATAAGCCAAACTGGATTACAGTCTCGACCGTGCAGGCGATATCACGAGAACGGAGATCTGTCGGCGTGTATTGGCGAGGACCGACGCCGACGATCGATCGTGGACGATCATAAGGTGTAATTCGTGGCCCTCCGCAGAGCGACAGTGCTACGGATGGTTTACGACGGGTCGAGCAAAATAATTGCCCGGATTTAATTAACAGTAGTCAACGCCGACGCTCGTCAACGTGGCGCCAAGCTAATAAATAGCAGGAGGTCGGCATGCAGCGACTTGGCTCAAGCGAGAAACGCGTATTTCACGGAGATATTACGCGCCACGAATTCTCGTGTTCGCACAGACTCCACGAGTCGCGAGCGACATTCAAGCTCGATTGCGACACAGTTCCGCTTTCTTAGGTCGTGATTTGAGAATAAGCGATACGATATACTTTCTCACTAGACCGATCTAACCACTGAGCTATATCGCCGCCTCGTTTGCAGCTAGGTGTGTCGATAAATATCGTGAGCGCGCAAACGGCGCTTTAGGTACACAATCCCCGTTCTCGCAACACACTCGGTTCTGCTAATGGCGAAAACACAATTTCTCGACTGTGCCTATAGCACACGGTAAAGTAACGATTAAACATTGTATAAACGGGCATGTTTGCTCGTTACTATCTGGCGAGTTTAGCGGCGGCTACAAAACTGGCTTTGTGTAATTATGTAAACTGGTAAACTCGCCGGCTTGTAAATACGAAGATGTAAGGTTGAAACCCTGTCAAATTTCACTGGATCTCTGGTAATATTATTATTCGAATAATAAATTGGCTAAAAATAGCGCACAGATTAATTTACAATATATTACCAAATATTGTCTGTTATTTTGTACATAAAACGTCAGCTCTTTGAAAGTTCTTACTCCTTGCATTACCATGCCAGCAAATATATTTTCCGACGTATAGCAAACAGACCGCGTTGCTCTTACAATCGCTTTCTTAACTATCTCGTTTCCACCATAGTATGCAGCAATTTAATAAATACGAATTTTATCTATAAAATTATCGTGATCATGTCCGTGGTGGCACTCTTGGTAAGGTTTAATTCAACATTTAACCGAAACCAGGCTCATTTTTTTTCGCCATCGCTGCCTGCATATTTTACCGGTTCAATATCATACGTATGATATGGTTAGTGAGTATACATGCATATGCATGATACATAGCGATGAATGGTTGTTCAGCGCAAAAAAAGACGAGGTTAACGGTGAGAATATTCCCTGTTTTAATTATCTCTATTTTAATAGTCTACCAGCGTCAGCGGCCAATCTGATCCCGTGAATGGAGAGTGCGAGAGATTATTTCTTTAATTTGCGAACATTTTTATCGGTAATGAAATGCCAGAACACGCGCGATATGCCGATACAAAGCGTTTCTTATTGCTGCGAGCAGAATGCAAATATCAATACCTCGTTACCTCCCAATATTCGGCCAAAAAGTATAATATATATAAAACGCCGGTTATTTTCGTTTTCGAGATTATGGAAAAACGGTGGAGTAAAATTTAATTACGTCTGCGAGGTAGCGACGCTGGAATTTCGTCGATGCGAAGAGATTATCCGATAATTTGCGTTGCAAGCGGACTGTGAAATAGAAGCGGAATCGATAATAAAAATGGATGATAATAATTGCGTTCTGCAGCGATGTCGCCCAAGCCTCGATCATAGTATCGTTGTTGATGATAACGACGATGCGAAGCTTCTCACACAAAAGAGAACGCCTTAAAAATTTCCGAGACGAGGACATCTCGACTGTCTCATTTACCGTGTCGCGTTTCAGCAATCCGAAAGCCGAGCTACTTCGGATAACGCGGTAAACGTCGTATCAGAACACATTATACCCGAACATCGTACTCCAGACGTCGCGTGTATACGGTATACGGTATACGAATGCAGCGTACATAATTCAACAGCGCAAGTGACAAGTGAGGATGAGAAAACAAACGTTTTCTTTTCCGTCCTGAAATGAAGATAAGTTACACGGAAAATATACCAGATGCCAGGTATCTACCGAGAATGCGTTATCATCGTAGAACGCGCGTCTCTCTCTCTCTCTCTCTCTCTCTCTCTCTCTCTCTCTCTCTCTCTCTTTTTCTCTCACTCTCGTGTTCTAAATCTTCTGTTAGGCCCGCGCGAGAAACGCCGTGAGATACCGATCGCGATAGTGAGAAACAAAATCGCAAATAAGATCATTTAACAATTGAATTTCAAATGCCGATCCATAATAACGATTTTGCTAGAGGAGAACGTCGCTACGATAGCTGATAGCTTTAAACGGGACTACTTCTTGACTCGACTATTTCCGCTAGACAAACGTTTCACTTGTAATGCCACTGCTTCTACACTTCTCGGCCTCCGACTTTACTCTATAGTCGTTATTCCGAAATAGCCGTGCGCGTTTAACTCGTGCCTTCATACTTATAGTGAAACAACGTTTCCCCGATAAAGCGTTTTACGATCTTTCGCCATAACCGCCTTCAGATATCTCACAGAAACAGGAAATGCGACGACGCGAAGGTTCTCGCGATGGAAGCAGCGGCAAACAATTATGTTTCAAAGAATCGAAAAGCATATTATTGTTTATGCTGATTCGCCGTGATTACATCATTTTGCGATCACCCGCGAGCTCGTAAATCGAATATCGGGTTAACGGGTGCATTTAAAAAGAGAGAAAAAAGAACAAGAAGAAGCTTTCAGAGGTTCGATCCTGCAAAACTTGCAGCCGTTGTTGTACATACATGACGGCGGAAAGTTTACGGCTATCGCTACTACATCGGCGCGAAACAGGTCGGCCCAGCACAGTTCCGGGACGAAAGGGCGGAAAAAGGAGGAAGCGAAGCGGAAGTTGAGCTTTTCGCCCTGGCATTCGCCTGACAAAAAAGCTGAAATCTTCAACATCAATGTTTCACAATAATGGATTTTCATGGCGAGAGGCCTCGAGCGTGGAGTAAAAGTCTACACAGTGCATCATATGCTGTGTACAACTAATGTTACACGATCTTACTTTTTTCAAGTTTTCGCAATGTTTTCAATTTAATAAAACTTTTTAACACACATATACAAACACATACTTATAGATTTCAATCTGTTCTTCTTTGCTTTAAATTAGAGATTGTCTATTGCTTCTATCTTTTCTTTAATTATTCACTGCACTATCATTTAAAAGCGTATGTATACGGATGTGTATGTGTGTGTGTGTGTGTAGATATTATGTAATACTATACTGTGCGTTGAACTCGGGTCCGTGGGTTCGTTAAGCCAAAATGACTGTGCGGATCAGTCATCCCTACGGAAATCTAATCTTCCTTTTATTTTGTTAGTTCAATCTTTTTAATTCCAACTTTTTAGTTTAAAGAGTTACAATATATGTACATATATATATATATATGTGTGTGTGTGTGTGTGTGTGTGTGTGTGTGTGTGTGATCAAAACTTTCAAACGAGTAGGTCCTCTTTCATAATCTTTCCATTTTACGATATATGTATAAATCCAACCATCGCGTTTATCTCGAAATTCAACTTTAACATTGAAAGCTGTATTTTTTATTATTTTATACGCTTATTGATTATTTTGTACGATTTAATCAGCGGTTTTATTTGGCAAGTAATATCGTACCGCCAGCGCCGGCGCCGCGCTGGACCGATCCAAGCAAGATGATTATCAGGTACAAATTTGTAATGCATCGTCGAGCAGATGCCGAGGGACGGTATACCCATAAGAAGCAACAGGCTACGCGCAATTAATTGGTGCAATTTACGGCGTCTTAACTCCGTCGCACTATACGCTGCTCTCGATCTCCGATCGGGAATAGGGAACCGATATATAATCCGGGATTACCGGGCAATGATCACAACGTTGCTACCTTCTGTTGAGATACGCCATCCGCCATCATATCACGACGGATATTATCAAATATATATTCATTCTTTAATTTTCCAACAAATCAATTATAAATGAAATTAATTTCTGTCTCTTTTTCTCTCGCCATTATTTTAAGAAATGGACTATGTCAAAATTCTCGACAATTCTCATTGTCGACAATTCTCCTCAAAATATATATGAATATTTAAATTATTATTTGTATAGTTCATACATATTAAGAAAATTTATAAATAATTATTATAAATGTAAATGTAAAAAGTACACAAAATTTACATACACATTCTCCTCTTCGCAATGATATAACGTCAAAAATTTTGCGATAAATTTAGTATGTATTGATTTATGAATGAAAATTCGTACAAATCTACTATGTTATTTGCAATTGTACACGGTTTTTCGTCGAAAGATATTATAAAATATTATTTTACAGTAGATTTATCCCCAAATTTTTAGATATTATATTGGGAGTAATTGTCCCCGGCTCTTTTTTAAAATTATAAAGAAATGTGGGAAAGAAATCTACTCACTGAGAAAAAAGTACTAGCGTACGTTAATAAGCGAGCAAGCATATTAATTGAAACTAGTAAATGTACGGCGTTTGTCTCATCTTGTGGTCGGAAGGCTCAAGTTGTGCAAAGTCTCTGCGGAATGATAGTTTCAGAAATGGAACATACTTAATTAAAGAGACGGATTTTGAGAAAGCTGGAACTGAGTAACTATATATGAATGGCGAGTATAAATGAACGAGAACAAAAATAGTGAACAAAAAACATTCGGTAAGATCTAAAAACGCCTTACTTTACCTCTTCGTTTCCACGAATTATCCTTGTCCTTTCGTAAAGCCAAGATTATAGAGATCGACGTTTTCTCACAGACTCTATTATTGCTATAATTTTCGCGCCATTCGCCGCGTTGGCTAAAGTATAGTAAAAAATAGAACGTAATCGATAGATTCGCTTTAATATTTCAGATGCAAAAGGAGAATGGAATTTTTCATGGATGATATGTCGCGTATTGCAACTTCTGCTATTTCCGGTCTGCCTATCAGCGACCAGGAGAAACGCCACTGTTTTTGATCTAACAGCGATTGTGCGAGCTAATGAATATTTCGTGGTGTTAACAATCTCAGTTTTAAATCGATTAGACAAGCACAAGCACCACCGTCTGCTAATTCGTTTCCCGTCTTGCGTAATGTGCCACGTGCGGCTGCTGGCGGAGTTTGTATTCCCAAGATTTACTCAGACCCGGGCTTTGTATCTTGTACACATTGCAATTGCAGCGGCAGGTGCGATATTGCGTCACGCTATATGCACACAGTAATACGATGCGGTATACTAAGCATCATGGTTTTGGCTTTAATTGCACCATGCGATCCAGATACGCACAATAGAAGACTCAATAGCTTGGATAAAAGTGTAATATATTAAGATAAAGATAGCACAGAGGATACGAGCAAAAGTAAAAATTTAAGAAATCGAGACATGATGTTAGCCTTTCTAGAAAAATTAAATGTAAAACTTTGGAATGTATACATATGATCTATATAGGTAATATATGTATATGTGTGTGTATATATATGTACGACGTAATTTACGTCACCAAATGCACATATAAATTAAAACAAATATAATTGAGAACAGGTCAGCATAATAGCTACATCACATTCCTAGCTTTCTTTTTTTATACTGCCCATGAAGCACGAAGCATAGATATATATTAATATCTAGCGCCGTTGTCTCGCTCGACAGCAACAATTTACATCCAGTACTTTAGATATAAAGTTTTTATACATTTATGTAAGAAACCATGAAGTTACAAACTTCGTAATGAATATTACCTCTACCCCGTAACACTGTAAAGGACAGACGTCCTTTATTGCGTCAGACGGTCCAATAATTTTTTAATGTTTTTTTTCTCTGTACTTCCCGGTTCACTAAGAAATTGTTCTATAAAATAAAGAACAAACAACATTTTAAAATATTTCCAAATCCTATTTATAAGATATATAAAATTTCCCTAATGCGATATTTCATAACTCAGCTATTGCCCTCGAATTCGTGTCAATGATAAACGAGTGCCAGATTGATCTGATCCTCATTAACTATAAAACGTGCGACATAGCCACACAAACCTTGAAGAAGGTAACTAAAGTAGAATAAGTGGAACGTTCTAAAGATAGTTGCTCCGCACAGGCGCGAGTAGAGGCAACGTCTGTTAAAGCAGAACTAACAAGGCGGGATCATCGCGACGCTCGGTCTATCCGCATTGGGAATAACTACTTATAAAGTGAAACAATATGTGCTACGTCTCGACGCTTCAAACTCCCTCAATAAATACACAACCGTGCAATCAATTTATTCCATTGTCGCTCGCGACATACAACACGATGGACTGACTCTATTGTATCATTGACCAGCGTTACGATATTTTCATCTGGATATAGTCACAAATCTCCTTCTATCTGCTGAAAGCTCCATTCGTGGTAAAAGTTATCTATATTGAACAATATAAGTTTATTAATAATATTATATAATATCAATATAAAAACATTCTTATAGAGTATTTTCTATAATCTAGATTCTAGATCTAGAATAAAATTTTTTAATTCGATTTAACAGAAATAATATTACACTAAAATAAACGAGATTTTTTCTCACAAAAAACATTAATAAGAAATTTAATGTTGAAAATTAGAAAGCCACAAAAATGACATTTTTCTTAGAAAAGTTGATTTTAAGTTCATTAAAAGTTCTTAAAATATCTCACTGGTTAAAGGTTACTCTATGTATATACTTGCAGACCGACGCGCGACGTTACGGACGTTGAATCTTTTACTACATAGTTTCGTCCTTTGAGTTATCCAACGAGCTTTGAAACGCCGGGCGAGCTTACGGCGCCAATTCCTTAATCTATATGATGGTACTTCCCGAATCATGCCGCGCTATAAATCCGAGCGGTGGAACGCGAATGAAAAGAAAGTCTGAGAAACTCAGGAAACTCATTTCGTGTGGTACATGATGAAAGAATCGACAGTCGGCAGCAGCTATTACGTTCATAGCGCGCGGACCACCCCTCGCTTCATCTCCCGAAATTCTTCTCGATGGAGCTGTTGACCAGGTGTGGGTCAAGATAACTGGCTGCTGCCTGAGAAAAGACTTTCGGAGAACAACGCAAATCGACGTCGAAGGGAAGGAAGGCAATGATGGAGAAAGGTATCCCTAACAGTCCCCGTTAGGGAACTGGTGACGGTAGATTGGAGGTAGTAACGACCAACGATGGAACCCTAGGTAATATCAAAAATACAATCTACCGAGTTTCGCCTGCGATACGCCGATAACGCCCGCGCAAAGATGTTTGTCCCCTTTTTCTTCCCTCGTAGTTTCATCCGACTATGACGACTACCGCTCCGCAAATCCTCCAATTGATCATCACACCCCCGCTCTTTATATCATTTTTCAAATAACTACTGAACGAGAGATCTGTGGGGTGTCCCGATTTTAACTATTATCAATAATAGATTCTTGAGGAATTTCATTGACGGACCAATTCCTGCTTTGTTTCATATAAAAGTAATTTTCTACTTTTCTAGAATATTATCAGCTAATGCGTATCTCGGTTTTTTTCCGATTTCAAGAGTTTCTAACTAGAGCATAATAAAATGCCTGTCTGCGCCTGTCACCATTGAAAAAGCGAAGTCAAGCTCGATGAGTTACGTTCAAACTACCAATGACGTTCGGATATGTATAGAAACCGTAGCTTGTTCACCCCTTAATGAGGGTTAACGCAGGCCGCGGTCGATATAACGGAGAAGAGTGTTATTGTTCCGAGTAGTCGCGCGCAGAACGGGATATAAAAGTCGCATCAGTCTCGATTTCCTGCGTCGTGGAAAACTTTTGCTCGGCTACTCGTCGTAAAAGCGATATACTTCTTTCCCCGCATTAATATCCGTAACAGAGTCTCGCGACGAGCGTCTTGCGGCACTTCCAGGTGCAAAATGTGCGGAAATACGGCTTTTGCGAATTTATTGGCTTAACGTCGACTTGAGCGAAATATATGTCCGTCAGGAATCGAGCGGTTTATCGGGCTGTTTGATACGATTTCTATATGGACGGATATTCTGATACTTCCAAGCGTGAACTTGTACCGCTCTGTTTCATTAATCCTCAAGTGTCAATTACGATTTAAAAAAACGATTTATCTTTGCAAATTTTATCTATTGAATTAATATAATATTGTATGTGTGATTTCAATAATATTTAAAATATATTTATAACTAAAAAATTATGAGAGCACTTTATTATAAAGATCTTATATCTATCATTCCGTCTCATCTTAAAAGAAAGAGCCTAGTTTAATACTTAATACACCTCGGATTCACCACCTTCAATCGCTAAATTTACAATATAATAAATATGCGCAAAGTCCAAAAGAAAGTGCTGATAACAGCGAATGGATAACACATCTAAAAATATAATACGTGCGAAATATCGTAAGTATCATCACGATGCGCAGCACGTTAACCAATTATCATGCAACATAACGCTGTTTATCGAAATTCCGTGATGCCTATTAATTATCGTCCACGCGATTTCAGGAAATTTTATTGATGTCCGCGCCTCCTGACACGGTTTACAAAATATATCGCGAAACATTTCCCTCCAATGTTTTCCAAATTGAAACGTTTTACACATACATCGTGCCATTAATGTATTTTCTATTTCGAGTAAATCCGTGATCCGATTTGAAGTGCCACTGCTTTATGACCGAAAGTAATTTATATATAAATCTGGTCTCGCGCTTTCGGAGGAATACGCGAACGGATTAAATTGAGTTGGATGAATATAAAATGTTGTAAAAAAAAAAAAAAACTTTGATCGTGCACAATGAAGAGTCGAGGACGGTTCCAAAACATTTTCAAAAAACGTTAACTAGCGTGTGCATTCATGTGTGTGTATGTGTATAGGCGTATATGTATGTATATGTTATAAAAAAAAAGACACGACAAATCTCGTCGGAAAAGAACGGCGAACTCAATTACACAGTCGACAACAAAGGCACGAGAATCGAATACTTTTTTACGCGTGGTTGAGCACGATTCTTTACAAAAATGTGGCGATAGCTTTATTCAAAGGCTAACTAACCATGTTCTTTATTATTCAGCTAACCATTCGCATTTTATGCATAATTTATAAGTTTTATCGGAAAGAATTTCCCATTCTCTTCTACACGAATGATGCAATTAATGAACCGAATATTAAAGCTGTTATACTTCGCTCTAATGCGTCTAAGCAAAACCTCAAAATTTCCTTCATCTAAAAACACCTCTATCTTTTTTTAAACCATATCGTTACTATTGAAGGACTTCGTTATATTAATATGACTCATAACTTTCTTAAAATATTTTGAATTTCTATACCATTGTTTAAACTATATGGGTGATTTATTCCTATTACTAGAAAATCAAGCATTTTATTAAGTATAAAAAAGTACAGTCTTTCGGTATTCGAAAGTATTCGGAAGTAACGGACAACGGTACACTTTGTAAAAAGAAAAAAACTGCATCTTTACTATGTTCCACCTATTAAATTTTTTATAAATACTTGGGAATTTTGGCATATTTCAAGACTCTGTGATACACAATATATATCAATTGTAAGAATTATATTAATACAATTTATAAAGTTTCCATATCACAATATCTGGTCTTTCGCGTATAGATATTCTCTTGAAAGTATAAGAGGAAGAATTTGCATGCGTCCCACCACATTGTGTTATCGATCAAAACGTATTCTTATAGAGAATACAAACGTAGAGTGCGCGACTATGATGGTATCTGCGCACGCTATTACATTGTAAATTATGCGCGGCATAAGCTGCCCCTGCAAATCGGCCGTAAGGAAAATAAATTCGGTACATTGACGACTTGTCAGCGATCCGTTGTTGTTTCGACGAGAGAAGTATCATTGACGCCCGGGCGAGCAAGAGCAAGAGTATGTCGGGTGAGCTGACCCGAATTTGCCGCGTATCGCCACGTTCACGATCGAAAACACTAAACGGCAAATGTGTCGTCGATGTTTTATATTTAAATGAATTCCAATGCCAAAAAATACCAGACACCGATTGCTCTCACGTGCTTTTCCTATCTCCCGGAAATGTACAAGCGGGTGTTCCTCTGTGGTTGACGTTAAAACACTTTTCCGTTTGTCTGTTCCCCGCGAAAAGCGAGCGGGCTTTAGCTACCGCGATCACGCCATTATCTCTCGGGACATATCAATTTCTCAGAAAAGAGGTCTCGCAGATAAATCGGTGATAGACAAAAAGCGTCACAACTCCAAAGCTATGATAGTAACACAATTAAAAGAGAAAATATAATTTTGTTACTATCTGTGTATTAAATGAGGAACAGTTCACATAAACTTATGGATTCATTCCCTCAGCTATCATTTTAATGGAAAAACGCCGGTCTTAATTTACCATTCGATCACTCCGATGTGCAGGTATTTGAAAAATCTGCAGTTTTTCATCTACGCGATATGCTTGCAATTCACTTTGCTTGTCTCTCACATATTTTTTATCCCATGCCATTGCAGGTTCGAACTGCCGGTATAGACCGCCGCGCCTACTACGGATCGCCGGAATGAAATTAAAATCAGAGATTTGCGGTCGAGAGTTCTGCAAACCCGCCACGGCGAAAACACGTCGAATTCCGATTGCGGGAAATACCGAGCCGGACAGAGGAATCGTAGAAAGGACGCCAACGCCGCGGCGCTAGTCGCCGAGTAAGGCAATTCAGCCAATTCGAGAATCAGCTGCCATTCCTGCTGCCAAGTCAGCTCCGGAGAGAAAATTAAATAACTCTCCTCTTCATCTTCGGCGTTGCTCGCTTTCAAGAACGACTCGGACGTCGACGACTCGCGACCAATAGCCATGTTTACTCGCACGACAGAGATTCTCGACGATACCTAAATGAATTTAACCGTTTCGTTTGCGGAGCGTCAATACATTTGAAGGTCTTCAATCGTAAAATTCGTAATAAATATTGCCATTTCCGACCGCTTTAACTAAAAATATATATGCACATGTTTATTTTCAGAAATATATGCGTAATAGGTATATCTATACTTTGCACATTTTATTAATAATAAATGTCTATGTCCTTATCAAATTATTGCATTAACTTACCGCATCAAACGGTATTTCCACATGAGAATAAAATCCGGCGGCTGCATTCTCTGTCTCTATAACACGGTGGTTCTCTCTCTCCTGGGGATCACCGGACACCGGGTCCAGGCAACATTCCTGCATACGTGCCTGTATTAAGCGCAGCCGCGGCGCTCGCGCGTGAATTGCACGCTCTGTCGAGGTACGTATGCAGCCATCTTCCTCTGAGCGCGTTCATCCAGTTGGACATTCGCCAGAACCTCTATTATATACCTTCTAATGTCCAAACGTGGTGAACCCCACGGCTATATCACGCGAATCGCCCGAATTTACGGATATTCGCTTACGTGGCGTTCGCTGGTATTGCCATAAGTCATAAGTTAGATCGCGATTACGCTTTTCGCGCAACACTGCCGTGTTCTTCTTGAATAGTTTCCCTCTCGTCATAAACGTCTCCAAGAACAATATAAACGATACACAGCGACACGTACGGGTACATACGTGAGATCTTGGAGATCCTCGTATGTTCAAAGGGTGCGTGGTTGAATGGACGTGGGGTACGACCGATAAGTCGTACGGAATTCGACTCGATAAACCCTGTGCTCGATCTCGTGCCGTGCACGTACGCGTTAAGGGTGTCGCACGGTGACCCGAAAAAGAAAGAATAAAAGACAAGCAGACAAGTTCGAGTCGGGAAAAGGCGAACCGACGAAGGTCCAAATAGCGTGCACAATCGACGTATCAATCGTCAGTGTGTCGAGGGGGGCGTGATATGCACGCGAGATATATCCCCGCGAACTCGGGCAACCCCGGTTTTTATATGTCGAGAGAGAGAGAGAGAGAGAGAAAGAGAGAGAGAGAGAGAGAGAGAGAGAGAGAGAGAGAGAGAACGAAAACGTGTACTTTTGCGCAGAGATTAAATGACTGTTGGAGGAGGGATAGAATATTCGAAGCGCTATATATTTGAATTGCAGATAACCTACTTTTGCAAACTCCACTTAACTTCACCGAAGAAGAGGACTCGTCGAGGACGTTACTACGACGTAAACTCTAATCGAATGATCAAACATTCTTCGCGTTTCCTTTAAAAGTAAATTGCGTCGTGGAACGACTGATGTCTCCACTGACTCAACATTCACCACTCGCTTTAATTTTTGTTGCGGAGAGAGCTCCATCTTTCACTTATTTCCCAACTGTCGCAGAAATATTCTTTTAAATAACGCCGTTGATCGCGTCCCGCGAATGCCAAGCACCGCTCTCGGCATTTAATATTCGAGATGGTTGTCGTAATTACAGAATGCGCTATCATTATACGCGCGTTAACTTTTGCATAATTTCTCCTGCCGAGCTCTGCTTGCAGTTAATTATGTTCATTACGCGCGAGTAATCGCGCGCAGAAAAAGTGGACGACAAATCTCGCTTGAAAATTTCATCGCGCTACTGTGGCGTGTAATAAGCTGACATCTCGAAAAAAATTTCGCTGTGTTATCATTGGCTCCCTCCCACATAAGTATATCGCACACTCATATCTTCTCCCGGCAATCAATTCGCGTTACTGACTCAACGTTAAATCTGAAATTCAAGGATATTATCGCGTCGCGTAGATTATGATTGATTTGATTTAAAAGACAGGGTCGGAAGTGGCGCAGAGAAGACATATGACGGTCGAACCGTTACGAAGGAACCGCGCGATAAATCTCTCTATTATTTACTCAGGAAGGTAATATTTATTTCCACCACCTTCACAGAGAGAATCCTTCTAGATCTAGAATATCACTCTGATTTGATTTTCCTTAAATATTCCTGAATTAATAGCAGATGACATTAGCATTTGGATACTCTTGATGGATTAAAATCTATTTTTGTGAAACAATATCGAAGATACCCGGTTTTTCTCTCAGCTTTCATAATAGAGCAACGGATTATAGAGCCAGATGTTTGTACAAGAGATTCGGGGAGGCACACTATACTAGGCTTAGCAAACTGTCATAAATTTTCAGGATACAGGGCTTAAAGTATTACCCAAGCATGCGCTATCCTCTCGGAACATTTTCGGAGTAGACGAATGGCCGATATCGTCTACTTCGTACTGAAATAAGATTTTCATCGTAAATCATTGTAAATAATAGATATTGCAAAATTAATTTATATCGAGAAAAGTTTCTGACACATGTGTATGAAACAAAATATACGCCTTATTAACTTTCCGGATAAATCCTTATTAAGGATAAGAATGATAACAAACGGAACGCCGTTTTTCCGACCGACCTTTTAAGAGCAAAGTTCACTTTAGTCGCTGTAGCAATATAAATCCGGAATCACTTCGGAATTGGACAGCCAAGAGTTATTCGAGATTAGCAACCGTGAAAGATATGATTTTATGCGGTTACATCCAAACCGCCCAACGAGATGCCTGGCGAATTCACAAGGAGGAGGCAGTCGGGCGTAATATATGCACTTTCCAGCGAAGGATTATACATCCTTCCACTGTTTATTTGCTTCGTGTACTACTTAGAGCCCTGACATCCACCGTGTCGCATTATTATTCATAGGCTTTCCCTTTGCCTCTCCTGAAAGTCCTCGTCATCCTGGGCGCGTCTATAATATTGATCCTTCCTCCACGGGTACAATTTTTCCTTCTTGTGAATAAACACCATTCAACGCTTTACAAGTATGCGTAAATTACCAATTGCTTCAAGTTGAACCGCTCTGGTTATTCCTACGACCAATCGGCAAGCAGATATAAACCACATACATAATTGCCGATCGTAAAACGTGGACTGCCGATGTCCAAGTATCAATCGAAACGCTAAACCGTGTGTTGTTTTTCTATCGATTCTGTGAGAGTAGCGCCGATTTGCCGAATGGAAGTATCGAATAATAAAAACGATACATGTTTCATCGTGTCCAAATCAATAGACTAATTATGTATAATTAATCAATACACGGGAGTCTCGTTCGACAATTCGTAAATAAACAATTATACAATCAAAATATATATTAAATGTATGTATGTATGTATAAAATATATAAGTGTGTGTGTGTGTGTGTGTGTGTGTGCGTGTGTGTGTGTGTGTGTGTGTGTGTGTGTGTGTGTGTGTGTGTGTGTGTGTGTGTGTGTGTGTGTGTGTGTGTGTGTGTGTGTGTGTGTGTGTGTGTGTGTGTGTGTGTTGTGTGTGTGTGTGTGTGTGTGTGTGCGCGCGCGCGCGCGCGTGTGTACAGAGAGCTTTATCGATCAAATGCATCGGCGATACCTATTCAATCCCATCTGCTTACGAGTTATTTTCACGACAATTACAATTAACATGTCAGTTAAATTTCGTAGTATAGATGTCGAATGAAACTCGAAACTGCCGAAGAAGAAACTACCGTAAGCTAGCAAAACGATCGGATAGACGACGGGTTAGCCGTCCGACTGACTACCGCAGAAGTGCCTTGAATTTCTATTCGTCACTCCTCGGGAGACCCGGATAAGAAAGCTGACACAGATTGCGCGTACCGGGATCAATACGCGGATTCAAAGCAAATAGGTTAAAGTGCTCGACATCCATCGATACATTGCACGCAAACGTTTAATACGATATACTTATAGTTGTTAAGTTCTAGTAGTTGTTACACTGCGCGATATCGTAGCGTTACGTGTTGCAAACGTAATAACGTGTAAAGAGTAAAGAAAGGGGGTCTTAATGAAGAAAGGGTCAAAATGAAGAAACGTTACGCCAAAATAGTCTAAATAAAATCATCTTTTTATAATGGGTAAGAGGCCCAAATATTTTTCCTCAGCGCCAAGTTCAACGATTCTGCCTTATACTCGGTATTTTATACCATTAAATTGAAAGACACAATGAAATTTTGTACTTTGCCGTCAGATTTATACTACTGTGTAATTTATGAACGATACGGATAATATCTACTTGAGCTACATGTATCGTATAACAAGATTCGCCGTTACACGTATACCAGTAACAGATCGGTAACTTTCCTTGATATGTAAAATTTGCGAATAGTTTTCCACAATTATTTCCTCTCCACTGTACAAATTGCGGAGAAATGGAAAACGTCATAAAATACTCAAGTAACAATATTACGAAATAATGATATTACGTATAGTCTGAGCTCGAAAGAAAAGTAGTATTCTTGTATTACAATAAGATGCCAATTATCTAGACAAGATGATGAACTGCAATAATAATTATGTAAAAAAAAACTTTTTAAACCAAGAAAAAATAAAACAAAAAAAATATAATAAAAATATTTTTAATATAAATTAAGAATTTTTGTTTAGACGTGTCTGTATATTAAGCAGAATCAGTGTTCAAATATTCGGTGTTCAGATATTTAGCGTTCAACTCTATATATATACTTCCTGAAAGAAATAATAGATTCTTGTAAAAGATAAAATACTTGATGTATCGAAAATGGCTCTCCATCTCTTAAAATTAAATAATAGCCAAACACGAGTAGCTTGTAGCAATTTAAATCGCAATAATGATAAATTAGGATCCCTACTGACAATGAGATTTCTGGTAAATTACGAATGCGCAACGAGAATATTTTGCAGTCAGTAACATATCCTCTATCCTTTTTAAGCTCTTGAGATTTAAACTCACATTTATGCAAATATAAATAGCATTTAAGTCGACACCATTTATGGAATAGTAACGAGAATCTCTCTACTCGTCTCTGTAATTAAAATATTACCGTAATTACTCGTGAGCCGAATTTCAACGTAGAGAAAGATTACACTTTGAATTACACGAAAACGTAGATATTGCGAACAGCCGGCAAACTTATCGAAACTTTCTTTTCCAGCATCTTATTTCTCTCTGGCATAGATCCATATCCCTCGAAGAAAAAAAGAAGCGACCATCGTTCGAGCGAAACCTAACAAGTTCTTCCCATTATTTTCACCCTGTTCTAACACGTCGCCGACATTCGATCGATGAGGAAAAGGAGAAAGAGCGAAAAGGATGAATTGATGAAAAGCAAGTAACAACTACCAATGTTAATTAACAAGCAATCGAATAAAGGTTATCCGAAGATCGATCAAACATCGATAGGGACCAGAAAACTTGAGAAGAAGAAAAAAAAAGAAGGAAAGAACAAGGATGAGAGACAAGGACGATGAGAATTATTCTCTCTTGAAATGCAAATTCATTGAAATGAATTCCGACGCGATGTAAGATTGTCGCGATACTCTGTGAGGAGAAAAGAGAAGAGCATCACTGCTGTCTATTTCTCCTCCTTCTCCTTCACCTTCTTTCCTCTTTTTAAGTTCATCCTTGGCATTGCGTCTGCTTTGTCTCTGCTTACCTACCGAGAAGGAATTTTTCGAGTTAATTTTCTAGCGGCGCCGAGTGATATTCCCCGAACGGGTATTTACATTTTCGTCGGCCCGTTGACTTCACCTCCCTTCTTTCTTTTACTCCCTCTACATTGGTCTCATTTCTTCTTTCGATTTCTTTTTGCTCCAACCACCAATCTTACCCGACTAAAATAAAAAAGCGCAGCCAATTTCCTATATCATTAACTATCGCCACTTTGCAATTGTTATATCAAATACAAAATAAGACTAATCAATCTCGTGAAAAGAGACTTTGTTTTTGGCCAGTATTCCATTTAGAAATTACACGAACAAGTCGTAAAGCTTATTCTTTTGCATATTTCTAATTAGTTTTAAAGTTAATAACGCGCATTGCGCTATGAACAAAATGCTCAATAAATTCTTATCAAAAATAAGGCAAAGTTCGATGGAAAAAGTTTCTCTTTTACCACAAATTGAAGAAACGGCAAGATTCGACTGACATCAGTTGCACAGTCGCTCGCAATGTTTTTTTTTTTTTTATTTGTAACGCCAAAATATAAAAATAGAAGAGCTACCCGTATGGGTGTTCGATAGATAGGAAACGTACGCGCTCTCACCGTGGTCCAGCCGCGACGAGATCGATACGTCGAACACGACCGACGTACGTCGATTCCAGAAACGGTTTTCGCCCATCCGTTTCTGTCGCGTCCGGGTTCTCGCTCTCGCTATAGGGTTTCCCGTATCTCCGGTATCTACGATACGGGATTATACACGCTACGGGACGTAAACGAGGCTCACGCGGGGACAAGCTCACGGGCGACGCCGATCTAGGCGACCGGCTTTATGCAAATCATATTTTACGGGATATGGGCACGCGCCATCTGTCTGACAGAGAATCGAGAGGGGTTTAGTCGGGGGACCAGATATCCTTTATTTAATAGCGGTATCTCACGCTGCCGTACTTCCAGTGGGAATGTTCCTCGTCAAATCGCATCAGAACGGCGTTAAAACAATTTATATCCTCCCTTACGGCAACAGGCTTTTCTCGTAGGTGCTGTTAGGGCGATAGGGGCCGGTCTTTAATTCACGAATTACATTCCCCCTAACTGCTCTATAGTTCGTTCAGTTTTCGCTGTCAATCTGCCATCGCATTACTCTTCGTAGGTATTGAAACTCTCTTTCCATTCTTACCGTAATGTTACGTGACACGATGCCATTTGTATCTTCGCATTACTAAATAAAGATTGATAAACAGTATCAAAACAATACACTCGCCATGTATTTTAGCGAAACTCAAATAAATAGTATATACATGTATCACAACGCTTAACATCGAGGCTTTTGTGTACATTGCAATGTAATAATGTTTTTAAAATTTACCTCATCTTTATTCCACATATAATTGTAATTGGTTTGTAAAATCCTGCAACTATAAATAAAATCGAGCTAACAGTGCACGTTCATTGGATGTTTACAGATATGAAAATAGCGACTGGCTCCGGGGCTGCTTCAAATCGCCATTATACAAGAACCTTTTTAAGAACAACGACCTTTTACCGACAGCCATTTAAAAGCAAATTAGTCTGTAATTAAGATTCAAATGAGGTGAAGGTGTCTGTTTATGAACAATTTGTGATAGCCTCAGAAAAACTGCCTCTCGAAACATCAATGACACGATTATTATTCACGCTAACCGTCATCACACGTCATTGACGTTCCCGCTGCATCAATGCGAATCGTAAGATAGTTACAAACTAAAGCAGTTTGAACGACTTATGCACCGTACTTTATGTATAAAAAATTAACTTTGTAGAAAATATTCTACAGTGTTAATAATGCCGATAGCGTCGCGAAACAAAGCAACCTTTGTGTCCTCTGAATCTCCACGAGGCTTTAAAGCTCTCTTGCGACGGTTATGCGCGCGTGGCGCTTTATGCAAAAATCGCGTGTGATATAATGCAATCAAGACGATGGAGAAGTCGCCGGCTCTGCTTGCGAGCTTTGCATATTCCTCTCATTTTTTTCATTATACATCACTTCGTTAATCCTCGCAATGCTGCAGCTTTTGTTATCCTGTCGTCTCTTTCTACCCGCCTTTATAGAAAACAAAACGCGTCATACGTGAGAACGTATCACGTAAAACCTCAACAAAGTCACGTAAAACCATACAAAGTTTTCTGAACTCGCCAGTAGCAATTGCATAATTAAACGTCACTTTGAGACAATGGTCGAACTCCCGCAACAATCATCAGCAAAATCCCAATATAAAGAATCGACTCCGTTCCTTGAGGCTCGCGCTAGTCTACATTCCACTTGTAATTAACATTGTTGTCGCGAAGCAAACTGTAAGTAGTATCGAAAAACGTCGCGGGGGAAGAGGCAAGCAAAGAGCGCGTATGTAAGTATATATAGTCGTCAGTAGGGTTGTCGGCAGCGTAAAGCTTATTCAACTTTTAGAGATGCGAAGAAAGTCTTATGCGCTAGTTCTTTTGTGGATGCGACTGTAGTCTATAACGGTCTCCTGTAAAATTAATGGAGCGTCTGCCGTGTTGCGGGTACGGCTACAGCACGGCGTAAACATGAACTATTCAAGAAGCGCGATAGACGCGCATTTAGTAAGAGTGGATACGGGCGATGCTTAAGAGGCCGCTATATATTTTGTCGGAAGAGTATCGGAGCCGACGTCAGACTTTCCAAAGCGATGTAGGCATCAGGTGCGGTGGTATCGGTTTATCGAAAATTTCTCAGGGCGCGCCCGCGCCCGTGCCCGTCCACAGACGGCAAAACGTTTCGCTCTGGCACGAGCCGAGAGGAGGAAGTGTCGTAACTCGGCGCATTTATAGTGATAAAGTATCGCGATGCCGCACGCACTCCGCCAAATTACTAACACTTTTCTTGGCGAGACGTTTCCCTCTCTGGCGCATCGATATGCGAACATAACTCGCATGATGTGCGAGAAATCGTGAATTGAGTTAACGATATAGAACTTGTGTGTCAGATATATTACGAGAAAAAGCGAAAGAGGGGAAAGCAATTTTTAACGATAAGCATATTTATTATAAAAAATTAATTTTTACTTTTTAAAAAAAAATTAATTTAGAGCCTACTGAATTATTCTTTTATTTCAAGCTCAAAATGTTAATAGCTGAACAAATTCCAATACCTGAAATTAGAAGAAAATACAAGCTTATTTAGCAAAACAAACTTTCTCAGCGCAAAATGTCATCAATTTTATCAGAAAATTTATTTCTTCGAAATATTTTATTAATCGCAATTAAAGCTCGTTATTGTAATAATAAAACAGCATACAGGTAGAAAAAGCGCGGTGTGAATATCAGATGCAGGAAGCTCATAGATCGTGCAAATATATTCTATGTACAGCTCGAAAGTTACTTCGTAGCTTCCGATCCATAAACATTTTAATGGTCAGTGGTTACATCTGCTGCACGTATTTATGATGGGCATAAGTACGATATCATTGCGCTCACGTTGCCCACGCTACGCTATATTCCTCATCCTAGACTTCGAAACGAATATCAAAACGAGTACGGCCTCGTTCTGACATGTTTACCTTTGCCTTACGAATACTCTTGCAAATGTTGAAATGCTGACTATCTACTATCTAGCTCTATAAACGAGAATATATGCGTTAATATATTGTTTACGCATATAATTAAATTAACCTTAATTTAATAACTCAATAATGGAACATACGTCCCTCATATTAGTCATATTTCTTCTTACAGATTCGTTATCAAGAATTCAAAGAGGATTCGAGGGAAAAGCACTTTCTCTGAATATTCACCTGCGAGATGCCGGAAGCCGCCTCGAGGCACGCGTATAGAAACATTCCGTTAATCGTAACGGGTATACAAATGCTGCACGGTGCACAGGAATGCTGCAGGAGACATCTCAACACTGCCGAGTAATTACTCTAAATGGTGTAGACGGCGGTATTCCGTACACGTAATGCGTCGCATTTCGAGAGCGAACAAGGTAGTCACATTTTGCCAGCGGAACGTTTATTAAATGAAAGGACGCATGACATAAATAATGTTTGTAATAAGGAAGGTGCTTTAAAGCGATGTAATATATGGGATAATGTTTCACGAGTCGAACAAGAGAAAGCTCAAAGTGATGATTTAGTTATAATTACGCGAATACGCAGTATTGACCGCAATGCAGACATATCAAATTTATTTTATTAAATGCCAACATCACAAATCTAATATTATAATAAATATTAATACCAAGAGAAGTTGATACTGACCCACAATAAATTCCACGTTAATGCATTAGACGTGGTTCTTGTTAAAATTACGAACGATATATTGTTTCTTGCAATAACGGTATGACGATAAATGAAGTTGAAAATTGCTACAAAAATATTACTCTAAGAGAAAACTAATAATATATCACATTCTCCATAAAATATAACTCATATCTAATCGTAACATACATTAATTCATGAAAAATTGCGCTCTTAAACTCTTAATATAATTTCATGTATATATAGACAGGCAAAAATAATTTCTCTTTATTTATTCATAATAACGGAGATGTAATGATTGACATAAAGTAAATTTTTCTACATCTGTATCATCAAAAATTAAACTCAATGAAATTACATTAGTCTCAATTTTTGGTGCGAAAAATGTTGACTACAAAAACCCAATTTGTCTCATCTTTGAGACAGCTTTCGCCCTTTTCTTTTTCCTTATCTCTCCCTTTTCTTCGCAAGCTTTGCCAATCCTCGTCGAAAGGCCAATTTTACACGATGCGCGCAACTCCAATACTTCTATCCGATAATCCTCCGGTAATTGGATAAACCACAAAATAACGCAAAGGACTGACTACTGTGGTCGACGAAAGTTCATATCACGATACTGATATCTCGCAGCCAATAAGATATAATCTAAACTAAAAGAACATATTTGCAATTTATGAAAACAATATAAGTCAACAGTGTTCTTTACGATAAGATCCGTCACTTCCAATGCAAGTGCTCTCTATTGAGACATAATATGTACAATGTACATCTTTCAAAGAGAATAAAATATCCAGTCTAATAATTTTTCTTTATACTTCTCATTAAAAAGTACAAAAATGTATCTGAATGATTTCTACTTTTTCTATCTCGTTATGAAAACATATATCCCGCGTCAAAGCGCATATATTCATTTTCTGAAACGTTAATTTTATTTAAAGCATGGTTGCGTAAAACATATTAAAAGATGGAAAAAATAAAATAAAATATCATAATAAAAGTATACTAAATAATATACACACATACATCGCTTGGTATCCACCCTTCTCAAGAACAAGGATCACTTAAAGAACCTCAAAAGTGTTTCCAATTTATGACTACTTCAAAAGTGTTTTAAGTTAAATTGGAAATACCGTTTTACAGTATAATACAGCTCTAAAAACGATTGTTTTGAAACGTTACACATCAATATTAATTTTTACAAATTATATCTAAGAGATTTCGCGAGCATTCGCGCGGTACAAAGAAAAATAATAGAGCAAGACAAATCGATAAACATTAAATGTGAAATGTAGTACTATGACGATTATAACATGAACAAAAGAGGACACTTTCAGTTTCCGAGGTCTATAAAACCCGGAATTAAACTTCAGAATTCTTGAATTGAAGAAACTTCAATTATTAGAGCGAAGACAAGGTTCGTTGAGTAAGGACTTGCAAGTCACTCGATATAAGAGTCCACGAGCGAGAAGCGTTACGTTGTCGTTATCCGCCATCGCCGAGAAAGTTCGCGCTACGCAAACTCTATTTTGTTCTGTTATTAATAAACCGGCGAAGCTGCATCACTGCTGCTCCGCGCACTGTATTGTCCTACCTCGCACAAAGAACTCGTACACTTTCAACTTCGGCCCTTAGCAACTACCATTCGTGAAAGTTAATTCGGTCAAAAAGTCGATAAAATGCAATCTGGCGCAAGTAACCAGAATCGAATCCCTTTGGGAGATAATACGAGCGTATAATATAATCAATATAGTTAACTGTGATTACACAAAACGATCGAGTTTATCGCGAATAAACAATAATGATATATTATAGAAAAAGAGAGAACATTTCTTTCGAACTTTGTACTTATCTATCAAGTTATATATAAGAGACACGAAAATATGTATATATGTGTGTGTATGTGCGTGACACGTTTCATCGCGAAAAAAGTTAGATCCTCCGGTGACCTTTCTATTCGCAAGATCCTCGCAGTGAAAGCAACGTAAAACAAATGACCGCAACTTTCCACGAAGAAAAGGAATTTTTCCGTCGGGAATATGTGTCAGCAAGAAACTTCCGAATGAACTTTGTTTGACTTGTATCCGAAAGAATCGACGTATCGAATATCATATCGCTTAAGTTAAATAAGTTTTCCCGGATGAGCTTGCGAGTATATTATACAGCGTTATGAGTAGAAAATGAGATGCTAACTTTCGATGGAGAAACAACACTGCCGGAGGAATTTTTTCATAATCTGGTCTATTATCACGTTCCACGGGGCAAACAACCGCGGATGCAATAGCTCGCCTGAATACTTTAGAAGAATCACGTACAGCAAAAACGATAACTACAACAGCATCGATATTAATTCAATTTACTCGAACCTAGGCGATCGGAATCTTTCAAATACTCTCCGAAAAGATTCTCGCGAGGTGCATAACTCTCCCTCCTCCCTCCGTCTTCAAACGTGGTCGCAAATAGTAAATTTTCAACAACTAGGTCAGAACGAGAGGCGCGCACTAAACTTGATAAAATTGTAAATAGCAGGTCGCGATCAAATACTTATATTAAGTGCATACGTGTTTTTCATGCTCTCCTTGGTCTTTGCGCGTCGCTAGTTATTTTCCATCTAATCTTACGACCTCAACTTATGAACCGTGGATTAAGCTTTATTAGCACACGACAATTTGCATACAAAGCAGCACCTGCATCAGATAGGATTATGAAAGATAAACTTCCTATTTTATAGTAACTGTTGCTCTTTTTCCGTTATTATATAATGCATCTAATATTAATGCATCTTGTCTCGTCGATGTTACGGCAATTTTACGATGAGATCGTGCGCTGCCTGAGAAAAGAAGCAACTTGAATTTTTTTATAAAGATTTATTTTAAAAATATGAATTATAAGCACAATATATTTTATAACGCAGAGATAAATGGAAATCCAAATTGGCCGAACTCAAACAATTTACTGCCGTTACGCTCGCCACAAACATCCACAATCGATTAGCTTTGTAAGCCACCTCGCTATCAAGCTCACTTCGAAAGCAGACAATCGGTTTTTGAAACATGGTACATACATTGGTTATTCAAGGACTGTCTTTTTTTAAATTATTCTGTTAATAAAATTACAATTCTCATAATGTACATAACATTATAGAAATTTGTAAATTTAATTAAGTTATTGTGACAAAATAAATTATATTATTTCAAGCAAGAAAATGATTAAATATAATATCTATTTACATCTATAAAATATTATATATTTATTATCATAATTTTGCAGCCACAACGTATAACATATCGATCGATAGGTCATTTCGTTAGCTGATTGTGAGAATCAACCTGATTTAGCAGATACGCGAAGAAATATCACCACTTTGACGAGCGAAACTATAGCGGAAAGATACAAATATCGGACTGACGTCGGGCGTGTCGGGATGGCTTCAAGCGGAAAGAAACTAAACAGAGGATAGATAGGTAGATGGGTAGGTAGGTAGGTAGGTAGATATGTAGGTAGGTAGGTAAGAAAACTTGCTCTTTCCCCCTTGTAGATCCGCGATGTCGTCTCGCAGGGACTCTCGAGACTCGCTACGGCAGATAAGGTAAGAGGAAAGCACGAATTTCTACGTGCTCGACATACGAGCGTGGTCGACCTCTCGTAACAGAACCGGATTTCAGATCCCGGGATCCCATTGAACAACACACCACGGCTATATCAACTGACGCTGGGTCATATGCAAATCGGTAATCGCGCACGTGCAGCACGCACAATAATGACGCGATTCAGAGATCTCTTCACTAGCTATCAGCGCGAGTGCTTTCACGACGCAACATTTTCAAGAGTTAAGCACATTCTTCTTTTATGCACCGCTCGATGAAGCGGTAAAAAGACATTATTGCATTTCTCTCAGATGTTTTTAAATCCCAGTTAAATCGATCGTAAGCGATTCAACTGCGAAATATCACAAAATGTCGCGAGACTCACTTTAAATACAAGTTGAATTTCGATTCATATGCTTGATTTACCACACAAAAGACAAATAGGATTTATAAATATAATAAATCGCAAAATAAAAATTGAGATATATCTAAAATATATAAGTTAAATTTACTGATTTAGAATATTTAGAATATAGATTAAATACCATTAAACGAGACGAACATTATAAAATTTATCAAAGTGAAAAAAAAAGAGAGAGAGAGAGAGAGAGAGAGAGAGAACCGTAGTGAAGATGTTTCTAATCATGTCAAGTATATGCTGCGATCCGTACAATTCCTTTATTAGCCGTGCTCGTTTAACGACTTCCAGCATTGACAAAGAACAGAACAGTTGCTGCATACCGCTAATAGTCGCGCTTTGATTAGTTTATCTAATTAAGTTTTGAACAAGTAGCACCACTCTAACCTTAATTTCGCCAAGAAGTTCACCAAATACCGAACGCAGAGAACTCGTGGCAAACGACCCTTTTGGAGATCACTGTGGTCAGCGAAACCAGTATTGGCGAACGACGCAAATGTCATCCAGAGAATTCGCTAACTTCGTGTACTTAACAGAGACTCGATACCGCAGATGCGGTTCTCGTGAATGAAAATTAGAACATGAATATATATCGGCGATCGATTAATTACTTGCATTTCACCGCAATGACATTTTAGAAAACATATATTCTAGGGTGGCCGGGTAACACCTAGATGAAGTATATAAATATAATATTTTAAAATGAAATAACATTAAATTTTTTTCTCGTGAACCAATTTGCTGAAATAATATTTAATCAATTTATCGAGAAAATGAATTTATTAGTTATTAATAAATTTAATAAAAAATTATTATTAAATATTAAAGTTATTACGGAAAATAATTATCCTGAAAACAACCAATATACAAAATACATGTGAAAGGATTATAATTATATTAGTGGATAGTTAATTACCTAGAATTCATGAAGCACGAAAACATATCGAGACGTTACACGCACAGTATACATTGAGATAATCGCTATCGATACAGTATTCCTAGTAAAATTCAAGCTTACTTTTATAAGCTTTATACTTTTCACCTGTCGCTTTATGAGCTTGGGAATGGTGTAGTCGACTTTATGCCGAGATTTCCGTTAAATAATGGGCATACATAAAGAATAAAAGAGAAAAGTCGAGTTAGACGGGCACGGAAAGGAGCGTCTGTGCGGTAACACGCGGAATATACCGGGCATTTGATTTTCATCTAGCAAAGGGAGAACAAGCCCGGCTTGAATACGCCTTTCAAAAATAGAGAACAAAAAAGGGAGCCGAGGGAACATGAACGCGCACGAGAAACAGGAGTGCGCGGTGGGCTCGAAACGAGAAACAGGCGAACTAGGAAACGCGAATGCAGCAGTTACGGGATTAAGCACAACTAAACATCCCTTAAACAACTCGGTCATAAATTCGCCGGGAAGATTAAGACGCCCTGTGCCGCCCCCGGCACAACTCCTCCTTTCTGTGTATGCCCCCGAGGCTCCGAGACGTTTGCAGGGATACGAGAGGAAGAAGCTTGCGGTTCGCGCAGCTTTCATCCTCCGCCATTTCTACTTTCTCCCCCCCCCTCTTTACTCTTCCCATCTCACGTTCATCATACGCATCATGTTCTTCTTCCCGCTCTCTCGTCGCTATTATTCTCTCGTCCGCCTCCACCAAACTTTTCGGCACCCGGTGAACGAGCTTTAACTAACTACATCTGATTATTGCGGTTAGAAGAGATAAATTCACTTAATTTCATCCTCCAAGCCTAGTCAGGCAATGTCCCCTGCGAATAGCGTTGGCCCGGCCACTGTTGAGAACTAAGGAAATAGCCGCGTTTAGGGAAACAGCGGGATGTCTCGATTCACCTACGGTTTCCAAAGTTTCGCGCTCGACTATACGGCAACTCGGGCGTTGCTCATGTCCACGTTCGCTAATAACGTCGTATCGAATGAAACAGACGATCGATGAGGGGGAAAACACTATGGATACCGTTGCTGCGTCAAAACGGGGTGGAGATCGTCGTGTATATTATAATACGAGTAACGAGATGTTTGCGCGAGACATATGCAACGGTAGCGCGGCACAAACTATCCGATATCGACGGAAATCGATACACGAAGCTGGGTTCAAACTCGCGTCTTTGCGTTGTGTTTAACTTGGCGTAAGCTATTTAGTTTTGTATGTGCATGTATATACGTATGTATGTACTATGTACGTATCTATCTTCCGACTTATTATTACCATACGGCAGAACGAATCGCGGACTCGCTTGGAATCGACGCTCAATTAATTTTCTTTATCCCGCGCCTCCTTCACCGTTGCCTCGATATAAATAGAATTCCTCATGAATTCAATAAAGGAGATCACGACCGCTGATAGCCGATAGTGGGGCGACTCGTGCGGTCCTCTCCCTCTCTTTCTCTTTCGCCCCATTCGCCGCCCATTCGGTGTATCGATTTTCCTTCAAAACGTATTAAAGGTATTCCGAATATACTTTCCGTGTCGATGAGTAGCCATCCGAGGTGATGGGCCGTTAAAAGCTGTTCTCGGTCAAGTGTGGTAAAGTGCTTGCACGGATCGATGGAAACGAACTCGCGCGACGTTAAATGAATGCCGTCAGTGTCTAGTAGAAAATCTTGGAGGAATTTCTCCTCTCAAAAATTCATCATCCTCTTCCGACCGTATATACGTACGCTGTTTCCAAAGCAAACACAGCGAGTTAAACGTTACCCTAGATATAATATTGACACTGAAGCATCTATACGGCACTGCTGTATTTAGTCTTTAAAACAAAAGGAAACATTCACTTGGTTATTTTTCTAAATATATCTTTGTAAGTCTTTGTAAATCATCATCAAATGCAACATACGGATAAAAAATCGAGTTACAAAGGTGAGAGTCTTTTTTCTTCGCTCAACCGAATATAGATTTTGCTTCTCAGATGAATACAGAATCCCCACTCCTATCGAGATATTTATTCTCCGTCTATCCGAAGCCAATAATGTTATTGCTCATCGGATAAATTGAAAAATAATTCCAGCTCGTTTCTCAGTTACAATATCTATCCAGGTCACTTGGAATTACGTTACATATCGATGGTACCGACCAGAAAAGATGAGAGTTAAACAATAATCAAGAATTGATCATAAAAAGAGATCGAGAAAAGCGCCAAGTACCATATAGTATAACACACTGATTTCAATCAGTGGTTGTAAAAAAAACCTTCGTTTTTAATCAACTTTCTTTGACTAGATCATTATTCTTATCAATCGATAAAAAACTACGAATATAAAAGTTAAAAGAAGCAAAACATTAAATCACATTAATGTATCACAATCTCTTTTTTTTTTTCAATACTTTCTTTGGAAAATTTCCTTTGTATGGCTTAGCATGTTATTATCTCAAGCTCTTCGAATACTAAAACATTTTCCGTGATCTCCTTACCAAGTCTTGGTAGATCAAAGAATAACTCTGTGAAAAGAAAGGGAAAGAATGACTCTCGTTCGCTTTGAAAACATATGTCTTCAAAGTTACGAGGTGACTCAGGCAAACTACGGCCATTTTAACATTAGCCTTGTAGGCGCCCTTTGAACTTGCAAGCTCGTTTCGCCGGCTCGCACGGCGTTCGAACGTTAATGGGTTCGAACAGAAATTTTGCCGTAACTGCATGCGTTTCAGTTTACATGCTGTAGAGCGCTGTTAACATCGCGTTTTGAATAGATGCGAGTGTAACGAGCTACCGTGTATACGCATTGATTAATCGATGCGGCAACAACCCGATTTATTAGAGCGCTAACGAAGCTTAAATCGTGACCAGGGTATCAAAATGCTAAACTTTAAAAAGTCGGATATCTATCTATAGCATTATCTATTTTTATATACTGTCTACAGCTTATTCTCGTGACGTAACTCACGGATGATCAAAACAAAGATAGAAGTAACGACTTACCGACGATACTTGACGTGCAAAGTTTAGTTTTCTTTAACAGAATTAAAGCATCCCTTTTTACAAACTGACGTCAAGTTATAATCTGTTACGCGACGCTATTAAAATTTGTCCATGATGTCCGCGACAGTATCTAATATATACTTCACCTAGTTTTAAGAGAAAACTTTGGCCTTAATCTTCGTGCGCGTATATCATCAGCCGAAAGACACTTAAAAGTAAGTTTCATAAACTCATCGTCTCAAGTATATCAGCGTATCGCCGTCGACTATGGTATATCCTGAGCTACAGCGCAAGTGGATACTTGTCTCGATTTACGCGCCGATTTTTTGCGAAATCCGACTCCTTCGCACGCTCTCTCTCTCTCTCTCTCTCTCTCTCTCTCTCTTGTATACGCAAATTTATTCTCATTATCGATTCCCATTGCACTTGAGCAACGTGAATAGGAAAACGACAATGCGTGTTATCAGTGACCCACTAGTATTCGAACACGCCTCTCTATTTCTTTCGCCGATATGCCTCCTGATACGCAAAAGTGATACAATGCAAAAGCGCCCCATTAAAATGAGAGAGACAAATTTGGGCAGGTATAACACAGAATTGTGCCATTATGAGATTGCAAAAGATTGACGTTCCAATTTCCCTCTTGTCGTATTTGGACAAAGAAAAAGAGTCGCAGAGAACCCTCCCGTTTACATTGAAAAAAGCGTGTTTCGGGGGTCTTCTCACCCCCACATTATATTAAACAAACTCAGAAACAGCGATATGGGTCGCAATAAATATCACATTTGTTCAACGTTATTCTATTTTTTCTGTGTGTCACTCAATTTGCTACTTGTTTTTTTATATCCACGTTCTATAAATGCCTTATCACCAATCTGTGATTTTAGTTGGCACGAAAATTTTCTTTTTCCCATTTTCCCTAGTTATGCAACAATTAAATTCGTTTAGAATGAGAATTATTATGTAAATAACTCAAGAAAGTTATTTGTCAGAACAATATTGTGTAACAAGATTTTGAAGATACGTAATGACCAAAAACAGATATAAATTGTGATAGACAAATATAGATTGTGCTATATTTGTGTGAAACAATAAGCCATTTCAAGAGCCTCGTTTTATCGCTAAAAAATTTCTGTTATGACACATATCCTCCACACAATGACGGATTCAATTATTTTTCTCCTGTTATCCCATCATCCTTTTCCGCGTGACAAATCTCTTTTACACGGAAACAAAAAGAGAGTAACAGCTTACTGACGTCAGAATAAGCCCGGCGACATGAATTCTTCCTGGAAAGTGGCGTATATATACGGTAACGTCGGGATACCTCGGCGGACAGAGAGGCGCGACACATAGTTAAGTAACTAAGGTAAAAGGCGGCTCTTCGCTTCGAACCAGCACCCAAGTTACGTCGATATTTCTTCACTCGACGTTTATAATAAGCGTCCAGCTATCTCTCTCTCTCTCTCTCTCTCTCTCTCTCTCTCTCTCTCTCTCTCTCTCTCTCTCTCTCTCTCTCTCTCTCTCTCTCTCTCTCTCTTTCTCTCAAGCGGAACAATATCGAAGGCGCCAGTTTATATACCGGCAACACTTTTATGCTCGAACGCGCGGCAACCTCAACGTCGCCGATAGCCCGGCGCTAGCCGAGAGTAGTAGTCTATATAGATACGACAAAGTTTAACGACAAACGAGGTTCATTATACTCGAGAAAACAAGGCCCAATGTATATACACGGTTGAAAAAAAATATAACAACATCGATCGCGCGTAACAACGTATATCTTGGTACTTAGACGCCACGCGGCTTTGTGTATCGGCGCGGCGCGGCGGCGTGGCGCGGCGTACCGGATGTACGTGTGCTTTAAACGCGCAACACAACCGTATATATAGATACGATATATCGGGCTGCACGCTGCACGGAAAACGCTCGATATCACGAGCGTTCTATAGCTCCCAATTTCGTCGACGCGATAGAAACTAAAGTACGTATTCCCTAATCGCGACAGATACAAAGACGCACGTGCAGATTAAAAGTGATTAAATTAATTTAATCATGCCAAAGCGCCGCGAAACGTTGATCAAAGAGAATTATGCAAAATATAACCAAGAGCATAGTGTGTCACATGCGTAACCCGCTTCAGCGCTTGCGTACTCGCGTCTCCGCGTAACGCCGCGTACATACAAGGAAATTAAATTACGCGAGCAACGTTACGCGTTAGATCATTTTATGCCACATTTGTCGTGCCCAAAGAGACGTGAATTTCACTGCGATATTTTACATCTTATAGACCCTCATATAGGTTGTGCCGAGAAACGCGAAAATGTAATTATACGGAACGTTATCCGCCAATAACGATGTTTCATTCTTCAAGTATCAGAGTCTCGAAATTAGAATAAGGATCGATATCTCAAGGATCGGGATATCTTAAGTCATAGGCAAACGATCGGATAGGACAGGCGATATATAGGTGGGTGTCGGTTGGATCTATACATCTTTATCTCGGTCGATTGCATTGTTAGCACGAAGCGTATTGTTTGACCGTCATATCGGCGCGAGGCCTCGGGCAACCAATCAACGTTTGCGGTAGCCGTGCCTTATCAAAGATTTCCACCACCTAGCCGCAGGGCTTAAATCAACCTGTCCTCCGACGATCCTTTCTCCAGTTTGCGCAACTCTGTCGCGAGAAGAGTAGCAAACTAGTACTAGCAATAAGAAATCAACTCTAATTGCCAGACTTCGGGTAAAAACTCGTAACGAGCACACAAGATATCGCTGTTCGTAATCTTCGAGTATATCGAACGATCGATCTATCACGATCGACGAAACGTGGAAAAATCAGGAATAGCGATTCGCGATAACGCGCATAATTATTGTCGCATTCGAAGACTTCGTATGGACAATTTATAACGATTTAATTATCCGCGCGCGCGCGCTACACACGCGCGTGACATTAATTAATATTCATCGATAATGGAATATTAGACAACACGTCTGTCGCGATATAACCGTGTGGTGCTCATCAAGCAATAATATGCAACGGTAAGTACTCGTTAATTGGATGACGCCGCGTTTTAATAACCATTTCGCAATATGGAAACGCGCGACAGGTCGGTGTGCGAAAATCCTTGCAACATTCATAAACGGCGATTGTGCAGAAATATCATTCTGACCATTGTAAAAAAAATAAAAAGAATATAACTTGAGATATAACTTGGGCTCGTGATATTACACTATACCACGGTACTTTTTACCACGTAGTCGGCCGTCGCATTTATACATCCACTTTACGATCTCGGAAGTAACTCGGCGACTTTAACGTAAATCTCTCGCACAAGGTCGTCTTTAATGTCATATCCGACGGTCGTCTCGTCAACGAACGTTCGGTAAATTGGTGACGTAATTACGGGTCTCTGCTTGCTCACGGGTTTAACTATCTTATGAAATAGCTCGTAACGGCCGATCGAAACCCATATCGTTTTACCAGCGAAAATAGGTATGGGAACATGCACGTAACGAGTCCTGCTAGCGACGTGCTGCTACAGCTGTCGAACATCCGCCGGTGTACGTGTAACTACCCTCCAAACGATGCACGAGCGTGCGTGCATGTATATGTGTGTTTGTGCGTGTGCGTTTGTATACGTCTTGTATGCGCACACAGGGTGCTCACACAAAAGAGTATAAGTACCGAAGACGAAGGGATGAAAGTAGCGAAGATGAGTTTGAGTTTGGTCCGTAGCGCGCGTCTCGTTAATTCTTCGTCCCATGGCATGTCACTGCATTGTTTGCTCGGAAAAAGGGTGTTTATTGCCCGCAGCTCGAGACAAGAACTATCGTGTCATCTTGTACGCGTTATTTACACGAGTGTGTGCGAGAGACCGAGCGAGCACGATTCTGTCACTAGCTGCTCTCTCCTCTCTGTGCCACGTTTTAATGATCTCGATCTAACGAGCGTGTGTAAGCTGCGTGCGAATCTCAAAAAAGGAACGTATACAGAACGACTTTAGGATGAAATCGGATTTATTAAAAAATTCGAAAAGATATCATGGATTTTTCAATGCTACAAGAAATGCGCGTATTTTATCAATTGCTCCAAAGTTTCAATAAAAGTCTATTATTTATACGTCTATAAATAAGAGAGTATGAGACTGATCAAAATTGAATTAATTTGTTATAAACTCATAAAAACTAACAGTCTTTTCCACGAATAAATAAAGAAATATAATTTTACGTTAAGCGTTATTTATAAATGCGCCTTCCTCTTCTTTTAGCAATGTTTTAAGATCATTCTATTAAAGAAGATATCGCGCGACTTTCAATCGATATCGAAATTGGAAGCGAGTAACGAAACCTTCTTTCCCGATAGGTCGGGCATTGAAACAGGTCGAGCTCTATATTTTTGTATTTTCGCTCTCGTCCAAACGGGGAGAGTTGTACGGTCGCGGATCAGTGAGCAATCATACTTGAATAGGCGCCATGGCACGCACACGAGAGGCCAGCGTGCGTATTCGCGTGTACAAGCGTGGGCGCACGTTGATTCGAAATCATTGTGCCATACCCTGTCGACAATCGAACCTCGACGAACCTCGACATTCGTATGCTACCGCACGAATTTCCCCTCGAAACGAATGATACGCGTGGGTGGATCGGAAAGGTCGACTTGTTTCTTCTAACGAAACAAAAATATCATTCCATGTAGATCCGATAAATAAGGCCACTGTCTACTACTGTGTGCTAGTGCAACGATCAACGGAGAGACGCATTCTAAGACTTTTACGCGAGTTGGCAAATTTAATTTTCGGATTTCGTGCACTTGTGACAAATTCTTCTACTTGTGTCAAAACGCGTGTCGCCATGACAATACTATGTCGCTAAAATAAAAAAACCTTTGTGACATGATCTGGTGAATAAGCTTCTCTAGATGAGAGAAACGCACGCGATAAGACGCCAAGAATATTAAGTATGTCTATAATATAATCCAGAAATATGTTTCTGGGTAACTGTTTTGCTTATGATATAGATGTAGAAAGAAAATCAAGAGACACGGTAATGTCTCGCGCCAAGTACGCGCGGAGCGAAACCGACCCCGTGACTCTTTTAGATTAAACACGCGCACACATAAGGTTACTATAGAGTTCCAACATCGATATATAAATAATTTTTAATTTATATAGACTGCATCTCAATCGTATTTTTGATATTCTTGATGTAATATTAGAATAAAAGTGTCATCTCAGAAAAATAGAAATATTACTTAACTGTATATCAATTTCTAGGATTTGTTCGCACATTTTTCGTTTGTTTTCATTGTTTTTCGCGATGATATTTATTGAATGTTCTTAAAAATTTGTACAACGCATTCAAAAAAATACCACAGATATACATATTTCATTTAGACACTACTATATGCTCGTAATACAAACAACGCGCGCTACGCGAATCCATCAAATGCGCCATCGCTATAATTCAACCGTGTATTTTGACCATATCTCTGAGTTATTTCACGTTTCGTGCAACTCGTCATAAAAAAATACAAAAGGGCGCAAAAACCAAAAGCAAACGGATAAATTGCAACTGTTATAAAACTAGTCGTTTTATATATTTTAAAGTGCGGCGAGCATAAATACGTTTGTTCCTCGTATCCTGGATATTGCTGGGCGAACAATAAGACCATGCTTTATATGTTACATAATTTAAATAATATCCTTGAGAATAATATTATACCCGAGCAATTCCTTAAAAGAGGTCGCGATATTTTGATGTGATAAAACTTATCAGACGATTCTCTTTTACAAAATGTTTCTCATCAAAGCATAGCACGAAAGATTGTAAAACACTATCCAGTTTGTTTTTCGATCGATTTGATCAATACCCGGAAATAAGCAAAACTTTACGAAATACTTTATCGCAAATTCAATCCTTGATTGTATCAATCGAAACACAATCAGCGTGCGAAATTAAATAAATATGAAAAAGATCATTGAATAAATAATTCATTAAATACATTTATATCTATTTTTTGCTATACTCGATAATTATAACGGTTGAAGTATGATCAAGATAACTAATTGTGTGATAATAAAAAATAAAATTTTAACCTGAAAAATCTGTAAAAATCTTGAGCAAAAGCTGCTTTCGTAAATTATACTTATTTCAAAAAAATAACTTTTAATTTGACTATTGTATATATTATAAGAAATAATTATGCATACTTATGCACAGAGCTTCTTTCAATATAAATGGCAGTTTTTTTTTTAAGCACCATAACTATAGACTTTTTGCGACAAATTCCCACATTACCATCCGTAATTTTTAGACAGAAAGACTCACCATTATTAATCGCAGCCAAAGCGACGGCGCCGAGCAACCATGCGACGACGCTAACGGCGGACATCTTCGTTTCCCTCGTCGCGGTTTCCTCCTCACATAATACGCGCCTTCCGTGCGTTAGAACGAGCTGGAACAAGGAAGACGCATTACGTTAAACCGCGCGTGTGCGCAATGTCACAAGATATTACAAGTTCGGTCGCGCGTTTATCTTACAAAGGCGACGGTTTCGTAAACGCCTGGCTAAGTGCTGTACGCCCGCGCAGCCGTTGGCGTTGGTGGAGTACTGGCGAGGAAAGCCGAGGAAACGATTGTGTTAGCGTCGCAATTTGTTACGCGTAATCTCGCGCGCTTCCCACGCATCCATTACCGACAACAGCGGATGTCGTGCAATAATAATTACTCGATCAAGCATGTGTCTACAAAAATATTATGATATAACATATATAACCGCGTAACAAATTGCAACCTCCAATTTTTATTCCCCTCCAGCAGTTGAAAATAAAAAGGCCTTCATTCTTTGAATTATATCTATAAAGACATCTCTGAGATACACGCGTCTTGAAATAAAATTGAAAAATGTTTAGCTTACAAATAACAACTTAAGATAACTTGCAGATAAAATATTTTTTCTCTCCGTCCTTTTTCGACCATCTAACGCGATAAAACATGTTAAACATATCACATTCCTAAAATAGAAATTTTAAATAGATATTTATTAATTGCTATATACACACTGCACTGATTAGAATTATTGTTATACTGGTTTTTATATATTGTCATGTACCTAAATTTTTTTTATTGCAAACAAATTTATTCTGGAAGAAAAATAACTGGAGATACGAAGGCTTACAATTAATTAACAATTCAAGAATTTTCACTCGCGACACAGTACAGCGCAGGTTGAAAAGCCAAATGCAAAAATCAGATTTCCTGTACACTTTCGTTCGTATATGAAATTTTTGAATAATATAAAGTCGATTTTCTTCGACTAAAATTCGATTACGCGTAAACTTTTTAACAGTTCTCTCTAAAATAAATTGCAATAGTATTTTAAATTTATTTAGTTTTTCATCATTTCTTTAAATTTAAAGTCTATCGTTTTCTACTAAAATTAAAAATTTTGCTGAAGAAAAATTTACATTGTAAATATCAGAATAAAATATCATTTTTACATTTACGGAAAAAACCACTCCAAATAACTCTAAAGTCCTTATATGAGGAAAAGCGTGGGAAACTTGGAAAACACCCTGTATGGTCGCACACGATCTACTAGAAATTTTATTCGAGAATTTCCCGGTACATGCGGATGATTTTCTCGAGCGTCCGCGCTTTCTGCTCCGCGAGATGGTCCCGAGAAGCTGCTCATTCGTCACGTCGAGATAGCGTCGTTCTCGGACGGATCCGCGGAAGGCGCAACGTCCTCCTACCCATATTATAACCGGTATAACCGTTAGCGAAATAGCTTGCCGTGCCTCCCTCGAGTCGCTTTCAACCGTGACATACTCCATTTATACAAATCACGCGCTGTATCTTCGTGTCAAAACGTAATCGCCGCCCCGTTTTCTTCCTCCTGTTTATTTTCGCAAATATTTCATGTAATCTACTGAAAACGCTACAACTTGAGACTCGAGCTAGCTTCATCATCAGGAAAGCTTGTTATTTACGATACAACTAAATTATAATACAGTGTCACAAAATTTGCAAATGTATTATTTGATCAATTTGAAGTAGATTATTCTTCGGCAAAAATTAAATTTCCGACATATTTTTTTATGCTGTCTTTATTTTTAACATTTATATTTTATATAATTAAATATTTAAGATATTCACATAAAATTGTAAAAATTAAATTAGCATTTTAAATTCAAACAAAAACCGAATAATGCGATAAAATTTTAATTTAAAAGACTATCTGTATTTCTTATCTACCGCTTGAGCCAGATATCGTTCTAGAGTGCTAAATACATGACCCTTTTTTCTCTCTTTTTTTTCTTTTTATGTTTAACCAGAGCAGTGAAAGCGAAATAGGTAACACTATCGCTCTATCCACACCGCGACCGCTGCTCTCGCAGCTCGCAACTACCACACGAACCAGGCAACCCTTCAGACACACGGTTCCCGCTGGTTCTCCGCTCCTTTCATCCCAGTCCGCTTTACTTTATGCACCGGTTGTGCGCGCGCGGACTTTATATCGTCATACACCGTGTGCTTCGAAAACCTGAAATTCCGCTTTGCTACGGTTTCGCAAGACGCCACACGTTTCGAGCAAAATTTCGGCGTGCTTCCAAGCCGCGCCGTGCGCATAACTAATACATATGAATAATACAAAATGAATTTTTTGCGGTAACTCCGTTTCGCAATAAAGCTACAATATCACATCACACATTCGCGTATTTTATTTTTATAATCCTATACGCAATATGAACTGCGTGTTCTTCATGCAATGAGAACATAAAATCATATACATATATTACATATATATATAAATTTAATATCGGAAATGTCAAGAAGAGCTTGTCATATAAAATGCATTAATCAATATACGTATTTTAAAAAGTTCTTATTTAACTCTTTGTTGTTTTTCTTCTCTCATAAATGTACTCACATACTATAAAATGTTCCCTTTATTCACAAGATTTTTGTGATATAGAAACAGAATAGACAGTACTGAAAGCACAGCGTACAACGTATTTCAATGAATAGCAAAAAAATGTGGATTATCAACATTCTTGATTAGGCTACGACAGGAAAAACAGCGAGAGAAGGCAACAACTGTTGCTTCGTTTGAGCATGGACAAAATGCGCGCGCGCGCAACACTCATATAATATAAAATTGCATCCGGCGCATTTTTCAAGATAAAAGACTAAACGCACTTCCGCGAATGCACGCAAATGTATACCTACATATACAACCAAAGAAGCGAGACGGAACGCCGTGGAGCTTTCGTTTATACGTAGTTATATGATAAGATCTTTTTATTTGTATCTTCTGCAGTGTCCACACTGCAGAAACGAAAGCGGGGCTCGCTGAGCTGCAGATAAGGATAATAATATTTTGAAGAAAATTTGCAGCAGATAATTCAAAAAACCTTAGAAGAAAACATTAATTACAACGCAAACTGTACGTTTTCAGAATAACGTAAAATTTTTAAGAGAAATTAAAACGTATTGATATTTAAAGATAAAGGTAGCAAGCACCCTTTTGCAAAACAGAAGCATCAGTAATAAATGGTACCTCGGCATTCTCTTATTAGTGGACAATTAATTATAAAGAATACAAAATATATATATTTGGATCACTGAGTGGAATAGCGATGTAGGTCATTGAAAATAAATATTCTTTTCATGTACACTATCTATTGTGCGCAAGATAGTTAATATTTTAAACGCCTCCCACACAACTCATCATTCGCAACTAGATAAGTTTAATTTCTCACATCAAGCACACAAGCCGCGATCATCGCCGCCCGCTACGCCATGCACAACACGACACACAACACACAACAATAGTACCGAACAACAGAATTATGTTTCCACATTATTGGAAACGCGTAACTCTGCGAATTTCACCGTGATAGGACTTTCAACTCTATAATTTAAAACATAAAGTTAAATTAACCCACATCCTCCCTCTTTTTCCATATCAGTCAACAGCCCTACGTTTCTAATCTGCTAAACATGCGCGCGGTAAACAATGGTCGTGATACTCGCAATTAGCGTGAGCAACACGTCGTAGAAACGTTATTTTTCAAACGTTTTTTGGAACGGGACAGTTCACATCTCGTCGGGACCATCCAGCTTTGCGTTTGCTTTCGTGAAACCCGTCGGACGGACGGGTCTCCTAACGTTTATTTACACAGCTCAAACACATTTTTCATTCTCCACGTACGACCTGTGGTACGTGGGAAACATTATTGGCCACCACGTAACCGGCACCCACCACGACCATTAACGTCATTACCGGTATGAGCAATAACGACGGCGGGATCGCTATCGTTTGGCCGCACGAGATGTTGATCGATCATTCGTGAACACTGACGAGGCAAAACGGAGGCGCATCAGGATACCGATCTCGCGACAAACTAACGGGCACCCGGGTAATAATTCAATGTAAACGCGCATAAGTGCTATTAATAAGATCCGAAGGGAAGCACGGTCGAGTATCGTGAATGTATGATTGAATAACATAGCGCGCGCGCACACACGAGATATACGAATATATTGCGCGAAAGCGTATTTTGTGGGGATTATCTGATGTATGTTGATGAACTGGAGTGTGTGAAGTGTACTTGTAGAGTAAAATGTATGCGATCGTAACGGGTAGATCTGGCGGCATAGAAGAACAGCCGTTTCGCGGAAAACGTACATCGCGAAAGTAGGAACGCTCGTTACGCGCGTTTCAGTTCGGATCGCTCCCGAGTAATGCCGTGGCGTAATTTCGGCAACGGGGCTCGCCGCTGAAACGAAATGGCCGGGTGTTTATTCATGCAAAGCCAACACACTCCGAAACAACTCGCCACATCTCTGTGCTACGTAAATGAGGTACTCGGATATGTCCCGGTGCCTCGTTGTTTGCTATCGAGCGTCTGCGGATGCTTATAAAATAGAGATAATTAACGCAGCGCGTCTAGAGATAACGGGCACACCAATTTGCTGTTATCTCTCCCTTTTGTCTTAGGCGTTGCGCCGCCCGCGCCGTCGCACCTTTCTAGGCACCAAAAACGCATTAAGATAGCGCTACACGATATGAAGATTCACGCAACTTCTCACATAACTTTGCAGAGCGCAAAACGCCATTTCTGGAAACATCCCGCACCGTAAATTTGTACAATATAATACTGCTAGAATTATTAGCCACAAAAACTCCTGCTTTTTTTCAAGAATGATTGAAATTTATACCCCAATATCGGTTTTTTTACTTCTTCATATTTTATGTGCAATGAAATTCGATTCGCAATGAGCGTAATATTTTTGCGACTATTGTTAATCGCGCTGCATTCGGTCTCATTTATTTCGAATTATATTTTTACGATTTTAACTCAATCTATATATGTTTGGTTTCAGCAGGAAATAATTCTGCATTTTTCGTAAGAGATTTTAGATATTACGTTTATATAATTTAGGGGTCTGTCGCAACACGCAAATATTATACATTACGGAATGGTACTTTATTTCACACGAATAAATCGAAATTACTTACTTGAAGTTAATGGAATTATGACCGCGCGTTTGATCGATGTAATTAGCAACGACCAGTATTTGATGAGTCTAAGATACATACTCCGCGCGCGAGCTGACAACTAAATATCACATTGGAGCTTTTGATGCTGCAACGCGACGAAAAACAAAGGAAAGCAATATATTGAGCATCAGTTGATGCATTATTACATTATTATAATTTGCAACTACGTAAATGTACTAAACGAATAATGCTACATAATACGAAGTAATATAATGTGTTGATACTATAATTACAGTTGGTAATTATTACGTAAAAAATATCACGCGAAACAATTACTTCAGAAATTATGTATTCAGTTTCAAGAAAAACGGGCCGCATTAATAAATTACATCAAAGTTTATTAAATTTCACCTTTAAAAACGTGAAAACGTGAACGTTTATAATAACAATACATGTCAATTTGAAAGGAAACGTTATATGTGTGTTTCACATATTACGCACTATATCCGAAGAATTAACTTTTTACGGAATCGCGAATAATTTCGCTTACCTAATACCTATCGCCAATCATCAAGAATCGTCCTACTTCGACATCGTTGTCGGAAGCGCGTCAAGTGTAAGACGCCCGCTACTTCCGCGTGTTTTTCTGCTTGTGTCTAGCCTCCAAACGACGATTAGTAATTCCTCACGCAACTTCACTATCTGTCACTCGCGAAGCTGCATTCGTAATCAGAGTGCCGCCCCCGCGCCGTTAAGATCGTCACGATCACTAGGCAAGCCAACCACAGCGCGACCCAAGAAAAAGCTCGTTCGTGACGGCAAGAATGGGCTCGGGAAAGCTCCGGACGCGTCGCACAAAACTGTCACGCGGATGTTACGAACACAACATACGAGCTAGGAGCAATCACCTCCTAGCCGCCTGGCACTGCCGCTGCTCTCGTTCCCGACGCAGCTAATTAATCCCGAATATGAGACGCGCGCGCGATAATGGGAATCCCCCCACGGGCGAGTTTTAATTAAAACTCGGGCCCCCTAGCTCGTCGCTCCTCGCTCCTCGCTCCTCGCTCGTCGCATAGCGTACTTGACCTTCCTCGCGGCAGGCTTAATTGAATCCTCGTCGGTAGCGAGACGCGACGATTACGCATACGCGCGTAGATTAAGCGTGCTCGCATGTTGGCCGTTATAGCGGATATACATGCCGCAACATAGATACCCCATTGATCCAACGGGGCGTTTGTATCGCGGATGGATCGTGCGGTGCCGGCTGATCCACCACGAGCCGCTATCACTGATCGTGAGTCCGGTGGCGGTACAATCTACCGTACGACTACTACACCGCGTCTGTCGCTGCTGTCCTCCGCTACTGCTCCTTCGTGACGATCCGTCACTACTGGTCGCTATACTGATGGTCACCTACTTGTCGCGCGCGCGCGACTGTCTCTCTCACTACTGTTTTGAAATCCTGTTTACCGTCTCCCCAGTACTACTGTCCGCACTCCTTCCTGACAATTCCCGAAACGCTCGTCGATATCTCTCTCTCGTATCTCGCGACACTTGACCCGTGACCGATCGGTCGAATCGCCTCTCGAATATGTCACTATTCACCCTCGGCAGCCTAGCCGCCAGCGTCCCGGCGGCTGACACTCGCGCGAACTTGGCGCGAACACTCTCGAGCGTACGAGCGAGTGCACGTCGCGTTTAATTGTGTGCGCGCGCGCGTTATCAATTATCATCGACGAGGAGTAATTAGCCGAGACAAGTACGAGCGCGATTCACTCATAGTCACGCGACTTGTCCCGCTGTTCACTGGAATCGCGGCGAGGGTGCCCGCACGCAGAGATGCGCGCGCGTACGTGCGTGCATATAAATGTGTTGTATTTGTACGTCTGTGTACGTGTGTGTGTGTGTGTGTGTATGCGCGCCTGTGGGATCCAGGTCCAACCCTGGCGCGATGCGATGGGGAACTGACGTCCTGACGGGCTGCAGCGCCCCGACGACGGGCGTCCGGTGAACCATCCGCCGTGAAGCGAGCGGCGGGAGATCCACCACCCATTCAACCCCTCCTCGTATCCGACACCCTTGTCCCCTCCCCATACAGAGCGGCACGGTGCTCCCCGCTCTTGCCCGTGCCACCTTGTCGTCGAGAGGGCACCGTCGTACGCGCCCGCGCCCGCGCCCGCGCCGCCACGAGAAATTTATACGATATTTTTTAAAATATCATATTCGTGCTATCAAAAACAAATTTTTCGGAATTGCGCTGGCTTTTGCGGAAAAAAGAAATTCAGGGGATGCATTGTCAAAAAACCATTGCCTATTGGTTAAACGTTTAGATCTTGATCTATATTAATTATCACTGCCAACATTTTTATATTCCATCACTCGATATAAAATGTTTGAGTGTGATTAAATTATATAAAAATGTATGATTTTTAAAATAACACGAATTATATTAAATTATCGAAATTATTTCAAATATAGATAAAGTAAGTAAATTTATTTGTGTTTAAATTTAATTATACTAATTGTAAAAACTTTTCTTCCGTAGAAACATTTGAAAATATGAACAGAAATGAAGATAAAGTACATACACGGAGTACTCCAAATACCGTCATAATTAAATGAAGAAAGTAACCCGGTATGAGAGAGACTCTCGCAGGCAATCGATCGACATTACAAATACTCGGTATAAACAAGACGCACGGAATTGAATCTTTCTAATGTATTTCTATTTAGACATCTTTCTCATAATACTTTATATATATATATATATATGTATATATATATATTTTATGTATTTTCTTCACGTGTAAAAAACATCCAGAGCAATCTAAAATTTGTTATGAAGCTCTGTGTGAATTGTACGCCTTATACATGCGTGTATGTTACACAATTCTTATATTAATTTATATATAATATGTTATATGAGACGCGTGCTAGGCGCTTAAAAGTGGCGAATAGGTAATCTAAAGGCACGAGAAGAATAGGTTCGCGTAATTTCTTAATCAATATGGCCTAAATCATTCTTATGACAGAATAAGGCTCGCGTTCTGAGCTGCGTGTTTTCCAAGACTTGCATGCATTTGCGAACGTCACGTGATTCGCGGGGGCCACGTAATAGACGGCTTTACATCATTCCAAATTGGATGCGGTAGAAACGGTAAAATCCTGACTTTCCGCCGAAGCATCGCTCTATTCCTCGATTACCGATGCGAAATCTGTTTTATTTCAGATACGCTTGTGGGGGGGAAGGGAAGGAAAAATGTATTAACATATACACTAATTTTCATCAATGAAGCATTATCGGCAATTCCTATGTACCTATACCACTACATTTTTTATACGACAATGATATCGCGTAATAACCAGGTCACCATAAAATAACTTCTATAAAGGCCTATATTCAAACGAAATAATTTTAAAATAGTATCTTATAAAAGCAAGGAAAAAAGGAATTTGCACATTACACATATACATAATTTCTAACACAGTTTTAATTTTATGTCCGAAGGCACACGAATAAAAGCGACTCGGCGTTTGCCAGTCGCTTTGCAGTCTTTACGCTCTAAGCTGTATTATTAATTAAAGGAATTAACTTCACCATATATGGCGCGACCCTTGCTCGTGGAAAGGAAGGTCGAACGCTTATATCATAGTCTAATTTCCAATTAAGGCGTTATTAATACCGGCGCCAGTAAGTAAGCGTTGTACCTCGTGGATTATATTACAATTTACATTGTGCATGTGAAAGACTTGTTATCAAGCCTGAATTTCTTATTTTATTTAAATTTAAACAAGATTTTTGATCACATCAAAAATTACATGCAGCAAACATTAGAATCTAAATTAAGAAGAATGCCATGTATTTTTATATTTAAAAAATTGATAATTCTAGAGAATTATAAAAATGACTCATTGTCAGTGATTTATGACTAATAAAAAAATAGCATTATATTCTTTGGTTAATTCCAAATAATAATTTTAATTTGTTTAATTTAATTTAATAGGGAGCTATAGTTACAAAGATAATTAAAGTAATATTTTAGTAAATCAAATTTCCACAAAAAAAATTAATTTTGAATTTATAAATGTTCTTTAATGTATCATTAGAAAGTACATGACTTTTTCTTCTACGTATCGACAATTTTAATAGATTAAATAATTTAAGTACGTTATTCGATAAGTACTGCGCTAGTAAATTTCAAAATATTAAATTCAACATGACCTGAATATTAAAACTGAGATGTTTCAATAAATATTATATACCCAATGTAATATAGAATTGCATGAAAAACGTGCATAATAGCATGAAAAAATAATTTTCCAGTATGCACATGAGAGAACGAACCTCAATTAAATTCAACGTATATCTTTTTTCGAATAAGAGCTATTCGGAAGAAATAACAATTATATGGTTAAACTAATATATTTTCTCGTTTTTAGACACAAAAAGTAAAGTAATTGCTCGTCTAAAAGTAGTGAATGCTTTTAAAGACCTAACATTATAAATTAGTCAGTATACTCACACACACACACACACACACACACACACACACACACACACACACACACACACACACACACACACACACACACACACACACACACACACACACACACACACACACACACACACACACACACACACACACACACACACACACACACACACACACACACACACACACACACACACACACACACACACACACACACACAGTGACTATCAAATATAAAAAAATTAAAAGAATAACATTAAACTCCGAATATATATGATTGTCTATGAGTTTAAAATTGAAATTGGGGATTACGAAACATTGTAGATTTCTGTACGTTATTTTCACCGATTTGTATCGCGGATAAGGCGCGCGAGGCGAGCACGGATGTTTCGTACCGCATAACCTTCGGGATCGTAGAAAGGTGCGTGGGACAGAGGCAGGTAGGCGGGTCGTTTCACACAGCAGCGCCTCGCTTAATTACTAGTTACTAGTAACAGGAGTTAGAAGCGTTTAGCTCACAGTTCACGCCATCCAACAAAAGCTTATAATGTTACGAACTATTCCCATTGCTACCCTAGATTCAACAACGAGACTTCACCCTGTGCCCGGATTCATATTGCTTCGAAATCATATCAAATACGGAAACGAGTCCGCGAGTTCGCGAACTGCAGTTGGCTCGGTTTACAATATAATTAATCTCGTGACTGCCCGATATGAGTTTAGCGAGCTAAATATAATATCGGTGTCTGTAGCATATTATCCATATAATGTTAAGAAAGCTCACGCATTTTGTAATACAAAATATGTGACGTTATCAAAACCTTAGATTCTAGCGATTCAATCTCGCACTGAACTTGATGTCAAAATTAAAAGACGCGTGACACACGAATTCAATTAGTCTAAACAATGCAATTGATTAATATAATTTATCGCATACCGCTGCACAACTTGACTCGCTAGTGCGGTCATTTTCAGGTTGTAACTATAAATCTCGCATTTCTTAAATCACCGACGGAAAATTCATCGACGATAAATCGGAGTTTCGACAACGTGATTCAACGATACCGAAAACAAACGCTCGGGCGCAAATCACAGCTATGTTGTTAAAAATCCCTCGTCCATAGTATTCGCGAGATCGATTTACCAAACACCGTTTGGAAGAACTTTGCAGCTTTGACATTTGCCCGACGAATGAAACTAATCAAACATTCCATCCGATATACTACAGAGCAGTCACGCACTATCCATAACCATTTTGTTCGACTCAAATCGGTCTCGATTAAATACGAAACTGACTGCACATGCGATTACTCTTAAAAGAAAATATCACGATAGATATAAACATGTATTCCATTTGAAAAAATAATTTAACATTCTAATATTATTACGTTAATTCCCTATCTTTGATTCGTAAAAATATATAATTTATACGTATAATATGTAAACTTCTTTTTTTTATATACTATTTTTGAAAAAGTTCGTTGCGTAAGTGTGAAAGAAAAGTTAGGATATATTTCTCTGTATATCTAATAATAATCTAGATCTAGAAGATAAAGAATAGTTGAAGGATTGATGTAAAATTATCAAGAAGCAGCGAGTAAATTCTCTGCATTCTGAGTCAGCTTCAGGATCGAAAAAGTAGCCTATGTAAGCAAGGGTGGCAATTTGAGCAGCGGACATCCCTTGTCGCCTTTGGCGAGGCTTCCAGCGGCCGACTATCCCGTGCCTCTGAACACAGAGTTCTCGGTCGGTTGTATCCACACGCGTGCCAGTTACATTGGGCTTTGCGCTGCCGATGCGTGCACGTAGATCGAAGGTAATGGCGATACTACGTACACTAGGATGGTTAGACCTGGTTGGCGTCCGTTAGCTGTAGCCCATACACACGCAGATTGGATCGGACATTGCACGCCGTGCTGCAGCTCAGCTTCTGAACAGAGAAACTGCGTTTGCCGCAGCTATACCTATCTAATAGGATACGGACTAACGCAACCGCGCGTACATTTAGGTTATCGAGTTGAAATGTTCAACATGAGAAAGGCAATCTGGACATCGTTGTCCTGGCGAGATGCCGCGGCCGTTCTGAAATCTGTGTCAATTTCGATAGGTGTAACTCCGCGCGATCGTCCCACGCGCGATTACGAGTTTCGACAAAAACGATGCGAATGATTAACGCCGGATCATTCGCCGTCTTGTAGCCAGATAACACGCCTGTTAATAGCAACAAACGGAAACGCGGTGACGTTTACACGCGGTGAAACCGCTGCGAACTTTACAGCGAGTTCGCCCTTAAGTCGAACGAACTTGTTACGTAGCTTCGCTTGCGGTTGACCGTCAATTTCGGTTCCAAGAGACAGTTTACTTGGAACTGGATGTTGAAACGAATTCCGAAGACGCGCAGTCCGTCGTACGTGCGTCCATTCGTCTGCGAAATCGATTTATTCGCACTGTCGTAAATGGTTAATGGCTCCGCGTAATTTAATTGCGACTCGGCACGAAGTCGGGATAAAGTACGCGCCGTGTTCTCGAAACAATCCGGTATTTCGCTCGCTAATCCACTGCACGTTGTACGCACGCTTGTGCTACGGACGGCGCGGCACGGCGGACGAAGGCAGAAGTGCCGCACACGGTGCCAAGAAGTGCAGATTTGCTATTTCCGCGAACATTCCTCCGGCCCGCGGTAGCGTAACCGACGTACGACCCTTTAACGGGTAACAAGACCGCCAACAGCGGCTTCATTTGCATTTATTTCTAGCAGACTTAACGTCGACCGCGATACGAAAGGAACGGGCAGCCGCGCGTAATTTCCAACAAATATACACTCTCGAGGATCGCTCCTATATAGTGAAATCCGATCCAATCAAAATGAAAAGCATAAGCCGTTACGCTTGTCTACGTAGAGATACCGCGTGTCGACAGAGTTGTAAAAGTTAATTTATCGTAACTATATCAACATTTCGCTTTTTGTCCGTTTCTCGAGATGAAAATGCATTTGAAAAATTAATCAAAAAATTATTTTTCAATTTTTGTAATCAAATTAAATAAGACTAGTAGTAGCAATACTGAAAAAAATGCTGTTTCGAGAACAGAACAAAACATTTAAAAACATACCGTGCAAATTGTTTTTCTCTTTCGACATAGTCTTCATCCATTCAAAAAATTTTGTATATCATGCAGTTTTGAAATATTCTATTGCTGTGGTATACCAGTAATTCTCACTTCAAATTACGAGATATTTTTTTTTAATTGATTGTGAAGTTGTTTTTTTTTTTTATGTTTTAATTTGGTGTAAATTTTCAGATTCGAAGCTCACAACATGTGAAAAATTGCAAGTGAACCAATAAAAAAAAATAAATATTAGCAACGAGGAAACATCAAAGTAGAAAAAATATCGGCAAACGAACAAAAAGACCATACAGATCGAGATATACCTTCAAGACGTTTTATCGCTTCTCATTCTATTCGGTGAGAAATAGCTCCGTAAGATTCTCGGTAATTGCGCGCAATTCTTCCGTTCTGCTGTTCGGCTTCATCGTACATTCTAATGAAGGCATCAACCTTCGGTGAGAACAAACGGTTTCGCATCCTTTTCAAACGGGCGGCGGTGCCTCAACCCACCGTTCGTCGACCTGAATTCACGAACGCCTCCGACCGAGATCGGTTTAAGTGAAAGAAGAAGCGCCGGAATTACGTAGGATAGGTGCAGTAACGCGAATCGCGCCGGCCGCCGCCCTTCCGATCCCAAGATCGAGCATCGTGGATTTCAATTTCTCACGGAAAGAAGCGTGGAAGCCCTGCCATTAAACGGAGGTAGGAAGCCCGAGAGCGCGGTGCAATTCGTGGACGACGACTAGTTGCTTCCCTTCCATTATCCTTCACCTTCGATTCCCGTTAAACTACGGAAAGTGTGCGCGGCGCATTGGTCGTTGTCGCTCAGCTCGTCGGAAAAATCGATAGTTTAATGCGACTTTATCGTCACCGGGCAGCGCGCAGCGTTATAAGCTGCGTTCGCCAGCGTTGCTGTGAATTTCACAAAACGACGCGGAACAAAGGGTTACGGCGCGCCCGCGTGGTAAAGGATCCTCGACAATTACAAAAGGAGTAACCACGATCCCCGTAAACGCTCGCATGGTCGCCTCTCGTTGACGTTTTCGCGAACCTCGTCGTCAACATCGCTCGTTCTAGCGAAACGCTCGTATACGCTCGGGAAATTTTCCTTCAATGGAAAGCAAACGCTGGAAATATAGAATCTCTCAAGTTTTCTACATCTGCTTCCATCATCGCGAATATGATCCCAAATATGAAATTCAATGTACGAAAATGTCTTCGTATATACGAAATCTCGCAGTTTCGAACGAAATTCCTTCGATGGCGGAATTATCTTCGGTAACGAGAGCACGCTAATTCGAGAATCGGATTCAAAATTAGCGAGCCAACCGCGCGTTGCGTGTGACGGATAACGCCATAAATTTCGTCATATGCGGATATGCGCTTTCGGGAAGAGAATGTTGGATGCGGGACGAAGCGTGGCGGCACGCGCGGCTCTCGTCGTCGCGTCGATGGAACCGCGCGATGACCAGTTGTCACCTGCCGCCACGGCAATTGTCAGCTTATGCGAAACGAGGCTATTGCGATGCGCGCGAGCTGCGTTTCACAAGCTACTCTAATAAACACGTCGTAAACCGGCGTATTATACACGTATACGGGGGTGCCAACGACAGACACGGTAGAGCGCGGCATATTAACAAACGCGATAAGCCATCTCTGAACACTATGACCAATAGAGATAACCTCCTGAAATTTCACACTATATTTATAATAAAAATTGTTTCTCTGTGCGCGTAAAAAATTTATCGCTTCAAAATTTAAATACAGCAAAACTTGTACTAACTTTATTTAACTGATTTTTTGACTATATATCCAATTTACAGTATTATTTCTCTCTTCTTTTCATTTAAGAAACAAAATAAGTATTTTATATTTCTGTTAGTTTACAAAATATCTGTTATATTTTTTTCAATTCCAATATTAATAACCTAATCTAATTCCATAAAATTGTAAAAATATTATGTACGCAACTAATACGACTAGTTGAAATGTAGACTAAAGAAACCATACTGAAAGATTTGCAAACGATTGAACGAAATTGTACACGTCCATTACAAAGATTTATGAGAAATAAACAAGAAGAAGACGGGTAAGAAATAAAATTAACGCATCGTAGTTTCAGACACTCGTGAGACTCCCACGACGAAACGTAAAAAAATAATAAAAGCTGAAACTGCGCTTTCTTATCTTCCGGCACGCACAACAAAGTTACGGCAAGCGACTTTAAATTTTTCCTGTAGCTCCCGCTGTTCGCCGAGACGACGTAGTCGCTATATTTGGATTTTTCAAACGATACCTCTTTCCTCTCTTTTTTTCTTTTCTTTCTCTCTCTCTCTCTCTCTCTCTCTCTCTCTCTCTCTTTTGTGACAACATTGCAAGCACACGTACAGTCGCGACTTGGCGCGGTCAACCATAATCATTTATGCCGTCGTGCGGACGAGGGGATTGGAACCGCCGTTCGAAACTAACGAGTGTCATGCTCTAACCGCCGCTTGCTCGCTCACAGAAACGACTCGGAACACCGAGAGGGCGGAAGGAGACGGGCGGAATTGCGAGGGGGTGGACTGGTAGAGATACGGGAGTTTAAATAACTCCAGTACCGGGGTGGAGATAAGGAAGCCGAACCAAGTAAACGGAATGAGAGAGAGAGAGAGAGAGAGAGAGAGAGAGAGGAGAAGAGAAGTTGTAGAGCGCGCGAAGTTGGCGTGTTCGTAAGCACTATTGTTTCGCTTATTGCACCAATCGCTTTGGATTTCGGCATAAGCGTCTGCTTTTCTCCCCCTATAGTATCTCCCTCCTCTCTGCATCTTGACTATACGCGACTGCTTTCTTAGTCCTTCGTTAGATATGCACGAGGCGGTGCATCGAGAAACTGCATTTAACTCGGCCGCCTGCCGAAATAGTGTTCCGTCCTTTGATTTAGAGAAGAAGTCGCCGCTCGCCCATGCTCTCCTCTGTCTAGTTTTCCCCTTCATTCACGCATACCACGAGGGAGCACTTCAAGGAATGGGTGACTTAATTGAACTGCATACATGCATCGTAAAAGCGCGATATCAACAAAGAAACTCGTAAGCTAATCGTAGTTAATCACAAGGCTTTAAAGATAACGAAATAAAATTTGAAACTTTTTGTCTCAAGGAAAGTGGGATTACCGCTTGCTCACCGTATTCTAGTAACACCGACGCTTTTCTATTTAATGTTGCAGTTTACAAAGTGGAGACAAATACGTTCCGTCTCTTTCAGTGAAAACGATGTATTCACGCGAATTCGGCGCATGGGTTTTAAATAAGCTTATACACGTGGCGATCATTCGCGCGCGCTTGTTATCGTTCAATCAAAAACAACGTGAATGAATAGCAACATCTGGAAAAAGCCATTGGAAAAAGGTGCTATCGCGTAGCGCATCGGCAAATATGTATATGTATCGGCAGGCGTGAGCGGTGCCGCGGGAAGGCTTCCAAAATTCGAAATTGCGACTAATACAATAAAAAGAAATGAATATATTTCCTAACTTATATATAAACTGAATCTTCACATTATGGCCCGAAATAATATAAGCACGGTACGTTTATTTCGTACTTGTACAGAAACGTGAACATGAACGTATTATCAAACTTTTTATGTGTATTACATATCTCTGTTTCGTTGCTAAATATTTCAAGAAAAAATACAACTAAACAGTACACAATCTAAAAAACTCTATTCCTATCAAAAATACTATTATTAAATATGTGAGATACACGATTAAAATTTGTTTATCTTACTGAACAATAATTTAAACTTTGTTTAGACCAATTTTTAACATTAAAATTAACGTACAGTCTTTGGAACCTATTAGAACCACTTAAAATCGATCAATTTCGGAAGAGTACACATTGCAGATTAATTATCAGGTGATAACTTTGCCATAAAATGCCATACGGTTTTTCCAAATCAAATAATTTGCTACTCATTTGCAAACAATAAGCGTGCGCGCGTAAATATGCATAAATGCGCAACGTTTATATAAATAGATACAAAATAGATAAACGTATTTGTATTGTGGTGTGTATAATTTTTTGGATAAAACATTTTATCTTACAGGTTTGTATTTTATAGTGATGATATCTAAATCTCATATTAATAAAATTTCTTTTAGTTTCGTTTAGCTGCACTGGCTGAACTGGTGGACACTGGTTAGTTCGAGTGAAATAAAATATACTTGTCTTACTCTATCTTATTGCACCAGTGTACACCAATTCAGTCAGTGCAGCTACACCAGTGTACACTAGTTCAGTCAGTACAGCTAAAAGGATCAGATCCAAGGTGTCATGGTTGAACCCGGCATTTTTGCTGTTAGCGATCTGGTTAAACATCTGCGTTATATCGCTACTTGGAGATTATATGATCGCTTGGAAATATGTGCTTAAATTATTAAGCTATATAAATGTACTGATAAAAAAATAATTGGGGATTCTGTCAAATAAGCCGATAAAGATAGCAAGCGACTAAGTGCATGGTCCTACGCGTTTCCTCTATTTCACACACGTACATAATATTTATGGAAATCATAATATTATTTACAGAAATTACATATACTTTTTATTAACTGGCCGAATTTATTGGTATAGGTGATTTTCTCTTCTACTAGTTACATATTAAGTGCTTGCAAAAATTTGTCGGATTTTTAGCATACTTCTTTTACTAATACAAGAAATATGCTAAAAATACGATAAACTTTTGCAAACCTATAATAATTTAATAGTTTATATAGTATTTTAAGCACATTTACCTATGTATGTACGCAAATAGAGTACTTCGTATAAGATTACTTTTAAGAATTTCTCGTTTTTTTTTTTACAGTTCTTTTACAGTTTTCTTTAAACAAAACGTATCATAACTTCCTGACTTTCCTGGAAATCCTAAGAAAATTTATAATCTACTACATCATTAGTCACATATATTCAAACCCTTAATATTAAAAAAATAAAATATATATATATATATATATATATATATATATATAATAGAGATGAAATATTTAATAAAGAAAGAGGAGTTGGTTACAGTCTTATTAGAATCCAACAAAAGTCTAGATGTATTAGCAGTACATGTCAAGAACAGTTTTACTCTATCAGATGACTATGTAGAGTTAATAAAAGATAAACTCACAAATATATACAAGCTATTCTTGAGAAGATGGAAGGAGAGTAAATTCTGTAGAAGAAATTTCTTTACCAAACATAAAGAATGGCTTCAGGAGACATTTGTTCTCGAAATTGATACTATTCGTCCTTCTAACAACTTAACTTTGCGTTCTGTAGGTAGACCTGCAAAGAATTTTGAAGATTGTTCCACTAGTAGTAAGAGGCGCAAAGCACTTGATCTAATTAAAGAACATGGGATGGAAAAAGTAGAATACGCGTACAATTTAAGAGCAAAAACTTCGAAAAAAGTGAAATCGGAAGTACCTCTGAATTCCGAGGAAGCCTTGGCGCTTCTGATAGATTTAGATCTTACTAAAGAGCAATATTTAAAATTGCGATATATTGCAATTGCGCATAATAGCTCATTATTCCCTCCATATAGTCAGGTGTATACACATAAGAAGAAATGTTATCCTGAAAATATCAATGTTAACGAAACCGGAGCTAGCGTAGAATTGCAATCTTTTGTAGACCATTCTGCATCAAGAATTTTGTCCTTAAAAGAGGACTTGTTGCAAACTTTGCCTGAGGGCCAATTGACGATGGCTTGGAAATGGGGATGTGACGGTTCTTCAGGACAAGCTGAATATAAGCAAAAATTCAATGTTACTGATGCTTCGGATTCCGACTTATTTATAATATCAGCAGTGCCTTTGAAAATTATATCGGAAAATAAAATAATTATATGGCAAAATTTACAACCTTCATCAGTGAGATACTGTAGACCAATAAAATTTGAATTTGCCAAAGAATCGCAGAAGAAAACAGTCGCTGAAGTACAGAACATGAAATTGAAGATCGCGCAACTTGCAGAAACTATGTATAAAACTATTGCTGGTCAAAATTTTACAGTCAAACATAACTTCTTTTTGACAATGGTTGATGGGAAAGTAGTTCAAGCAATTACATCTACTTCGTCTGCCGCGACTTGCGTTATCTGTCGAGCGAAACCTACGGAAATGAACGACTTGATACGAGTGAGAGAAAAACTTGTTAATGATAAAAATTACGAGTTTGGATTATCAACACTGCATGCGTGGATAAGAACTATGGAATGTGTACTTCATATTGCGTATAATTTATCTTTTCAAAAATGGATGGCAAAAGGAGACAAAGAAAAGGAACAAAAAATAACAGAAAAACAACGTATTCAAAATGAATTTCGAAAGTTAGGTTTGATAATAGATGTTCCCAGACAAGGTTCTGGAACTTCTAATGACGGTAATACTGCGAGACGATTTTTTTCTGATCCAGAAATCACCTCTCAAATAACAAAAGTTGACAAACGATTAATTGAACGATTTTCGGTAATTCTCCAAGTGTTATCAAGTGGAAAAGAGATCGGTGGAGAGAAATTTGATATATATGCATTTGACACAGCAAAGTTATATGTTGAGTTATACGGATGGTACTATATGCTTGCATCAGTACATAAAATTCTGATTCATGGCTCAGCAATAATTAATTCGTTTTCTTTCCCAATTGGCGAATTATCAGAAGAAGCTCAGGAAGCACGACATAAAAATTATAGAAATATACGTTTACATCATTCACGGAAACGATCCAGGATTGCAACAAATGAAGATGTTATACATATGCTTCTCATTACTTCAGATCCGGTAATGGCAGAAAAAAGGAAAATTCTTCCAAAGAACAAACTAGAATTACATCCGGATGCATTAAATCTCTTATTGGATTAAAAGTAAGATCCATCTTCATAATACACTAATATTATATATGCTATAAGTTATTTATTTTCAGGTTTACATAATTTTAAATAATAACATTCATTAAAGAAGAGAGGAAATCAAAAGTTTCGTTAATAACAAGCAGCATTAATAACATGTTATTATTACGTTATTATATGGACTTGTAACAAGTGATTTAAAAAAGGTGTTTTTGTTTTAACTATTATTATTATTAGATACATTTTTAGAAGGCCTACAACTTTGCTTCTTACATATTTTTTATTATAGTTGCTTATTTTCTAGATATTAAATATTGAAAAAAAAATAGCGTATTCATCCCACTGTGCGGCGTGGCGACGTTTAATTAGCGGCGGACACTTTACAGCGCCGCAGCGCCAGCAAATCTATCGAACGTTAGCGGCCGGATATCCGATGTATCGCAACAGACGCACCATAGAACTGCGCTGTCTCGCGCATGAGACCGCAGTAACGTTACACCGACCGTACTTGCGTCATATGTATCTATATGCATATATGTGTTTTCGCGATTTGCCCGAAACGCAGATCCCTCGTTTTCTCCGGCAAGCGGAAATCCAACGCGCATTTTCGATATCTACCGATCTCGCGGCACGCTTGTTTGAACAGCCCGCACTTAAAGCCCCATCGAATTTAATTCGGCAGCATTATCGGGCGAGTGCGTTTCGCAGCAGAGAAACGAGATGATTAATGAAAGATAAAGCGCGGAAGCATGCTCAATGGCGAGCAGCCCGCGGTTAGCATAATCGGCAATATACTTCAATACGATCGTAAACGCGTGATAGATGTACGACAATGATAAATAGAGATGAGTCTGAAATATTTCAAATTCTTGTGATATGTTTAATTAACTTAATATACAAACGCTCAAATTAAAGTCTGACCAAATTTACTTTTTAAAAATTTTAAAATAAGTGAAATTGAAATAAAAGGCAAACTTGATTTGAGATATGTCAATCTTTTTTCGAAAGAGAAAAAGAGAGAAAGAAATTTTTAAGAAAGAATATATTCGATTGGCTTTTGAGAATAAAATTGAGACTCTAAAATACTCACTGAGCTGTAGTGTAAGGCTAACTATAGCTTTAAGTAATTATTATATTTCTCTTATCTTATACAATAGTTTTACGAAAAATTTGAAATAAAAATTTGAAAATTCCTACATATATATATTATTTCCTAAATAAAAATAGATATCTTAATTATTAAAACATCTAATGTTAAAAATTAAGAAGCTTGCGACACACATATACAAATACTTTTACAAAGTTTCTCTTGGACACAAAGTTCCGCGTAAAAACTAAAAGCATTAGTATAGAGAAAACACAATGGTCGTGTCAACACTTTTGTGCCCACATTTGTTTCTATTCAACACGTCAACATGCGCTATTCGCGTCCGTAAATCATTAAGGAAAAGGTATTTCGCTCGACTGTCGACGAAAGAGTGAGGGGATTGTTCTGCGACGGACAGCGGAAAGTGATGCCGAAAGTTGGATCGTCGGAGTTAGAAAACAGTCGTTAAAGCCAAAGAGAAGCAAGCTTCTTACGTCCAGTCGGCAAGGGACGACGAGAAAGGAAAGATGACGGTAAACAAAGAACGAGAGAAAAGAGTTATCAACTTCGATATCTGATTTCTTTGCAAGCAATCGCTTTTCACCACGCGGTGACGCGGATTGATATGACAAATTGTCGCTATTCCGCGAAATAGAAATTTTCGTCGGATGTGAACGCACCCGGCACAAGACTATGTATGTTATTTACAGCGGGTTTCTTGAGCGCAAATATAAAAGGAAAAAGAAAAGGAAAAAGTGACGCCCGTTTTCCCGGCAAGGTAGGCCTCCACCGTAATCGAGGACAAAATTTACGAAAGGTCAGCGCGCGATTGCGAAGTCGCTGATATATATCTACGAGTACCAGCACTTTGGGGGATCCGTATACCGTACATTATACGGGGAGACCTTTTGAGAGGTTCGCCTTTCGTGTCTAATACGATAGCGGTATATTATCACGCTCAGTGAGTCATACATTTTCCGCAGCAATGATTCATAACGGTGTAAATTTCAATTCCAGATGCTGAAGTTTTTTCCCCGTGAGACAACGTATACGGGCCGCGCGATCTTGTAAATTAAAATGATTCTTCAAAGAAATCGTTCGAAATTGTGTCTGTCACGAATTGCGATCCTGCGAATAATCATCAGAATGGAACAACTGATCAAGAGTGATAGTGTAAGATAACTCAATTAAATTATTTCGTATAGTTGTAATAAAAATTACATTTTTTCTACCTGAAAAATTTAACCGACATTGTAACCGTCGGGTGTCCAGTAATGCGCTACGCGATTAACACACGTAAACGCGAGCGTCACGTAACTAATTTTACGACAAAAGGAACACAGCACCGTGCAGCACTAAAGCAGCAACGGCTACTGCCACGCAGTATACACAAAGTTTGCAGTGCAACCTCTCCTCACCGAAACCAACGAAACGGTAATACTACTTCAGAGCGTGAGGAGAAAAAAAGCAACGCGACACTCGCGAGTCCACTCGCGGCGCGGCGTTCGGTATAGTTACGCTCGCGTAATAACGTTTAATTAAGATAAAAGCAGAGCATTGAAGAAAATATTACCCAATTTCCATCTGTAAACGAAGACGTGATTTTTTTTCAGAGGCGGAAACGGTGATATTGCGTATCGATCTATAAAGTCTTTCAATTAAGAAATACCGCGTATAAAATTTTATATAGGTTTTTTTAAACAAATATAAATACTATTTTAAAATATGCGCGCAGATATCAAGTTAAATTTGTCATAATATAATTTGCAAATTAGATATTAGATGAAAGAATTTTGGTATTCCATTTTCGTAAGCAAATATTTACTTATAAATAAAATAAAAAGAAAAACATTTCAAATATTTCCTAAAATAATGGTCTTATTAGAATATCGAATATACTAATCCTCAATTTTTCGATTAAATAAAATCACACTAAATTTTATCGCGCGGTCTAAAAAAATTTTCAGTGACAAAGTTTTCTCTCACATCAGCTGTATCTTCATCAAAATTATTTATAGCCATTGAAAGCTACAACATCGCATTGACATTAATGTACAAACAAAAGCGCGGAAGATTAAAGTTCATTATTCATCACCGCGCAGCCAACGATGGCATATATTATCGTTAATCATGGATGAATATTGACAGAATTTTTTAAAGACGATTACATTTAACGAACAGGAATAAATATCGTTAACGCACATAGCGAGAGAGCTAGATAATCTTTTAGCTAGTCTTCGTTTCTGCATTCATAAAAACAGCATTGTTAATTTTTACGTACATTATAATCAAAATATAGATCTATGGAATTACAATCAGAAGCTTATCGAGCTATGCATCCGTATCGCGGCATTCTGTGTATCGACACTATCGACGACCCTCCCTCTTTAAACCCACCCTAATGCAATTCTGTTGGCAACATCGCGCTTTTGTGTTTCGACGAGATAGTCGCATTTGGAATTTCGTGTGTAAACGCGACTAACACACAGGCTTCCCAATCGTCGTGCACCGCCGCAGAACGATACAATGGACAATTTGTCAACGAACCTAACCGATGCCAGAATCAGCTCAACGGTCTTTGCGAGCTCCGCCATACCGATGTCGGCAACCCAACGTGAGAATTAATTTCACACTAAAGACAAATCGAATGACTTTATCAATATCTCTCCCACCAATGGACCCCTCCTTCGGGGGGGTCATCAATTCAATAATTAACAATTGCGTAAAAAATTTTTATTACACTGAGCCATTAAGTTAAATTATTAACTTAATACTATGAATTATTAAATTAATATTAAACAAAATTATTTATGTGCACGCGCTGTGAAATTAGCGCGAGAACAATAAAATTCATAATTCTCATATAATAGTGTTCGTATTTAATGAAATAAGAGAATGCAAAAGATTACTTTGACAAGTTTCGCGAGGTAGAAGAGCACCTCGCGAGGTTAGAGGAGCACCTCGCGAGGTACAGAAGCACCCTCGCCTTTGTCGGGACATCGGCGATTTCGTTGTAGGTTTATCGCCGTGCACGCTGTGAAATTAGCGCGAGAACAATGAAACTCATAATTCTCATATAATAGTGTTCGTATTTAATGAAATAAGAGAATGCAAAAAATTACTCTGACAAATCATTATATGGTTTCCGGAATAGTTATTACCGAAAATATAATATGCTAATAAATTAATAAAACGAAATGCTTCTAAAGAAATTTTAAGAGCTAATCTTGCAATATATATGTCGCTACATTTTGTGTTTCGCGAGGTAGAGGAGCATCTCGCGAGGTAGGTGCACTCGCACGAGCGAGTGCAGTTACCCAAAATGCCTGTACGCAATCGAAACAATAGCCCAATCGCGATTGCTAGTTTCGGTAGCCTGCACGTTCCATTTAACGCAGTTGTCTGTAAGCCGAATGTAATTCCGCGAACGTGCGTGATTAGGTTTTGGTCCTGTACTGTCACGTCTGCATATTGACCACTGATGCCATTCGCATTCATTAACACCCGTGTTAGCGTGTAATTGTATCCATAATAGCATTATTCTGAGTTACAGCAAACATAATACACGCTGCTAAGAAAAATATCTCATGAGAAGCTCGTAAGCTTGCGAGAAAATTAAAAATTTTATCGAAATATATACGTAGCAAATGCATGCAAGAAAATGGCAAACGAAGAAACATCAAATTTATTATTAAATTTTATAATGGAAAATAACAGTTTCGTCATATAATTACTTTTGTCATAGAATTACGAATAGCTTATGTATTTTCAAATTTTCAGATATTAAGTTCAGCGATGACAATCGTTTAATTTTTAATGTTAAATATTTTCGTAATAACATTAATACCGAAATTTCTGTTAATATAATTTGATTCCCAGCTCTTGACAAAGAGTCTGTCATTCAAATTTGATATATAGTGAGGATGAAATATACTGTATATTTCATTTAATCCGTTAAAAGCAACAGGGTGCGATTGGCTGCACGCGCATTTCACGGCAAAAAGTCCGATTATTATTGGAAGATATAGCATAGAGTCGAGTTTTACACGTTTATATATCGACTATACGATATATCACAAGTGTGGCGCACACATTTTAAAATCCTACGAGCGTTAGCTGCGTATATATAGGCGAATATACAAGTCCCCGTCGCCGCCGCCACCGCCATGAGAATCAATTCTAACATAATAATAATAATATTTCGCGACATATATTTCGCGGACTTTATATGTAAAACAAGTAAAGTTACTTTCCTCCCCGTCCTTGCTACCCGTTACTTCGTATAAGTCCCGTAAATCTGGTGAATTTCCGAAAAGCTAATTCGGGGATTTTACATTTCTTGGAAATTCGGCAACGTCAGATAAGCTCCTCGGTCCCGAGATCATTCATCCGGTCTCGAACACAGGTGCCGTTTGTTTAAATCACAAAACATTCGCGCGCGATTTGAACGCAATAAACCATGCTCCCGTGGGAGCCCATTCGTTTGAGCACGCCGCGTGCGCTTCAGGCTTTTCCAGGAGGAGGACTCGCACGGGGGTCAAAAAGAGTTTGAAATGGAGCGAGCCGTGACCGAGGCAGAGCTCAGCTGTCGCGCACAGGCAGTCCGTGGAGAATCGTATGTATCGTACAGTCCTCGATGGAAATTTCGTGGTCGCGTTATCCAAGCGATAAGCGTGATTATACGTTAAATCTCTTTTAAACACGATTTTAAAGTTGTTCGAAAAACGAAACATGTAAAATTTGCAAACTTTGCACGAGTATAAGCGCAACAAGTTTACGGATAATTGAATATATCCATGTACTGTGGTTAAACTTACGTAATCTTTTGAGAAATACAAGTTTAGAAAATAATAAATCCGATGTGGCAAAGGTTTACGATAGTTTAACTTTATTAATTCAATCGGAAATATATATACTCGAAAAAGTTTCGCTGTCCGTCTAATTTTATTTCTTTGATTTCATTGGACGCACTTTGCGATCTGTTATTAAGTTATTTCATACTTGTGAGATACATTTTGCATAATATATACTCTCGTTATCGAGATACATTTTACATCAAACAAGATTTACTATCGAGGATAGGTTCTTTCTCGCACTATTGATTGCGACTGTACCGTTCTTGATTCCGCTCCTGCAGGATATACGGAAAGACCCCTCTCACGCATACATATAGTTACGGGTGCGTGTTACTGGCATCTGTGATCTTTATACCGGGGGGCATTAGCAATCTCCAGTGTTTCGCATAATGTTGCCTTAACGGTACATCACTTAGCGCGAATGTAACGCTAAACGAGTTCATTACACACGAATCGTTTCGTTACGCATTTTTTCTGACGAGTAATCCTTTTAGTGACGCGAGCTCATTCTATTAGCTATTAGACCATAAAAAGAAGTTACTCTGAGATCACACTTACAACTACGACGGCAACTTTTACAGACGATTGAACGATTAACTAATTAGCATTTTTAATTATATGCAACATAAAAAAACATTCCACGTAAATTTTGCATGCTACAATATTCAAACTCAAATTCAATTCTACATTCAAATAAATGCAATAATGTTCACATCTAAGATGATACAACGATTGAATAATAATAAATGACTATACATCATGATCATCGTGCGCGCACGTCAAATAGCGCACAATATTTCAAGCTTTTAACAACTCGAGCTCACCAGATTCGAGTTCAGAATCTGTTGTCCAATTATTTTGATGCACTGTACCGCCTGTATATAACGTCGACGGAAAACGGAAAACCTATCCTATACCTCCTCGCTAAATTCTCACGAAGATCAATCGCACGCGAGGCAATATACGCGTTCGGGTTTTCAATTTCCCACCCCTACAAACACGCATGCTCGGTGTACAATTGTTTTCTGTTGCTCTTTTGTAACGAACAAAGTCTTCCGTGTTCCCCATTTCTTTTCGTTCATCCACCGTTCGCCTAGTGTGATCGTAATCAGTCCCTCATCAGTTTCTCGCAGCCAAGCAGTCCGATCAAAGAAATTCTCTATACAGAGAATGAAGATGTAGCGCACACACTGCACGCACAATGCGCGCGTATCCATGTCGGAGTAATCTTGTATGTGAATATGTGTATATACGAAGGCACATGCAGATCGGCTTTTGTTCGCAGTGCCTTCAAAGTAATTTTCTGCGTTTGTAAGAGCCTTAAAGCTGTTTTATAAAATATTATATTCAGTAACAAATTTTATCATATATAATTTCAAAAATACAAACATGGAAAAAAGTAGCTTATACATATATAAATCGAAAATTTTAAGTAATATTTGTTGAAATAAAAAATAGAAAAATAACGATTTTCTGTAAAGTTGTATAAGTTTTTCTTAATTTTGCTCAATTTTCTTTAAATTTGTAATTATTAGTAACGGCTAGAGAGATAAAAAAAACTTATCCATTATTACACGTTGTTGATAAAATTGTATATACACTTTCTCCAAATTATTCAACGTACAATTCGAGCGCTCCGATAAACTACCCTTTGCAAGACAACTCGTGACTCCATATTTTTCCAAATATCATGTAAATAATGATCGAAAAATATGTTCTTTATGTTAACGATATTGGCAATTTCCCGAAACAATGCCGATCTTGGTTAAATGCATGTATTATAGTTGAACCGGTGGAAAGATCGAAATCAACGTTTCGCGTTCGGCATCGTTCTGTGCAGATAAGACGATAGATGCAATCGTGAAGATTAATTCACGATGCCCCAGTATTACGATCCTACAGAGTACAAAGCCAAAGGGTTTCGAATCAAAGGCACCCTTTGTTAACCCTAGATATCTATATCCCGTGATACAATCAAAGCTCACATCTAATAGACCCCACCACGTTTTACTGCCTCCAGTTTTTTGCTTTTTTTCAACTACTCAAATAGATTTAGCATTTATATTATTTAAACTTAAAAAATACTTAAAAGAAAAAATAATTAAACATAAACGAGAGAGACCGAGATATTAAAAAAAAAAATTTTATTCCATACAACAATTTTAGCGAAATGTTACGGTGACTACCCAAGACCTGAGGAATGATGACACGTGAGTCGGTATTATCCGCTCGCCATTAATTATTAATAAGCATGTGACACTTTTACGCGCTATGCTTTATTTAGCAGTGAAATCGCGCCACACTGTTATTACAGTGCTGTTAGAAAATTCAGCTTTACATTCGCTTGTTCGCGGTTTACCCATCATCAAGTAGGGTGAAAGTGAGAACCAGGTGTTCGACGTTCCTCGATTATTGCTGTCGCAATATCAAAAACTTCCACATGACAAAGTAAAGCGGACAGACAATGTATTAACTTTTTATTTTAGCTTCGGCGAGTATTCATGTCGGGCGACATCTGGAACAAGCTCTCTTCTGTGTTCGTAAAAACGGATATAAACTAAACGACTTTTATAGATCGTGACAAGTATTGAATAATGCATCGCTATCTCTGTTACTTATATTGGTCTCGTTGCTGCCAAACGCACATTAATTAAAGTCAACTGTTAAATTTAACTGATTTTTTTATTCTTTCTAACTCTTATACCTAGATATCGCAACATAAATGTAAACCTAATTAAAACTAATTACATAAAATTGTAAGAAAAAGAAAAACATTTTATAATAATAAAAGTAATTCAAAACGTGCCTGATCGTTAATCAAAACGCGTTCAAATATAGCGATCTTTTCACACAGAGCATTCTTTATATTTCCCATAATCTCTATAATCCTCGCCCCTTTCCGCATTCGTTTCGGATGCGAAATATCGGGGTGTACGTAACTAGGGTGAACGTCGGCCAATTAACGTTATAAGCGCACGTTATCGTTTAGTCATTCCGTTTTTCCGACGCGCGACCCTTAGAAATTGCTATTAGGGACAACATATATCGTTACCGACAAGTGATATCTGTAATTCCCCTCAGTTCTTTGCGTACGCATATTCGGTACTTAATGGTTTTATCTCTAATGGAGAAGCTATTCTGCCATAACATTTCGCATTGAGGCGTCCTTTTTTATATATATAGCGCGTCTCTTTCCTCTCCCCTCGATCCTGTTTATCAAACTTTCACCGACACCGTCTAATTAGAGCTGCGTTTTTGCCACGCGACATCGTTTAGCCTTTAAAGATTCCCCATGGCGAAGAGAGCAGCCGTCATAAATTACAAAAACGGGTGCGCTCGTTCGCCGTCCTATTTACAGCAATAATATACGTTTAATTGCAATGTCAACGTTACAGCAAGGCACATCGTATCTTTCCCACTGAGATAATAATTACACGAGCGACAAGTAAGGGGAAGAAAGGGACGGGCAAAACCCGGACTTCCCACAATTCGCGCACGTACACAAATTCTAAAAAGTGTATGACTGTATATATATATATATATATATATATGTATGTATACATATCTCGTTGCAATGTCTCTCGCATACCATGAGATTAACGCCGGTGCATAAACGCGACGCTCTCTCTCTCTGAGCGAAAGACAAGCTTTTAGCACGGTTATTCCGTATCACCTTATTCTCGCGGGATGTTAGTTTTTCATTAACCGCGTCGTGGGAAGCGCGAGAGCTGCACAGGCGAGCTGCTCGATATAAAAAAGTCCGCGGATAAATATATGCGAGGAGCTTAACGCGACGACCAATCGGTGTGCGACAGGTCGCTGGAGAAAAAACTTGTCGATATGGAAAAAATGATACTGCGCGGGAGTACATACGCAATGTGTCAGTGGTTCAAAAAAATTACCGAATCGTTGCGACGAGAATAGGAAAAAAATGCACTTCTGGCGTAGGTATTATAAATAGTATAAGATCTTAAAACACGGTCTCACACAAAATGCCTGATACATGCGCCAATGAGAAATTGATTTCTTTTTTTTCTCCATTTAAGAAAACTTTCTGGTGAAATCTTTGTCTTTGCATATTTATCTTGACTCTAAAGTTAGATTGAATTCTGAAACCTGTGCCACAAAGGATTGAACTTTGCGGCGTAGAATTAAGAGATAAACTTCTCGAGAGAACTTGCTTTAAATAAATAACACGAAATATTTTTAAGTTTGTCCCGATAACGTCATATTTGTATAACAATTTTAGAGCTCTCTTCATTCGCCGAATCTCTCTCAATACAAAAATATAAATTTTCTATTATATAATAACTAACAATTAATGAGAAATACCAAATGAAAGAAGAATCGAAGCTAAATCCAAATCAAACGAGGAGGGCGAACAAACAGGAACGACGTCTTTCTTTCTCCTAGCACTTGTAGCGATCGCGTTTCAATAGGTAATGCGGCAACACACACGGAACAGCTTACAATACTGCTTGCCGTTTCAAGTTTTTGCGCGTGAATGGTAGCGCAACGACCTCGCATAAACAACACAATACATAACAGCTGTGCGTCGTAAACAACACCAAGCGCAGATAGAGACGTATTATCGTCTCGAAATATTCAATACATCATATATAGTGAAATTATGCCGAATATCTTGCATTTTACAATTACAAATTAATTTAAACCTTAATTGATGAGTTTTACTTCAATCTGGTGAATATGTATTGTATAAATCTATGTTACAAATAATATGAATTTGAATTGTTACGCGCGTATTATATAATTTCTTCTCTATATTTCAAAACAATCATTATTTAATCGCTCTTTCCTATTGTCTTGAATTAATAAATTCCGCTATGCTATCGACGTGCAATTTCCCCTCGTTGTTGTCAGCCAACAGGTGCCCCCTCGATATCGTGCCATTTTCTTCATGAAAAGTTGAGAAGGAGGGAACGAAAAGGGGGAAAGACTTTGCGAAAGATTGTTTGCCGAAGAAAAAGAGAACGCTTATAAAACTTGTATCTCAGGGACGCGACCGATCGAGAATAGAGACGAGTTTGACGAGCCGCGTATTGGGTATGATAGAGCGCAAGGCGGATCAAAGTGCGGATATCATTTTAAAGTATGTCTTAAGATGCGGTGGAGTGAAACACACCGCGACGCCGATCGTCGACACGTGAAAGTGGAAAAGTTTCTCTTCGACACTCTGGGACACCACTTAGCGAACGCTCTGGGGTTTTTAGCGGGATCATAACGATACCGTCGGCGTCGCCGTCGCGCGTCGGCTCTGGATGACATTCAATCTTTCAAGTACGTCTCTTGACTACCTTGAAAGCAAGATCACGCTAAACGTATCTATATACCATTAGTAGCGCTAAAAATATAACCTTAGAAATAATTTATTAATACCATCATATCTGTCGCGGTTTGCCTTATTTCCGCGTTATAAAGTGCCGCCGCGCCATCGTGTTTATTTTATTATTAGATCGCGGTATTTCAGTCACCGTGATCAATCGGTGTCTCGATTTTGACGAAATATTTAATGAGGCGAGGGAGTTAAAATTCTCGTAGTCGCGAATCAAGCGCGAATCGAAGTTCATTATAAAATCTAGATACCGCATCGTTGTTCTTGATATAGATTCGAGAAACGACGCACACGGTCCGCACAATTATATCTGACCAAATTAATTACACGCCGTCTTTAATTATAGAATGCACGCGAGCGAGCGAATGAACGAGCGACACGTTAAGCGTCGGCGTTGAAATCCAATTTCCCGCATATTCGCGTATACTTGGCCGCCCCGCGGACATCAATTTTGGGCGCCCCTTGTGCCGGCGGAGGATGCGCGAGACTAAACCCACGTCGTCTTGATTAAATTGAAGGAAAAGGCGGTTAGAGCATACACGACTATAAACTAAATTCCCGGTCGTACCCGCTCGGAAAGTCGACACCCGGCAAAATTTCCTCTGGCCGGTAATGACTCGTAATTACAGGGTAGAGCGTAGAAAAATGATTGCCGCGCGCGTGGAGAGAAAGCTCGCTCCGTGCCATCGATCCGACAGACAAGCCCTCCTCTCCCGCTCCCCGCGCACTTCTAATCTCTATTAAGCTCCGCTCGCGAGGGAACTTTCGGGATAAAGTTTCGCGCAACTTTTATTTCGGGAAAGTTACGAGGCAGGTAGTCGTTCTGATTTAACGATTAAACCTCGCTAGGGGACACTCGTGCCGCGTATTAACGGAAACGAGTGGACGCGTGTAATGTAACGTGTAACGTCGCTTTTTCTCGGACCACGCTTCCCCGTTTCGATATCTTTACTGATTATATCTTCTAACGACATTCTCTTACGACAGATCGGAATACGCGCGCTGAATTAACGCAACAGTATAATGAATTCCTTTCGAGAGCGCACAGTGACCTCGCGCAAACGCTAGCAGGTCCAACACGTTATCCCCTGCGAACTGCGAGACAGGTACTTATAAAGGCGGAAATGCAGTTGCACGCGACGGATATAACGATGCGCTTGCTCGCTCTCAGAGGGTATTTTATTTTTACAACGCTGCTCGTACCAACGCGTGTATGCGCGCGCGCGCTTGATACCGTACGTAACGCGATTACCGCTGCCACTTAATTATATCATACAGATAAATTTTACAGCGAGGTGAGTCTGGGCGGAAGACACTTTGCGAGCGATGATTTCTATTTTAACGACGTTGAATTTTCCATTAGAGAAAATCCCTCTCGCCGATTTCGTTATCAAGCATGCTCTCCTCTCCCTGCATGCTTGCCATGCTGAATATATAATATAATAATCACACGGCTGCTCGAGCGCGAGAGATATGAGCGCAAATATTTTATTACGCGCCCGACTTGCGCTCGGCTGTTGATACCTAACGATCACCCCCCTCCCCCCCCCATTGTTCGCCGTTCACCTCAAAGAGATAACTTGACTATTCTATCGAACGGAATACGAATTTTTAATGCTCAAGTTTTTAATTTATTCGTTTCTTATTACTTTTCTCCGATAACGTCGCCAATATATTAATGTATTAAAAAATTTTCTCACGAATAGCTTAGTGCGTCTCGCAACTTATGGGAGACTCTCATACTATATACGAAGGATTAAACACGTTAATCGCTTTACGATGTTACGTGTCCAATATTTTATATACAAGGAATTTTCAAGCCATACCCACGTCACCGTTATTTCGAGATTCGACCACAGAAACGATTTGTACTCACACACCTTTTATTGGATCGTTATTTGCGCGAGATTACAATGCCGCGCGAACAAGCGTTCGTCGTATCCCGCGGGCACAGCGGGTGTCGCCATTTGTTCGAGACGTCATTTTTCAGAACGTACCATTTCTGGAATTTATATTCTTCATCGGTGACACGCGCGGACGAGTCAGCCTATCGCTCTTTTCTCATTTTCCTCCGACTGCTCTCGTGACTGCGACGAGGATTTAAGACTGCATATCGCATTGTTCATAACGACAGATATTCGGATATTTCGATCTTTCCATCTCGCGTACATAAATTCCCTGAAAATTCCCGTGTTTACCGTGCGTGGAGCATTATTACAAAGCATCGAGACAATGCTTGATATTTTCTCTGCGTCACAACGTAACAAATATACAATATACGTGCAATAATATACGTATCGAAATAAATCAATATTAAAAATAAATAAAATATATCGGAATATAACTCTATAATCTCACGAGTTTCACGAGAAAATTTTTCTCCGAAATCGCTTTTAGCCGAAGAGAATTCTGTTTTATATTTAATAAATGAATAAGACATAAATTAGATCTACATATACATAATACATATATATATAAATAGATATATAAACAGACGAATAACTTGTACATTTACAAATAAATTTTCTTTCAGACAGTAAGCACTAGGACGAACGGTAGGATAAAGGACAGAAGAGCATTTTGAATGTTAATATAGAATAGAGCGAAATGCATAAGAGCATGGCACACATGACCGCGCGTACGACGAAAAGTGAGGGAAGCCCCCGATGCAATGACCAATGCATTGCAGTTCGTAAAAGTGGCGATAAATCATTCCGGCTGTAGGGCCTGTAGGTGAATCGCGGGATCTTGGAGCAAAGTGGGTCGAGTTTCGAAAGGGTGCTCTCCTCCCGATTTGACACTGCCGGAGGTAGGTACGGATATTTAGTCCCCGCGACTGTGCAGTGGAAACTATTCGCGGCCCGTATTTCGAGAGGGAGAGAATAAATTGGGTCACGAGTCTGGCACAATGGCCGATCGTAGAGTACCGAAGCGTGAAATTCAATTGAACGGGTAAATTCAGAAAAGACAACGGACCCGTCGCGTCGTTGCCGATACCGATCGAGACGCCTCGCCGCGCGTTCTTCGTTCTTCGTTGCATTCGAACGTTGCGCAAATGCATTTCGTTGAACGCAATATACGCGCAGCGAACGGTACTCGCATCCGCAAATTTGAATCGAATCGTGTAAGAAGATATCAAATTTTAATTCAGAGAAAGCAAAAAGAAGCCTTGATACTAATTAAAGCAATTGAAAACAATTTTAGTTTAAATTTACGATAAAAAGGCAGAGAAACTTGGAAATAACAAATCAAAAATGGAAAACATCTTAATCATAAATATATATATATGTTAAAACTGGTGGTTTAAACTGACCTAAGTCAAATGAGCTCTGTTGCACTTACAATTACATGAGTAAGTCCATTTCTGACATTTTTCGTAAAATCGAGAGGTTTTCTGGAGCGATTTATCTCTATTATCGTGCGGCAATCGCGAACGCTCAAATCGCAATCGAGTACTATTACATCCTCTATATCTTATGTCCTTTTATGTCCGAATGAAACCGTTAATACAATATCGCGCACTCTTTAATAAGAATTAACGCGATAAACGCGCGTAACTGATAAACCACTCGACGATGACCCACTTGAAAATCGATATAGAGCCGAAAGCGTCCTCATCGCCGTCTCCGACGATCGATAGAAATACGCGCGGATATATGTATATACGTGCGAGGGTTAAATCGCAGGAACAGTATAAACGGCGATAGGAACCGCCGCGGTGAGGGTATTCCCAGCTGGCTTGCGTGACTACGCATAATAATCGGGCATAGCCGCACGCGTTCGTTCGTTTGTTCGTATCGACATCTCGAGAGCGTGCAACGCGCAAGCATAATATGTTCGCCAAGCTTGCTCTGCTTTATCTCTCTCTCTCTCTCCCTCCCTCTCCCGTCCGGTCCAAGTTTCCTTCGTTAAAATAGTCAGTCAATGCTCTAAGGTGCATAAAGCGTATATAAAGCGAATAATTATTCGGTGGACCGAGTGGCATATGCATACGCGCGTGCACGTGTATACGTAATAGCCGGGCGTACTGCCGTCGCGCACGGGCATCTGTGCCCGTCTCTTCCTCATAGAATAATGCGCATATTAATGCAGTAGAGTATAAATTAGTTGAGATCTGGCTAGACGAGCCGGAGCAACACACGTACGCACAGAAACGAAAGGCATCTACCTCAGCGCACATACGAGTCCCTCGCGTGCCCGCGTCTCTTCCTCACCCTCTCTCCCTCTCTCTCTCTCTCATTCTCGCGCGCGCAATACCGAGCATATGTGTACTTATAAACGTGACAAGTAGGACAATGAAACCTGCACGCGTTCTACGTGTTTCCTGGCAACCTCTGCTCTTGATTTATCTAACACTGTTGCGACACCCCGAAGTCGCGCCCGAAAGCATCCCCTTTTACGCTCTATAAACGAGACAAAAACGGTGGATTTAACAGGTGCAAAACGCGCGCGTCACAAAATACGCGACAAGTAAAATCGCTATTTTGTAACGCGCGCTATTCTTTAAGTCATATCACGGCGAATGGCATGAAAAGATGGATAAAAGTTTCTTCCTCGAGACAAAAGTAATTTTCACACACTTATAAAAAATATTGTCGGAATTTATAACACGAAAGTTTAGTAAGTTTAGTTTATCAAAAATCGAATGCGCGTAACGCGCTTTTTTTGCACCCTGCATTTTTATGAGAAAACGAAAAACGGCAGCTTCATCAATTTTTGGCATTTATTGATGTCGAAAGAAAGGCTACTGAATTCCGATATAATCGGATGATCCGTTTTTGGGTGATCGTGTTCACGGAATTACCGACTCACCGAGACAAAACGCCTGCGCGGATATCATCCCAAAAATGGTGGAATCATGTTTGGGGATTAAAACATGTAAATCCATCAAGATCTCAAAGTTCAATTTTCAACCGATCCCCATTCAATGTGCCGCGTGAACGAAAGTATATAGATCAATTTTTCAGTGCGCCACACGGAACATACTAAATCTCGAAACTGCGACGACGCGGATAGGATGCAGCTGAATGAGATAATATTGTATATCTAGTTGCGCCTATACTGACAACGAATGACGATCGCTCGCGACTATTTTATATGCAAACTGTGCCGCACAAGCATGCGAAGCCGATCATTTTGATCGGTTACTCTACTCTACGTGCAGTCTCCAGTCGTTTTCTCCATCAGCAAACAAAGATATCAAGTTCCACACGCAAGTATTTTTACCGCATTTGCGTGCGATTTCAATACGCGACAAAATACGCGACAACGCATGCTCGCTATTGCATATTTACTCGACTATATCTCTTTGATGTTTTTTTAACGGTAAAGCTTATATTTTAGCCTGGGACTGCGAAGCAAATTGGCAAAGCTAATGCCGGGACGGAGAGATCGATCCAGTAAAAGTAATTTAGTGGCCGGTCCCACTTTAAAAGTACTATTGAACTCGAAACCGATCGACTTGGTTACTTCGGAATAGTTCGCAAATACGAATTAAATGTGCCGGAACGTAAACATGCGAATCTTCAAAACCCAAGTCGAAATCAAACACGGTAAAATAAATTAATGCAACACATATTCTCGCGTTATCGTTTTATATTCTACGTAGTACTTCCTATAATATAATATATCATTTAAATATTAATTTAGCACACAAACGCTAGATAAACTACAAAAACAGTAGGCGTTACTTACAATTAATGCAGTTTTGAAAGATCAGTTTTTTGAGATTACATTATTTTTACGAAATGAGATCGCAGAATTATCGACGAGTTCCAATAATTATCACTCCAGGCAATTATATGGAGCATAGCTGTTAATTGTTTGGTTATTCTATATCGATATAATAGGCTGAGCATTAATAATTCTATTTGCTTAATCAACCGTGACATCGAGAAGTATTTGTGTCGATGATTATGGATCGCGTATTGCACTAGGATTATAACAGACCACATGTCGAAGAACTAATTGATTAATTGCGCGAATAAATCATTTCGCATTGTCGCGGTAAACAGCAATCTATTAATTTTATATATGTATACACATATGTGTGTACGTGTGTATGGCCTTATTATCAAAAAATCAAGTACAAATATTAGATTTTATTATTAGAAATAATATGAAACGGAAAATATTTTTTATCGGTAAAATAAATCATTTCTATTAATTAATATTTAATATTTTAATTTTTTCTGTAATACTGTTTTCGGACGACACGGCTTCCGATAGGTTGAAAATTTTGCCTATTGCTATTCGCTATCGCTATCGTTTAGCACTGTGCATTTAACTTGACTCGCGACTCTCGCGTCGTGTCGCGCGACTTCGGAATAAAGTTGCCGTCGTTTTCGGAGCACGAATGAAAGATAGCGGATCGCGGATCCTAAATCGAGTGACGTCGCGACATGTTTAATTAACGATCACAATTTATTAACGTTTAACTTCGTATTTAATCGTGTTTTGATATGTGATCGTAGGGGATAGACACAGTGTTCTAATTAATAACTTAATACTGATGCTAATTTATGGCATTATAATAATTTGACGCGTGCTCTTTAAAGGAAACATTTTAATATTTAACATGTCTGAAAAATTACGCAGCCATGATAATTGTGTCCATTACGTATAAGAAAAATAGTCTTACAAGAAGATACGGTTTGGGGAATTCGTTCGAAGAATGAAGCGGAGACTTTCGCGATAGAGCTTCATGGTGCGGGACTAAGTCAATTTAATCAAGTAATGCACCTAGTACACGGTGCAGCTTGAATAGACCTCCAGAAAGACATTAATGGACCGCGATCTTTATAATCTTCGTTTAAGCTATCTACTTCGATAAGTATGGATTTTCCGCGGCGCCACAATGTAGGGACAGCGAACTTTTAAACTACTTTCTCGAAGAATGACATATCGATTTATTTTGATATTAAGTGAAGCGTTACGTCGCGTGCGATATTAAAAAATTATAAGAGCCATTTTATAATCAATCGTGTCATCAAAAAAATTACGTACTTTTACGCAAGAAAATATTTATATATACTTCAAATTTATCTCGAGAAATTTATATATTATATATAAGTAGGTATAAATTATTGAAATCTCTTTTCCAAGAAACTCGGACACGTTGCATAAATATGATAACGTAAATTTTCCATGATTCGTGAGCTAAATAAACATATTTGTCTGTGTACCCGATCTTCTTGGCTGCGCTAGATAATATGAAGCATTAAAACGTCCCCCACGACTGCGCGTCACTGTGGGAATAAAAGTTTCCTTTGCGAGCTTATCGTACGCGGCATTTTTCAATGTCCTATTTGCCAGCGACGAGAGGGAACGGATAAAAAACCGCTGCGCGTAGTGAATTTGATATATAACACCCCGCGCAAATGAACTTTTCTATCGACTAATTACAAGCGCAGGAAATTCGCGTAAACGGCCCAACCCAGAACGAAATAATTAAAATTAACGAGCCAATTTTTGCGCCCGTAATATACCAGGGCACGCCGAGCTGAGCGCGGCGCGTTTGATTAAAACCGAACGATTAGATGAACGGGGTCACATTTCCGTGACCTTATCAGTTACCTTAAATTGGCCCATTCGCGTCTAATTAAGCTGTTGGTAAGTTTCATGATGAAAGTGCCGTAATCGCAGCAAAATTATTGCCGTACATTCAACGTGATCTTCGCTAAAATCACTTGTTTCAAATACGAAGACGTTCAAACTTCTCTCGGGAGCGCACATCCGCTTCCTATGTATGAGTGTATTTATATATATACAATGAGCCATTATTATACGCGCGATACATAGGCTAAATCATATTTGATAAAAAAATTGTAGGGTATCATATATATATATATATATATATATATATATCAATAAACGTCTCACTAACGGTCGCGTAATAATTTGATATCATGAATAACGCTGTATGTATATGACCACAAAACTGATTACACTCCTATTAACTGCCGATATCGATTCCACGTATACTATTGTATCTATATACGCGTATACAGCTAATACCGCCTCATGACTGCGTCGCAAATATGCTTTTAATATTTGCGATACATACGAGAAAATAAATTGATTTAAAAGCTTTCGAAGATAATTCCTTTATCGATTTCAACATATTGCGATATCATATTCTACAGCTGTGTCTCTATACCAAGCAAAACCGACCAAATGTTTGGTTTCCAAATTGCATTTTATTGTCTTATCACGCAACATATGATTATGTTTGTTGATATTTTTATTTTAAAAAAATTGCAATAACTATAAATGGGAAACAGAAACGAGTAAATTCAAGATGATCAAGCAATAATCGATAAGCAAAATAAGTTTTATAATTCAAAAGACCATACACAACCAATGCTTCCAAATTATTTAAAGTCGATTAACCTGACGCGACAAATCCATGTTGTAATAAAATATTATAATTTTATACGAATAGTTTGTATTTCTTAAAAAACCAAAATATTACTAATTAGCCACTTTATCTTGATAGTGCGCAGATCATTTAAAATCTTGCAGACTTTTATACTAAAAAATAGAAATGTTTTCTTCGTTTCAAATACAAATAAAATAAACATTACGTAGGAAAAGAGTTCGTTTAAGTTCGAAAATGAGCGCGCTATTTAATACAGCGTGCGTAAGAAAAACTAATTATCCGGCTCGCTCGGCACAGCTTCTGTGTAATTACACGCCCGATAAAAAAATCTTCAAAAGACGGTGCCTTCGAATTGTCACACAAGCATCATTAATGCCTCGTTCTGCTCGGGAATGCCGCTCAAATTCTTCGGATCATTTAAGTGTCGTTAATGCTCGCTGTATTCGCGAATGACATTACGCTAGAGTATAAGTACCGTCCGTCGCGAGAGACGCGCTGCATTGTTACACCGAAAGATAAACACCATGGGTTGAATTCCATTTCACTCGGTAATTACTATTCTGTTTATTCTACTGCGAAGTTATGCGACCGATTCTCGAACACGCATACGGTCGATCGATGAGGTATCAAGTAAGCGTTTAACAACGAATAGACCCTGGTTGTCATTTGCCTAAATTATCGCAAAAGCTAGAAATATTCGAGAGATTTATAACCAAGCTATTGTCCGCTGATGTATAATCGATTTTTCCCTAATTCAAGCTAGCACGTAAGATATCTTTTTCTCGAAGAATGAAAAATTATGCTACATTATTGCTGATATTAATAAATATCAGCAATTATTTTAGATAAAAGTGCGCTTAACATTTCTTATTCATTTCATAAGAAAAAATTTCTTTTAAAATTATGTTTTTTACTAACAATTTCTCAGTTGTATGTATCTGTGCAATCCTCGCTTTTCACAAGGCCCAGCGTAAGTCTTTGATGTAAAATGTAAAACGATTTCATAGTAATGAGCAACTCGAAAGAGCGATGTTTTTCGTAAACTTAGTCATTTCTATAAAATCGCCGAGTTCAAAGAAATCTTTATAGATATCTGATGTGCCGAAAAGAGAAAGGACACGCATCGCTTTAAGGATTGAACATGCTTGTTAATACCGCAGAACTACTCACAGTGACGAGGATAAAAAACGAAGAACTTTTATTAACCTGCGACGTTTAACATTACGTTTCCATTTCATCGGTATAATGAAGAGTAAATTCAGAATTCTTTCATACTACTGTGCTGAAATTGCGCGAAGAAGTAAGAGACTTGCGGTCGTTTGCGAAAGAACCGACGGCCGTTTCGTTACGATAATAAAAATTGGATTACAAGTTTCTCAATCTTCTCCGTACTACTTTTTTCATATGCAAGTGAATTTTCGTGAATATTCCGACGATGATGTACCTAAAAACGACACCATAAAACTCGTCGGCTTAAATTTTGAATATGATTTCAGGAAAAATATGTTCCTCAGTATATGCGGTAAGATCTGTACGAAAGCGATAAAAAATTTTTAGCTCAAAAGCGACGATTTTACGAGGTTGTAACCGTTGAATATAATTACACAGTTTTATTTAAATTCTTTAAATAATAATAATTATTGTGTTTTTTTTTCGTTTTCTTAAAAAAAAAAAAAAATTTTAAGAAATACTTTAATTAAATAATATAAATATAAATTATATAATGGTCTGACTTTATATATAATATATGTTATGGTCAAAGCCCGTAACGCAGGCAATCCATAGGATTGACTAATCAATTCTGACGAACGGCCAAGCGTCTTGGTCAAAGTTTTGTATATGATATGTGTGTATAGACAATACACAAATATAGGCGGAGTCCCTCCCCCGCATAAAAAAAACTAATCTAACTCCCAGCCTATTCCTAAAAACTGCTTTAATCAAGACGCTTCATGGACATTCCGCAGGATTGATCAGTCGCGTTTTGGGCTTTGACCACAACATATACATATATCATTCAAACTTGACTTAAAAGAAAATAATAAATCTAATATGTGTGGACGTGCTCGATCTATTTTTTATATAAACATTTCTGAATACAAACATATTCTTATCTCAAGTCTACGGAATATCTTAAATTTTCCACTTTCTCTACAATGATAAAGTAAGCGAGTGTGATACATTATGCCTGACACGCGGTAACCACGTAAACTCATCTGTAAGCCGTTCGCGATCTTATCCGTACGGTCAGGCTCGGGATGAAAATTCCGTGATAACATTTTGTACAACTGCATTGTTAATCAAAAGGAAACATCGATTAATTAACGTTTCTCGCGGAGGTTTGGCAAGAAAAAGAGGAACGACCGCGCTAACGTCAACTTGCGCGATAAACGAGACGAGCAAAGGGGGGCTGACAAAAATAAGACAAACTCCTCACTTAGAGGGAAAGGCACGAGGGAAAGTGCCGTCGAATTACAGACGATTCATCTTCGGGCGCAAACGTAATAAAATGTGATATTGTCCCGTGGAAAAAAAAACGTGCACTATTACGATTCAGCTCAACGTTCCTTTTTATATTATACGTATATATACCGTCGAAACATCTCGATACTCTATATAAATGTTCACGCTATTTACAGATGGTGTAAGGTACAAAAACAGACGATAAATGGCTGCGTTCGGCAGAGAAAATTGCTTTGCAAATATCGCACAATTCGTGAATTTGAGTGGAATATACTCTTAGCTTCGGTCAAAAATACAAGCCGATAATCGAAAAAATGATAGTAATAATACAATTCACGAAAAATCTCAAAATTATATGTAAGAAAAATAAGAATTAATGCCTTTGCACATCAAATAACTCGTAATTTTTTATTCTATAATTATCAATTTGACAAACTTGTTTAAATATACAGTTCCTTTTAGCCTTCCTTATAAAATCGTTATCGCTGAAGGCAAATTTAGTTGGTTCGAGTTAGCCCATATAGGAATCTACGTATTGGAATTTACGCGAATTCCGAACGATAATTTCGACGGAACGATAATGCATAGCAGATAGATTACAGCCGATTACGATCACTTGAAAATTAGCGCAAACGCGAAGCGATAAATCGGCTCTTCCGAGCGCATCATTTCTTCATTAAACGTGCGCGTTAGGAACTTGTCGATAGTCCTCCGCGAACTACATCGACCAAGCGCGATTGTCTTGGTGAACGGCTTGCCTTCACCATTGACATCTGGTATCCAGAGCATCGTCATCATCGCTAAAAAGACGAACATTCCTCGCCACGCAATACTCTACCTACCGGCGTGCTATGTAATAAAGGGATTCCTTCGGCTGACTGGAACGCAGTTGTGGGTGTCATTTCTATTTTCAAATTAGTCCCGTTCGTCTCTACGCGATAGGCGATATAGCGGAAGAATGTGCGACCCGTTCTAAGTCACGGATGAGGAGGACGATCACGAAGACGGACTTTAATTTATTATAGACCTTTATGCACAGCAGACGCTGCCGCGCCATCGAACAAAAAGAAAACGAGCTTCTCGCGTAGAATCTATATTTCATGTAGAATTAATCGTCGCCTTATCCTACGTGCAATAATTAATTATACAGGATATATATATATATATATATATATATATATCGAGTAAAAAATATTTATTCCCTAAACTATTTTTTGGGAAAATGTAGAACGCTTCGTGTAATTAATTTTTACACATGTGACAAACATTATATATCGATCACCTATGTATAAAATATAGATGCCACGTGAAAAATGGTGAAGCTATTAATTATTTGCATTTTTTTTACCGGAATATTAATCATTAAATTTTTTAGCAGTAAAAATAACTTTGTACTGCACGCGTTCATATAATACATATACTATTCTATCTTCAAACATTACGCGACGGCGACGTAATGGTATAGCAATATTTTATTGCAGATATCGATAATCGGCGATAAAACATCGGTTATTATATCAAACATCCTTACAATCTGATTAATTTTGTATCGCGTTTATATACTATTCACGGACTGTCGCATTGTAATTTCATTCCTGAGCAATTAATACACCGATCGTAACCGATGCACGTAATGGGTCCATCGTTCGCGCAGATTGACAAACGGAGAGCAAATAGGAATAGCGATGCCGATATTTGCGTACAGCCACGCTGTAAATAACGCGCGCGTATATCAAAGGACACGCATATGAGCATATAACACACAGGGCCTGTTTGCCGTGCCAAATTTAACAAGACTTATGATAAATAGACTTGATCTAGACAACTTAGCTCAGTTCGTCTGGATACATATGTAATCTTATTTATCAATATGATTTCTCGAGTAAATAGTTAAATCGCGTTCCATAATTAATCGATTCAAATTTATCACATCAACTTAATTTATATTATTGCAAGATGACGTGACATGAAAAAGATAAAAGTGATGGACGTCGTGTATGTATATCGACGTTAAATCATACGATTATATCATCAGGTAGCATCAATTCCTACGAATTGCCGTGATCGATCCGATCGTAGGATGAAATTCTCGCTATGTTACGGCGCGGTAACGCGCGCGTTTTACCAACCGAGAAATAAGTCATAGATGCACCATGGAATCCGAGTGCCATAACGTGCCATAGAAACGCGTCGAGCCGTACAGTTTTTTATGCATTCCAACGACGGCACAGGCATAGCAATCGGTGAATTACGCGAGCTGCAAAATCGCCCTCCCGCTCTCGGGGATGTTCCACGAATCCCTCGATAATTTATCGATTAAGTCGTGCGTGGAATACGAATCCCCGGTGCCTCCGGGCCCGTCGCGGATTAAAGCGCGCGCGGTGCATTTGTCAAATTGTCATTAGTCATTGTCAAAAAATATCGCGAACAACCCCCTCCCAGATACAGTAGGCTTTTTTCATTTTCGGCGAGTATTGTAGAAAATCGACTCGTTCCCAAAAAGAGAGAGAGAGAGAGAGAGAGATACAACTTCCCGATTTCCGACATGCCACCGAAAAATGTGTCATCCGTAACAATTCCTCCTACCAAAAAGATTTATATACGTATAGCTTAATACATTTGTCTTTTACTAATTATATATATATATTCATTCAAGCCGCGATATTTTTTCATTAAAGCACGAGATCGGTTAAGTTCTTCAGACAAGTGTATGAAATGCAAAAGAAAAAGCAAAAATGTCGCGAGTCTCAAAAGGATAGTCACACCATTATGCACGCGTGAGATCCCGAATAATGACTTGTCGCGCGACGAAAGTCGGCACGCTCGTCGTCGCCCATGTATATACGAAAGGTTAACGGCGCGTAAATTTCACTTGACGTTCTACAGTCGTTAGATTTCGTTAAGCGCAGAAGGGTCACGACGAATGACCGCTGTTAAGTTTAGTGGCACGTTAGACACTGAAATCGCAGTCACACATACAGAACGTACCTATATACTCGTGGATTTCTCGTTACTGCCTTTCGAATTTTTCAACGATTTAGAAATTGTTTCGGGAAAAACTATACGCTTGGAATAAAACGAGCGGCATTCTTCTTGATTTAGCCTCTAATCTTTGTGACGATATAGCTACGATACAAGTATAGGTACATCCCCGTAACCGAGCACGTTCAATGTATACCTAAAATCCGACTTAACGATACGACATACTCGCCATAGTGCGCACAAAAGAGCCTACTAAGATTGCGTTAGCTTACCTTAACGAACGAATATCTAATATGAATATAATGAACGTCATTTCGCATATGCTCGCGCGAGCCACAGTAATTTTATATTAAAGAAACGGCAAAGCTGCATACACATCGAATAAGTGTATTAAAAAAGTAAAAAATAATAATGTAACAATAAATACACAAAGCGTTGTGAGAAATTTAGATGATGAGATTTTTGAATAAAACAAAATATATCGCGCGTGCGCGCGCGCGAAGGACGAATTAAAGTTCATCAAACCAAATTGTGTCGACGCGTTTATCAATTGCAGATATGGGATCGAACATGAAAGCATTAATAATTCGAACTTTAATTGCTAATTATCTGCTATGTAATAGTACGTTCATTAATATTTTAATACGTTAATCGTTAATTATATAGCGTGTTTCCAAAAACCTCCGTTAAAGACGAGCGTGACTGTCGTCGCACGCGGCAGCTAGGAATTCACCGTAAATTACCGGGGCCGGATAACCGTCGGATTAAGATCGTAGGCACGGAACTTACCCCGACGTACATATTTTGACAAGGGCGGCAAGGGTTAAGACCCAGATTTAGCTCGTCTACGTAAACACAGTCCCACGGTCGTCAACATATAGTCGATATCGGACTGGGGAGTTTTCTCGGGGGAGACTTTCCTGCTCTTTATTTCAAGTCAAACGCGAAGAAAAACGGACGTTCCGGGGAGAGATGGTATCGTAATACTAATTTATTCAATACCTACGTTAGGTTTTTTTTAACGAGAGATTACAAAACGTAGCGTGGAAGAAAAGCTCGGCGAACAATTTATATCTCTCTCTTAATCTTATACAATATTGATTTTTAAAATAAAATTTTTAACATTTTTCTTTACAGATTAATTATACGTCCTTACGAAAATTATATCAATATTTATTATTTTTGAGTTTTTCGAAAAACAAATAATTTTTCAGTCTATTTTCTAAAATTTACAGCAAGATTAAAAAGCGCTCTCCGGCAAAATATGAATAAATTACTTTGTTTAGTTATCTATTTATTTGTTTGTTTATTTATTTACTTACTTATTTATTATAAAATTGAGTTATAAAAATGTAATTGAATGTCAGTTTTTTATTAAACACTTTTTATCCGAATATGGAATTTAATCTGGAACTATATATCAGAGATACGGTATAAAATATATGTAGGCACATAAAACAATACGATACGCGTATATACGTAGAATAAAAAAACCTGCATTTTTAACTAAAAATATTAAAGACTGCTCGAAAGTGCGAATTTTATTTTTGCATCTTTCGCGTCTCGTTTCTTTAGCAACACATTCGCATGATGATTTGAGAATCACGAAACTAATTCAAAGAGAATTAGTGCCTAATGAGCACGCTAACAAACATATCCGCCGCGTTGTTACGTCACACGGGGAAAGAAGCAACGCAAAATGCGCGGGAAAATTCTTCAACGGAGCAGGAACGGAAAGCGGGTAGAGACGACTAAAGATAACGTATGTACCCCTGCATACAGATGACGTTATTAAACGGAAATCTGCAGATGGAGCGAACGCATAAAGCACCGTCTACCGTCGTTGTCTGATTAGGCATGCAACGTTTCCCACCTCCTACTTCCCCTCACCTCCTCCCTTTTCTTCTCCGCGAGATACTGGGACCTGGGGTGCTTTCTCTCCCTCTCCCCCTCTCTCTCTTCCTCTCTCGTTACGGACACGCGGCACGCCGCGCCGCCCCCGTAAATTCCGTAAAACGATAACGGCGTTGAGCGGCAATGCCAGTACGTTGGTTCGTTCGCGGTAACGAATCTCCGAGCGAGAGAGGGCGCTTTTCTCGAATTCCCGCGTCCCGGAAATCCGACCGCGTAATCTAACCCTTTAGCTGCGGCTCTCTCTCGCGTGAAAATGCTTCTGTCACGTAATCGATAAGGTGCGTGTCCACCTGCGAGTAAGAACTCTCGAGAGCAAAAAGAGAGAAAGAGCAGAAAGAGACTCTCGAGAGTATCTCTCTCTCTCTCTCTTTCTTTTTGCTCTCGAGAGTTCTTACTCTCAGGTGGAGACGCACCAATAAGTAAGATGCAAGTGCATCGCAACAAAATACAAATTTCCTCATTAATTATAATATACGTGTATACATATACAGCTTTCCTATATTATTGTGCCGTGACTGGTCAAATGCCGTAAATATATACCATATGCAAAATGCGAATATAAATAAAAGATGCCATGGTATAAAATTAGCTATAGTATAAGAGACTGTTTCTCACGACACTCTGTATATATATATATATATATAGATTGATATTTTTATTTTATCATTAATAATACTAAAATAGATATTTTTCTCTAAGAGAGAAAAGGAGACAAAATATTGCTTATCGTTGGACATTATAACTCCATCGCGGGACCATCGATCTTGATGAGTAAACTTCAATTATTCGTTCAAATATCGTTAAACAAAACTCATTTTCAATTTCGACGTAAACAATTTTTTCCGAATAATTTTTTTTTGCATCAGCAAATTTACTCACCGATTGACGTCTTCTTCCGCCAAGGCAACATAGCGAACGTCATCTCCTGCCGTACCATCGAGAGAAATGCAATCCTTCCTTCCCTCCGGGTCCCTCCCTCGTATACGGAGACTCGCCGGAAATTCCAAGTTGGTCACGAGTCACGAGCTCCGCGCGACACTTTCATCCGACACTTTCCGAATCGCGCGCGATTGGTTTTTAGCGAATAACAACGCTAAAACCTGTCACGGTTGCGTCGTCGCGACATTTTCCCTCACTTCGAGGTCCATTCCAACGCCAACAAACATGGCGCCTGCGCCGACGAGAAACACTTGTGGCGAAGCCCGGCGCCCGGCGCCCGGCATCGGTATACGGAATACGATCGCGAAAACGCGCGGTCAGCGCCGATTGTACGCGCTAATTGATACGACAAGACGATCGCCCGGCACTTTGTTCGGCAATCCCGACGTTCGCTCGCGCGCAGAAACTCACACGGCGCACGGCCGTCGCGCAAAAAGCGTAAACAATACGGAGCAGCGTTGCTCCGCCGCGACCGGCTCTAACCGTTTATGTGTACCGTCTGACCGTGAACTACGCGGGGCGCGCGGGCCGCGGTGGCGCGACGCGCGAAACGAACCAAGATGGCGGACATACGCGTAGCATACTTCGTGCCGTATGGGAAATGATTAGTCGACTCCTTTGAGATATCGATTTGACATCGATGCGTCGCGCGTCGATCGTTGTCGAATACCGCTATTACCGCTATTACCGCTTTTGGTATTTTTAACCTCAATTGCTCTTCGATCTCGCATCAATTCGATATATACATAGAACTGGCCGCGCGAGAGATAGATATACGATAGAAATCTTATGGAAATATTCGTAATTCCGCAATCAACATAAAAATAATTGACGAGGTCGAAAATGTGATAAAAAAAATTAACCAGAGGATTCGACGTCGATCGTCTATCGACGCATCGACATAAAATCGACGTCGATGACTTAATGATCAATCTAATAATTTCGAGCCGAGTAGCTATAAACGGTCGCGTTTCGAATACGATCAATACCTGAAATGCTTTCGCAGCAGTCGCCTGGCAGTAATTTTGTGACTCCCGATACGCTGTCGCGCGTAATTTATACGATATATGATATATCGCGGCGACAAAATAAGGCGAAATATGCGCTATAAGGACAATCACGAAGATTACGGCGCGCCGCACCGCCGCGGTGACCGGTGTTCGCCTACCGCGCGATGTCCGTGTGAGAAAGCGCGATTCGTAGCGACGCGACGGTTACAGTGACTGCTGACTGCCCACGCCGGTACCCGAAGTGCCCGCGCTAGTCTGACAGATGGAACGGTCGCCGGAGCGCACTTTGCACGACCGTCCCGATATTCGTTTATCCACGCGATTTATTCCTGTCGCGCGAAACGTAGAAAACGCGGAGCGATATCGCTTGTTCGCTTCCAAAGTCCCGAACCGTTCCGAACCGCTGCGACTGCGAAGCGAAGCTGGCAACGCATCGAGATAAAATGGCGGCACATTATTAAAAGAGCATTATCGTGTAATCAAATCTTGGAATTAATAGCGAATCGATAATTGTGTAACATTTTATACTTTAATGTTCCAATCTGGTCAGAGCTCGCAGTTTTAGCGATTATTTCCGCGATTACTTGTGAATTTATAAATCTATTTATAAATTCAAGTTTGCTTTTTTAATTGTATATATATATTTATTTATGTATTATAATGATATACATATATACATACATATATTATAAATGTACAACCACAATCGCTTTACATAATTATAATTTTCCTAGGTTTTTCCTTTCCGATTCCTAATTCTACTCTATTTCGCAGGGAAATCCATTACGCGAGTGATAAAATAAGAAGAATGATATGCGTTAACTCGATAAGCGACTTGTAATACGCGTTCAATAAAATTATTCCGTTGCCATACCCGTAGACATCGTAAAACCTACGATCATCCTTCACGGAAGGGTGCGTTCGACCGCGAAGAATGTCCGTTCCGCTCGCGGCATAATGTTGGTATGCAAGCGTGAAAAATTTAGTGGGCCGAGGTTGAGAAACACGCGGGCGTTTGGAAATTTTTCGAGCGACGTTCCTCGTCGGGATATGCCGGATAATAATTTCACCGGTCACGCGCGCATTCGCGTACGTTACTTATACATTTATTCCGAGAGAGCGACTGACGGGGAAGAGTCTTCCAAGATTAACGATTCCGTAAAATTTTCAGCCAGATTCCGCGCCGAGGAGGGTGCTCTTATACCGGCGCGGCGCGCGGCGCAGCGTTCGGTCGAGACCGGATATATCGAGCGTTCTGTTTTATTTTTCATGTATTTTCATTTAACGTTGCATCGACGAAATTTAGGTCGATAACGGCGCGAAGCCGTTAAGGCTGTAGGTCGATAAAATTTTAATAAATGCATGCTAATTCACGCCAGACTCGACGTACGGCTGAAACCCATTGCGCAAAATTAAATCGTCCGCCTCCCGTGGAGACCGCTTCATTACGAACCGCGCAGCCCTCTCAAGAAGGACGTTTGCCCTTTCGCTTGGTATACGTGGAATTAAAAAAAAAAAAAAAAAAAAAAGGGGAGCTGAGAAGAATAGACGAGAGCAGTATCGTCAACTTTGTCGGTGCGGTCCAATCTTGGAACATCACTGTGTCGACCATTAAGTTAGTCTTTACTTAGACGAGCTGTTTTTACTGCTTTCTTAACTCACTCGAGACTTCTCAAAATAACACGCCGCAAAAATAATCTATTGCGCAAGTATATACATGTTTAAATCTGTCATCTTTCCCAACTAATAATCTTATACTTCTGAACGAGATAAAAATGATTAAACGTAAAATATACGATACGACGCACGTGTAACATCGTACGATAATCGCTCCCTATAACGACGCGTGTCCGTTATGATAATCGTAAAAATTCCATTTCGTTTAATATCAATTTGCTTTTGTGCCTCGCAAATAAAATGATTTAAAATTACGATGTGTCATAAAATTTCACGATGCAATTTTATTTTAAAAGGAATATTAAATCCATATTGTTATCGCGCGCAATTCTATCGATTTTACAGAGAGGAGAGGCCGCTACATCAATCGCGATACAATTCTGCTGGAAACTAATTCGTGACGGCAATTGAAAAGCAAAAGTGATAAGGATTGGATGTAACGCGAATTGTTCGTTGGTACGTGCGGCAGCGGCGGTGGCGAACAATCTAAACCGTACCGTTCGACAGTTGTGAAACTGAAACACTGACATGCTCGGTAAATTGTTGAAGCGAAAATAAACGCAGCCGAATGTATTATGCCTGCGTAAGAAGCACAACGTTGTTCTATATACGGACGCGCCGCAAGACCGCGATCAACGTGCCGCAAACATCTGTACTGTAAGCGCAGAGATAGACGAACGCCAAAGCCGTAAGGGGGTCGTCAACTATGTACATAATTTCTAACTTCTGACTCTATCCGTTCTCCGCTCCTGCAACGGACGATCCGGACCGTTCGGAAGCGCCAAATCTCTCCGCGCCCAGCGCGCGGTCAACTCCAGACATATGTTCACCTGACGCGTGAATAGCATCGCGCATGGGAATAGTCTCATTTGTGTTTGTTTGTGCGCCGCCTCATTAATAAAATGGATCGGCGGCAAAACAGAAAATTGCTCAGATAGCGATACGCCGCGGTGCCGTAAAATCAGGACGTGGCTATCGTATAGCTACAACGAAATATAGATTACCACGACCTCATTATTCCGTTATACCGTTATGCGATATAAAATCGAAATTGGAAGAGAATAATGCTTCTAAATCATTTAAATATTAATCTAATATGTAGATACGATTAGTGATTCGTTCGCTCGTATCTCTCTCTCTCTCTCTCTAGTTTCTCAATATTTACGAATTAACTTTAGAAGTGTCACGTTTAATTTAATTTAAATATTCATAATTCGATTATCTACGGAGGTAAATTTTAAATTTGTTTATCTACTACACGTATTACAGAATCGATTGGCGATATCGATAACAAGATTGGACGATCGTTCGTTGTCACGACCGAGACGAGCTGATTTGGCTTCGACTCGATTCAACGTTCAACCTCGATGTAACTTGGCTTCCTTTTCGGCAGAAAACCGTCTAAATTTCAAATGGGGTGGAGTTTGACAAGGACGCAGTGCCAGTGTAACGGCACTAACGGCAGCCATGCTCCATCAAAGCAAGTCTTGCCGGCATGCCCTCCCATCGTAACGGCTGCAGTGAAGTCCACTTGTGGAACAAGACGGATGTTAGTTTCCGTCATCATCCTGATCTTTTTGTTGGCCGCTATATACTGGGTATCCATGCGCCAGCAAGCGAGCCCCGGCATACGTCGACCAATGAGAATTCAACCTCTTCAAGCTTCACGAAATATCGCGCCGGGACAAACCGAGGCTGCGGAAACGGCTGAAACATGAAGTAACGTGACTAACGATTCTCATTCTCCTTCGGAAAGGACGTACAGGATAATTCTGTAAATCCAAACTGGAAATTTATAACGAGAAAGATGCTCACTCGTGCGCGCGCGTTACGATTCTTTTATTATAACAATGCAATTCCTTCAATGGAATAATAATTCTTTCAGCTTGGAATGCCTCTAATGGGTACTTAACAAGTTTAGTCGTTATAATTATAACTTGGAAGACACTTTTTCAATAATAGTATCAACATATTCCTTTATATAGCTATTTCGGAATCTATAATTATATTCTGGAATTATCCCAACAGAGATTTCAAGGAATGCATAACGCGAATTAATAGAATTAGTATTAATATATAGAAAGTGTGTATTATACTATAAAAATATTAATGGAAAGTGATCGGTGTACAAATAAAAAAATTATCAAACTAGGTAATCAGCGTGAGAAAGAAAGAGCAAAGAAAAAGTAATCCGAAGTACAATGGACTTGCAATTCCAAGCGGCATATTGCATTTCATCGCCAGGCACCGATATTGTATATCGTAGTAGCAGCTGTGGTTGCACGATGCACGATGTGCATATGCCGCGTGCAAACAACCAATCCTGCAAGTCTAATAAGCTGTAAAAAACTGTTGAAATGAAGAAAAATAATAATAAAACTTTTATAATATTGTATATATCGCAACCTTAATTTATCGCCTTTAATTATAATACTAATAACGCTATTACGAAGCGATTAATTTGTATTTCCTGGAAATCGCGAAAAATCTGTCATTTTGAGTGCCGAAATAAATAAGCGAGTATCAAACGGGTAATTATGTAACTTTAAATTTATTTCTGTATAAATTTTAGATATATACATAAAGTACTGTGACATATCTATTTTCTTACATTGGTCACATTATTTATAAAATACAAGTACAACGATAAAAATATACCTTTGAACTTAAACGTCCGTAACATTTACTATACGTGCCAATGTATTTTATTCCGTACGTATGCCGCTATCGTGAGTACGCGCAGTCGTGATAAGATTTAATATATGGAATATCGCGAGAACTATGAAGCGTCAACTGCGTAAAGCATAAACCGTAACGACGAACGACGAGAGTGATTTTAATCGAAGCTACCTAAACGGTCGAGCGTACGCAACACCATCCCTGCTTCTCTGAGCACGCGATTTTCAATGGTGCCGTACGCAAACGGCAATTTAGCGATAATTTCTCGTTCCAAAAGTTCACGATCCACTTCCGGATACTCGTCTTTCACAGCATCCAAATAAATCCGCAAAATATTCCGACAAAATGCCTCGATCGTCGATAGATCATCGGCGCGGTCGTCGGGCAGATTTTGAAGGAGAACGTGACCGAAATCGATCGATGGTGAACAATACCTCATTGTGCTCCAATCGATCACTTTTACGTCACTCGGCTTCCCATTCTCGTACCTGAACAACAAGTTATTCCGCGTGAAATTACCATGGCAGATGGTCCAAAAATCGTTGAGCTCCAATTTGGTCGTTACGTCTAGCTTTTTTCTTATTTTCTCGGAGAGGTCTCCCTCGACTGGCAATGCGGAATATAACGAAGAGTCCAAACTTCCAGGATTATCCCGTGCTTCAAATGATCTACAATAAGTGATATAAGATTGATGATACATCGCATATTTTTCCAAGCGAATAATTTTCTTAATCAACGTTAATAATATGTTTGATACATCAACGTACCATTATATAACGCGTATGTAAAAAATCGGAATTCGACGTAAATATGTTTTTGCTTCGCATAATCAAGCTTTTAAAACAAAGACGCGATTGTTTCGTACCTTCTAACATGGAAACGCGCGTATATAAAAGTAGAAACCAAAGTTTACCTGACGTTGCCTGTCCGAGTGCTCGTATGAAAGTGCAACCAGTCCGCCGGTACGGACAGTTTCGCATAGAACTCCCTGAAAACGGGAAACCTACGCGCCCTCAGCTTCAGTCCCTTGGCGTGAATCGCCGCCAAAGCTTTCGCGCACAATTTCAGATGATCCTCGTCCAATTTGTCGTCTACTTGCGCGTAACCGCGCGCGGCCAGATCCTCCAACGCGATAACAGGCCGATCGTATCGACCCAGGTCGGACAGGTAACACTTCGGGATACCGTCCGTTCCGTAGTTGAGCGTCATCTTGCTGTAAAACATCTCCTCGTTCAGGAACGGGCTGGACGACAGAAGATTCACGCGCGGTTCGGGCAGCTTGACGATAAGAGGAAAGCTATGCGTCACGCCGGAAAACTTTACGCGCGCCGTCACCCGGTGTAACGTGTTCTCGCGATTACTCTTCCGGTCGAGGTGCTCCACGTCGACGGAATCGAACTCGACGAACTCCCTGGATCCGGGCTCGCAGAAACAACGATCGTGGACCATCTCCGGTATCGTTACTCGCCTTACGAAGTCGCAGTGCTCGCATACGCACTCTCCCGCTGGCTTCACCGACTTGGGCTTGGGCGACTTCGCGCGAGGATCGGGATCTGGGTCGGCCATAGCGAAAGGGAAAATAATATCGCTGTAATAAAACACGGCAGCAATTAAGGACACCGGTATACCGCGAGAGCGCGCGCGCTTAAAGCCGGAAAGTCGAGAATTATGAGGATTGTTTTTTTACGCGCGAGCCCGCTCGTTCTAATAACGTTGTCGCGACGAGTGCCGAGTGCCGAGTGCCGAGTGCCGCGCGCGTTAATGTTTATCGTCACGAGTCGGCGGGCGACGGAATAATTAAAAAACATTTTGAACCTCGAGAGTGAGTCAAAATGCAACATAGACGTTAACGTAAAAACGAGCGTTTCCACCGATAATTAAATAGGTGGCATACGTATAGCTCCCGTAATTAAAAAGGTTATCCGAAAGTACTATGTATGACGAAAGACTTTACCGGTGGGTTCTAAACTCGTTCGACGTACTTATGTCCCCCAGCGCGTTCCAATACGACTGACGACTGACAAGCTGACAAGTGTTCACTGCGTTCAACGAACTCCGTTCCTCCGTTACGCGTTCCAAACGACCCAAACAGATCTCCCCTCTCCGCGCGCGTTCTTCGTTTATCTTTTATCTGACCGATACCAGCCTAACGGGTTGACACTTGACACTGATCATCTGTACTTTGTACACTTTGTAACGTTTAACGTTTTCTGAGAGCTATTAGCAGTTTCTAGGAAATCCAATAGCTCTGCTCTCTCTATTATCGACAGTAAATAAATTATTCATTTTTACGTCGCTACCAACTGTCACCTACTCTTATTCGCTTCCACTGTTGATCTTAATTAATTGACTAGAAGAGAAAAACTCCAAAGCTAAGCTTAGACAAGAAATGTCACATTAACGTGAATCTAATACCAAATACTAAATGACGATGAAATATTCGGTTATACTTATATAAGCGTTTCCTCTTTTCCTTTTCGATCATTTACTCGACTCGAACCGGTTTTATAGATTTTTAACGACGTCGCAAATAATTAAGTTTGCGCCACACCGAGACGTGACTAACCGTTTAGGAAACGTCGCCGTCTCTTTAAGTACATTTCCATCGGCATTTAATCAGAGAAAAGGTATCGATCTTGAGAGAAAAGTGGAAGTAACTTTAAATTGCGTTGTATAAAGATTATCGCCGTTAAAGAAACTGCTCGCTCTAATCAGATCTATGTAATTAATTGGATTTATTTTAACCGGATGACGCGTCGTGAGTCTCTTGGACTTTATGCCATGCTGAGAGAATAATTTTCTCTCGTGGTGTCACAACGAATTTGAAACTTTGAAGACAAAATGCCACAAATTGCCAAGTTTTCACGGCAAATGTACGTTTCCGATGCACCCGCAAGTTTTACAGATATTTCAATGGTTTATGTTTATACATAAACACATAAACTATATCGATAACATATTTATTTTGATGGATCGCTACAACTTCAAACCTTATAACGAAAGAAACGACAAGCACCGAACATCTCGTGCTTAATCAATTACCGATTCAACGTCTAAATTTCCAAGTGTAATTTTCCTAAATTGTGGGTGCGAGCTCGTGCCGCGAATAGAATAATGCGTTATTGATCACGAAGGAGGACAAACGGGCACGACAGCTGCAGCCGGGATCTCAATTCGTTAAAGCGAATCGATGATCTAGCCTCTGGGTACCAATGATTAATTTGCCCTGTAACGCGGCCTCGATGTCGCGGGTCACGCCCTGTCAGAACGTACCCGTGCAGACGAGTCAGTATAATTTTCCAACGTGTCAACAACGGCAAACCAGCGCTCAGCAGATGCAAACTGCAGCGTGCGGTCCATGCTCCGGAACTTCTCAAGGTACAAAGCCGATCATGCCAATCAAACGCTAAATTACGTAATAATGTTATGTCCCGATTACGTAATCATTTTATGTCCTAAATCAAAGTGTCGAGTGCTTTCTTGAAAATATCATTTGTATAAAGCGACAAAAAAAGCTGCGGGAAGAGTTTAAATCAAAAATATTTTACTTTTTAATAATCTAATTCTGTCTGTTGAATTAAGTACTTTCGTTTCCAGAGAGTTTCTCATTTTTTATCCGTTGTATTTTTATGTATGTATTAATAATAATTAATGCTGAGAAGTTTATTTGTATATTTATTTGTTTGTTTGAACTGGCGTCGATTGAAAACGAAATAAACCTGTTTAAAAATTTTACAGCAGATGAGTATATCCTTTCGCAGTTATATTAATAATAATATTTTAATAATAACACGAAGCGATAATAAATTAATATTAATATTATATGTGTTTTATTAAGCAAAAATAATTAAACAAATCTGTCTACGGTTTTCACGGTAAATATTCTCTTGTAAATGCATCAATAATATTTTCAAAATGGTAATTAATTAAATGAATAAATATTTGCTTTGTTTGTTTGTTTATAACATTAACTAAAAACCTCATATATGGAATATATGAGCAGTTCAGCTAATTTTTATTAAAACACTTAACGATAATTTCACGATAAGAGACGTGGACTTAAATGACTGATGTGTGTGTGATTGTTCCTCGTTCTATTCCGATTTTTCCTATCTATCCAGGTGGACCCTTCGCTCACGTTTGCCACCCGGATACTTACGTAGTGACGCATCGATGCGCGCCGGGTACATCGCAGCCAGTAACGAATCCATGTCATCCCATCTTTCGGAACCTACCGCCCACTTGTCCCGACTACGGCCAGCTGCCGCAGAATATTTTGGACCAGATTCGTGCGTGCGTTAACAACGCCGCGCCCATCTTCGTTCTGCCCGGCAACTGCCAACCATCGTTGATATCCCAACAACAACAGCAGCAGCAGCAGCAGCAGCAGCAGCAGCAGCCGTCCCTGCCTCCTTTGGCACCTCAAATCGCCTCCTCGCCTCCAGCGGCGTATCCACCACCGAGCGGATTAACTTACCCCGCCGCCTGTTATCCGCCACCACCGCCGCCGTTCTACCCCTATCCCATGCCTATGCCGTTCTGCGATCCGTTTATTCGCACCCGCGAGGCCACGCACCCGAGTTGCGGATGTTGCCGGAAAGGGGATGTTGACTCGACGGAAATCAGAAACGTCTTACGCGCCGGTTGTCGTTACGACGCTACCGATCCGGACGAGCATCGTTGCACGCCCACCATCGACGATACTATCTGCTCGAAAAGAAATTGTCCGTCCTCGTTACATCTCCAAGCACTGGCATCTCAATTTCTGTCGATGCAAGGCATTATACCGTGCGCCGCCACACGGCTGGTGTTACGTAAAGTGCCGGGCTCGAATGTGACCACCGGCATGGAAGACGTGATGGCGAGGGCGCGGAAGGCGATAAATGCCCTGACGAAAGATCAGCTGTTATCGGAGTCGAGGAACGCGCAGCAAGTGAACGCGCTGATCAACCTGCACATGACGGCCAATCCACCGCCCAACGTCATCCCGATTCTCACGCTGGTGCAACTGAAGATGAATCTGCTGAAGGCGCAGGTCGAGGGACTCGTCAATCGAAAGATAATGGAGATTCAAGGGGTTGGAGTGGAGGTATTAACGTAATGATCGTGTTGGAGAAATTTTAATACATTTATAATATATCTAGCGCGCGTACATGTTTTTAATTTTTATGTTTTTACTTTCTGTATCAAGGTGGAGACTGATCTCATAGATCCCACGGTCCTCGCCCTCAAGTCTGACGCTGAGCTGCGAGACTTCCTTTCAGCACTACGGCAGAAAGAGTGCGACGAACGAGTGAATGTAAACTTTGCTCCATATCGGTCGCAGCGCGCAATTGCAGAGACTCGGCTGAGCAACGTTCGGAATAAGATCCGTCAAGTGGAAGCGGAATTCGATCGCAGACGGTGCGCGATGCTACCGGCGCCGACATTGTCATCGCGCGTCGTGCAACAATTCTCCAAGCCGTGTTATTCAGCGAGATTCGAGGATCCCGGGAGATTGTACAGCGTGTTGCCGCCGGACGCTCCTCGTTCGCCAGATCCGTTCACCTTCGTAAAACCGCCAAGTCCCAAGAGACTGCTGCTGAAACCGTGCACGGGCAAACCAGAGACTGTTACGCGACCCGTTGCCGATCGCGCGAAGGAACGATCCGCGACTCCCGATCGGCAGCGTTCCAGCACGGAAAATTGCGCGTGTTGCGACAGGACGACGTCGGAGGAAAGCGTCGGCGAGGCTAAAAAAAAACTCCGTCCGAGAATCATCGAAATAGACGCGACGACGGTCAGTAATGTCGAGGAATTGGAACGCGAGGCGTTGTCCTTGACGAAGCGGTCGAACATCTGCGTGAGGATCGACGCGGAAGAATACGGGGAAAGGAACGAGACGTCGGCCAACGGAATTCCATGCAGCGCGAAATGTTGGACGGCCGAGGCGTTCGTCAACGTCGCCGACGACGAATCGGCGAAGACTTTAACGGAATCTGAGAGCGACGCGGTTACCCTCGGTGAGAAGATCGATGCGGAGAACGTTTGCGAAGCGCGAGATGTGGTCGAGATTCGAAGCTGCGATCAGACGATGGGTCAGCAGGAATTTGGAAGTTCGTCAAACTTGCGGCAATTTAAAAAGCAAGCGGAAGATGAAATCGCAATCTCGAGAAGAGATGAAGCAATTAAGGAACGCGACATCGAGATTAAAAGTTCGCGAGACGCCTCGCCGTCGGAAGCTGATCGAGAAGAGGTGAGAGCCACAACTACTGCGGTACTTCCTAATAAAGATCCAATAAGAAAGTCATCGGACGGCATATGTACTTCGTCTCTAAGGATTACGTTAAAACCAAAGGACGAAAGACGCGAGGATGAACGGGAAGATAAAAACGGCGAAATCTTGCCATCAGCCGCAACGGTGGAACGAAGCACGAGTCAAGTGCCAATGAGCACAAGCAAGAAGAAAATAAGATTTCACATTGTCTCGTTGATGACGAATATTGTATACGATGAAAGTCGTAGATATGCAAGAGAGCGAAAATTCGAGAAGGAAACAGCAACGAGTGAAAGAGAGATGAGTGTAACCACCGATCCGGATATTGAAATTGAAAAATTAAATAATCGCAGTTCGATAGAAAATCTTGTAAGAACTGTCGTCGCACGCAATATTACCGGAAAAGATCACTCGGAGAACATAAAAGAGATTCCAAATAGATTGGATCTTCCAAAGCTCTGCTTCGATCATCAATGCCAAACCGCCTTTAAGGAAGATAAAAATACAACCGCCGCATTGTCAAGAGCAAATATATTTCCTCCGTTCAAAAATCTACCTAAATATGTAACAGGTAAATTATCGATTTCTTTATATATATTGGCCTAGTTCTCTATATTTAGAAAGAGAAAAAATAATTGTTCACGTTCTTGTTTCATAATTTGCAATGGCTTTTCATTAGTCCGCGTCAGAATATACTTTTAGAAATTGCACAGTTCTGCGCAGAATATAAAAAGTATAAAATAGAGTTTAAATAAAAAATTTTTTTTTACTTAACTCAGATAATGAGAAAAACGGAGGCGACGTAGGAACTTATCCAAGTCCGATAACGAAAGCAGGAATTACGGCTACAAAACGTTTATCCCGCTGCAACGACGTCACGGGAAGTACCTTGGAAACTCTTTGCAAGAATAATGTGCCTTATCATTCCGATGTAGAATGCGAAAGAAGCTTAATTTCGAAACTATTTTCTGTCATTGGCAACCACGTGATCGCGTTCATCAATAAAATAATTGCGATGAACGGAAGATTGTTATATTCGATTCGTAACGCGATATTTCGTAAAAGTTTAAACATTGATGTCCTCAGAAGAGACGTTCCGATAGGCGATACAAACTTATTAGTGATTTCTACGAAAAAAGGATATAATGGAATACGTAAAATAAAACATTCAATAATTGAAGACCGGAGAAACGACACAAGATATTTATTGATCGGTACGTCACGTCACAATCGTGATTTGATACTGACGCGTGATTTAGGTCGACCTTACAAAGTGCAGAAGAGTCTCTTGATACGTAGTCGATTGAAAAATTCTCTAAATTCGCAGGATTACCCGTATCCTTTTTCTCTTTTGAAACGTACTGCGAAAAATGTACTTGAATCTCGTCAAGCGAAACGTAACGAAAATATAGGAATCAAAGAAAACGAAATACGCGAACTAAAGAGTAGTGAAAAATTCTGGATATTATCGGGAATTGTAAAAACAAACGGAATTAACGGGAAAATATCAGAAAAGATGGAATATGACAATGAGTCCGAAGAACAAATTTTAAACGAATATTCGCACAATAATATTAAAAATGATGACGTATCTACCGTGCAAGAATATACAGTCGATAATACTGCAACTGACAATGAATTCGTGATAAACATTCATGATTATCTCGGATTGCAAACTGAAATAAATACAAGTATATACGAAAATTGTAGCGCATGTTTATTGATGTCTATTAGTAATTGATAAAGATTTCGGATAATAATAATGTGATATACTAACAAATAATTAGAAATTATAAAGGTACGTTATGATTCTATACTGTTCTATACCTAGTTAAAGGTTGATTAAAGTACACAACTATAGTTTAACTTCTTTCCTTTATTAATAACTTTTATTCTTTCATCAGTGATCTATTCTCTCGTCGCTATAGCTGTCTAATGAGAATCTTTAGAATTGTGACATAGCAACAGTACGATGATAAATATATTTCAATGCTTTCCCAGAATCATTCATTCCAGACTCTATAAAAGAGTTTTAATGGAAAAAGTATTTGTGTCACAAATCCCACATACACTCGCATCGAATCGGCATACCATGCCGTTACAACTCGAACACATGCATATCAAGTACGGTTTAATTCCCTTGCGTGATTTTGCGATCTTTCTAATTAATAAATATATATATATATATATATATATATATATATATGTATATATATATATATATATATATATATTAGAAATTTCTTACGTTCTAATCGGTCGATTATCAGTAGAAAATAAACAGACACATTGGTTGTTATTAAAGAAAATTAATATCGCAACAACGAAATCCCGTGTACATATCAAAATACACAAGTAACAATGTCACACGCGACATTATATATATTTGTATAAATATAATGCTCTTCAACGAATAACAAGATGTTTTATCTTGGATTTGAAATGTCAGAGACAAAATGGAGATGAAATTGGCATCTCACACGAGTAATATGAAATTTATAATTGGAAGAACTCATGTATATTCGCAGATTGTAAATACATACAAATATTAAACTCCGCAATGAAAAAGCAATTTAAGGTATCAGTTAGAGCCATATTAATACACGTATTATTAATACGAGTACCTCAAGTACATGCTGTAATATCAAAGTTACGAACGGACCATGCTTAAGATAAATACATTCTAAATTTCTTATAGAACTAATCGCAGACTGAAGAGACACTTGTGGAAGAGAAAGATCGAACCTATTGTTATGAAATATTTCATCAGTCAAGACAATCTCTGCTTTCTATCATGAAAGATTTCGTTTCAAGGAACTGAGTGATCACGTCACTTTCCAAAGTTTAATAAATTATCGCATAATACAGCGTCGATTTAATACACAGTATTTCACGATACTGTGTTACATAGATATATATTAGATATCTTGATATTTATATATAATGCATTAAAAAAATTTAATATTAAAAAAAATTTTTCAAATACGTTGCATACAAGAATTTAATATCTACAATTTTACAGACCTTTGTCACTCATCTGATATCTTAAAGAATAAATATTTGATCTTCTCCGCAGCTCATGGCTATACTGTTTAGCGAAATACGGCCGTCAAATAGTCACAATTAGTCCGTTATTATTGTTTGCAGAATATTTTATGAAAAATAAACGATAGATTATATACAAAACAATGCTATAGAACGATATACTGCCGTAAGATCACGAATAATATAATTATTTTTTAGCGTGGTGCAATTGTGTATGAACATACGTTCATAGTACGTGTTAGTTTCAAACCTGAAGAAAAAAATATGGACTTTTTGTGTTGATATCAATCTTCTCTTAACCAATCTTTCTCTTAATATCAATTGTTCTTGAAATATTATCCTTTTTCGATGGATAAATTATATACAAAAATATTTACAGAGATACATTTACACCACCAATGCAGTCAAATATTTAATGAAAAAATTAAAACTTAAATAATTATGTCTATTGTAATTGTAATATAATTTAGTTTAAAATTAATACTTCTATGACAAATCTTTGATCAAAGAAACTTAAGCAACTAATATATATATATAGGCAATCTTTTATATTCATAACAATATAAATTGCAAATGAAATTTTTACACAATTTCAACAAAAAACGAAATGCTAACCGATTAAAACTAAATGGACGAGATTGTGAATAGCATATAACGTAGCATGTATTATAATTTATCTAAATTTAATGTAGTATGTATAATACGTCATTTTTGTGCTGTAATATAAAAAAAAAGACTTAATTGTGTTGTCACAAAGTCATTTTTATCATCACTATAATATACTTCAAATGTAACTATCGAAAATTAAGTAGTAGGCAAATTACGCATCTTTTAAATCTGTTGATTTTATTCCGAATATATTCGGATTTCATCATGTACAAGTTGAATTTCCTGGTCGAGAACGTCAACTTGGACAAAGGCACGGTTGACCATAGGTAATGTTTGTGTGTGCAAAATATTACTATATAAAAATTAAAGTTCTCCCCACACATTTCAAGAACTAAAGTAACAATAAATATAAGCAAAGCAAATACTATTTTTGTATACAATGTACAATCGAAGTCCTGTCACTTTCTTTCCCTTCTAACAGAAAATCCAAAATCACTATTTTTGTCCTGAAAACGAGAAATTATTCGGGCGTCCCAGTCCCTTTTTCAGTTCTCGCTAAGTTTATTTAAGTTGTATTTCTTCCTTAATTCACGCCTTTGGTGTACTCAGCTCTCAATTGGCCGAGTGTCACTTTTATGTCGTGAAAACTCGGTCTCTTTTCTGGCTGTAAATCCCACGCCTGTTAAATAGCATATCTGAGTAAGATATGATACAAACAATATTATACAACATATAACATAACAGACAAAAATTTACCTGTTTCATAATATCATAAACTTCTGCAGGACATCCATCTGGTGGTTCCATCTTGTATCCTTTTTCTACGCATTTTACAACATCGGCTAAAGGCTGCAATTAGTAATAATGTGAAGAAAATATGTCACGTGTCTCGTGTGAAAATTTAGAAAAAGTGAAAATATCACTTACAATTCGCGGATACGGCACACGACCAAAAGAATAGATTTCCCAGAGAAGAATTCCGAAACTCCACATATCAGACTTATTTGAAAACTTCTAGAAACAGTAATATGATACATAAGTATATTTTTTTATTCGTCCGTAAGTACAAGTTATAATATACGTACATTTTGTTTTAGAGCCTCTGGTGCAGTCCATTTGATCGGCAGTTTTCCACCGTCGAGAGAAAAATTTTCGTCCCGCGCCAGGCCGAAATCGGATACTTTGGCGGAATTATCCTCCGCTACGAGAACATTTCTCGCCGCTAAGTCTCGATGCACAACATGTCTGGATTCCAGATACGCCATACCGGCACACGTATCGCTACGATAGATCAAATGTGCAATTAATAATACATTTTACAGTCAGCAGACTAAACGGATTTTGTTTTTGCTTACGTACTATGCAAAGTTAATTTGATCCTTTTTCGAAACGTGTAATCTTCCTCTCGACCGTAAATAATCCACCAGGGATCCCTTACTCATATACTCCGTAACCAGGTACATGTGTTGATTATTAAAAACGAGACCGAGTAATTTAACCAGATTGTCATGAATCAACGAGGTCATTAAGCTCGCTTCGGCCAGAAACCTCTGGGCCGCTTCGCTGTTGTCCTTCAACATTTTCACCGCGACCCTTTCTCCTCGATAAACGCCTAAAAGCACGTCCCCGAATTCTCCCTTTCCAATACACTCCCTTAATTCTAACTCATGAGTCTGAATCACCCAACCAGCCTCCACGAATGCCTTTGGGTCCACGCAGAAATCTTGCTTGCCCTGTTTCGGCAAAGATTTCGTTAGCTGCGTGCACAAACCATCCGCGTCCTGCTCGTAATGCTCGACCAAGAGCGCCAGATTCTCGAAAAATTCCTCGTCATCGATCGTTAACTGGTTGTTTTTATATTTCACCCTGTAATGCTGTACACGCCCTTGATAACATACGCAGAGCGTGTAATCCCCGGGGAAATTCGTCGACTCTCGAACTAGAAATAAACCATCCTCTCGTGGTCGCAACAATCTTTCTGCCGTTTCCCTCGATATCTTTCCGTGAAACCATCTGTACAGAAAAAAACAAAACAAAATTTTGAGCGATATATTATAGCTTTTTTTAATTATATACTTTCACATTAATATTCGATTCATCCTTCTCACAAATCGTTATATTTTCAGATATCAAGCTAAGCCAACAATGATACATACGGCATCGCGTTTAGTTTCACTTCGTGTCGTGGATTGGCCGGCAATGCGGTAGTGTTGGCGCCCGGATTAATGGCATTCGAGGTGAGAATCACCGGCGAGGACGTGGTGTTCACGTGCGTCGTGATGTTCGAGGTGGTAACGTTCGAATGCGTGGTCATCGTCGGCGACACTGGATGGGACGGAATGCTACCTGCAGTCAGGTTGGAAGGTACGCTGTGCTGCTGCTGCTGCTGTTGCTGCTGAGTGTTGTTTTGTACGAAGGGATGAGACGTTACGTTTGAAGGGATAGTGTGATGATTTTGATTGCCGTCGAGCTTCGCTTGCCGCGCTGGCGCTGACACATTCGGGTATCCGCCACCCGCATTGTGGTACGTTGGCATGGCAGCTACCACACAGTAGGCTTTATCAACCTGCAAAGATGAATGAAGCGCATTCATGAATCTCAGACTTCATTTATCAACCTGCCTCATTAAATAAGACGCTTTATCGATGTTCTATCCATAAGTACATTCATGACTCGTGTAAAAGTAATGCAGGGGATAAAGTAAGAACACGAAGATGATAGAAGCTTATAACAAAGTACGGTTCTAACTTCTTTTCAATTAATATTTTTATATGATTAAAATATAGATAATATGAATGTTGTCAAAATGTAATATATAGTAATTAGTAATCTCTATATATAATCGTTCAATTTTATGTTTTACATCTTCTTACAAACTGTATTTTTTAGGACAGGCAATTATCTTCCCACTTTCTCCTATATTGAACATCGAATTAGATTGTTAAACGGTCACGTGTTCGACGGATCTTCTCAACTGTTACACGAGGATCGTCAACTCGAGAAGCCACAACTGAAGTGCTCTTGACGAGAAAAGCCGGTTCTACGCGCGGGGAATTCTCCCGACGACGGAACAACAGAGGGTCGTCCCATAAAAATACGAGCGAGGTGCGAAGTGATCGACAATGTTTACAGCGGAGACGACTCAATTATCCCGGCCGCACGGAACGCACGCAACGCACGGAAGCGATAATTAATAAAACTCGTTAGGCGAATTGAGCGCGACGCATATTCAACCGGCATACATATCCGGTAAACCGCGTGTCGGGTTTTAATATACAGTAGTTAATCTAAGTGCCTATTGTTTCAAGGCGCGGACGCTATCGCGATGCTCGTCCGTCGTATTACGATGCGCTGCACGACCATACATGGAACGTGTATGATAGGTGAGTCATATACCCAGCCGTGTATTTTTTTTTCGCGACGATTGTAACGCGAATAAGCGTGGTAGAGTAGGCCTATAATTATCCCGCATATAATTACCTGACTAAGCGACATACAATTTCCACGCGTAATAAATATATCTCCGATAGACTATTCGTGTGACGAGAGATCATAAATAAATAATTCACTTTGGCATTCGTAAAGTATTCGAATCCGTTTTGTTGTATTTCAGGAACAGAAGTATATCGGATAAAATCAATCTGTCGAAACGATGCGAAAAACGTGCGGAAATATTCCTGCCGGTTGAGATGAATGAAACATAATACGTAGGAAAAGCGCTTCGTAACGCAGGAAAATAGCTTTTAAAGAAAATACTCTTCGGCTTCGGATTCCCGGCAACGATTTCCCGACGTATCCGTATTATGATCAAACGTGGTAACAAATCCATCGCACCGGCGAATATTGAATAATTCAACTGACTATCCTTGGTCGGGCGTCTGCAAGACAGAAAAGAAAGAGAGAGAGAAAAACGAACGAGTTATGTCACGCGAAAAGGAATAGTTGCAGCGAAACATAATATGCGAATCGCTCAGTTACATAAGCTCGAATAGTTGCATTTCTGTCATGTGCCTGCCCGGTATTTCGAGAGACAGATAACCGATTAGCGTCGTAGAGAATACACGACACGCAGAAGAGAAAATGTCAGACAAAATCGTTTATTCTAAAAAAGTATATATGTATATGTATATATATATATACACACACACACACAATATATGTATAATAATGCCGAGCTTGCAATAGACTACACGCTTTGTGTCTACGTCGTCTTTTACAACAGGCACGTATAAAAACCACCACGTAAGGCATAAAAGTTAAACGTCCGGTTTTATGGGTCAGATATATATCTGGATATGTGTGTGTGTGTGTGTGTGTGTGTGGAACCACCTTCTCTCCTCTCTACATTAAAATAGAGTTTCGTATGGCCAAAAAGAACAAAAAGGCAGTATCGCGCTCGACAGGCGCGAAACGCCTTGAATATCAATATCGAATCTGGATGCAAGGTGCGTACATGTAATACACGTTCCATCGCGTTTGTCAGGTAACTCGACTGCACGGCCGCATAGATTTCAGGCTAATGAAATTTATTATCGGCTGCACGCGACGTTAATTCTTACTGGAGTGTAACATGTGTAAAAAAAAAGCACTGCACAAAATTGTTCTATCGCGTGCAGCGAGGTGCTTAAAAGAGTTACGTGCTATTTGCAACCGTTTATGACTCAAACTATTTATGCCTCCAATATCTATGATTCAGAGAAAATGCGCGTCTTCCGAAACTCTACGTACGTACTATCACGCGAAAATTTGTTAAATAAAATTACATCGTCAGTATCGTACGAATAAGAATTATTCGCGATTGATAGAGAAAGACTGTTTTAGAAATTTTATTATAAACAAAAATTCTTTGCTTCTATGATATCTGTACAAAAAGCTTGCATCGATACTTGAATGGTGCACCGTAAATAGATTATTTTTCGAAAGGCATGCTTTATATCTTTTTGTTTTAGACTGACGATTGCCTCGTTCCTTGCATAGCGAAGTGGCTGAAATTCTACCCGAATTCACGTTTATCAAAGAAACGCAAAGCAAGACAAATATTCTAGAACGCAAATATTCTCGCGCGCTCGGCCAGCCGCGAAGAAAACCGAGGAAAAGAAACCTCAAGAAGCCTCGTTACACGACGACGATATTCAACATACATATACATATAAAATATCTCGGAATGCCCGAGGAAGATAGCAGCGCGGTGCAACCCGTGTTAATTTCAATGGATTATGCAGTCACGATAATTATGTGGTTCATACGCATTTCAAGGCCGACTCAGAAGTATATGTTTATATTGGTGTTTTTCGAACTCCGGCTCGTGATTCACTATCGGAGAGCCTTAGTGCAAGCCGCAGACCACAGTCCACGTCGCGTACGTTTCACCAGGAACGACGTGGCTTCATTCGCACGTGGAAAGCCTCATTTATCGACAAAGAAAAAGACGTTTTCCCATATCCGTGATGCGATCGTAGTCCGTGCGAACACGACCGTGAGCTTCGAAGGATCGAACAATAACTGGAATAACCGCGATTCTCATGGCTTCCAATAAATAGGGCGAAAAAGATCTTTCCACGTGAGTGATACTGCGAAAAATACACTAATTCCTTTTTAGAATTTTTTATGATAAAATATACGTATCTTCCCAGAGAGAGAATTTTCCATACTTTCCTCTAGATTTATCATATGATAAGTAAAAAGTTGTATAAAAATGTGAAATTTATATTAATTTATACAAATTTTTAAGCTTAACACAGACGATCTTTTTTTCAGCCAAGAAAGCCCAACATCCGAGAATCTCAAACGAATGCAATAACTATAATCAGAGCGAAACGTTTCGTATTTGTCAAGTACATTACACACCGAACGAGAATGCTCCGCGTCGCGGAGGATCCACAAGATTGTCTATGAGACTAGATTCACGATCGCCGGTTTTTCGCGAAAGGCGTTTTAATGCGAGGCTCGTGCCTGCTCGCATGCCTGGCCGGCACGCACCGCGATCCTATTAATACTTATCTCGCGAGAGAGCGCGTAAAAGGGCGCAAATGCGAAAGGCGCGGGGGAAGAGGGAGGCAGAGTGGCGCGGAGAGCCGGCGACGCAGAGGCAAACGGGTGCGTGCCCGGCAAACGCGCTCGTTATTGCGCGCTCTTTAACAGTACGCGTTACTGTACCGTGACCCACCACCGTTTTCCATCCGACGTTGCCCCGCACATGACTCTCCGGGAGACAAACCTATCTTCCTCCACGCGCGGGACGTTTTCTTCCCGGCACGCGATGCGCGGTCGGAAACTTTTGCGACAAACAACGCGAGACGAATCGCGAGCCGCGAGGGACACCTCGCGTGTCTGATCGCGTTGACAGTCCGGATTAGCTCGCTGATGCACAAACGGTACCACGGGAACTCGTTTTTATTTCATTAATCCCTCCTCCATCACTGTAATACGAAAGATATCATCGGGCACGAATTCATGAAGCAATTTCAAATAAATTCCCTCTTCGCGAAACGGCCAACACTATCGAATCTTGTAATTAAAAGACAGCGACGGCGGAGGAAGGCTAAACGGAATCACACGTGTCCTCCTAGCCACAAAGCCATATTTTATCGAGTCTCGTCACATCTGTCTTCCGATCAATTACTTCTCAATGTCAACTGTCCCATTATGTGATAATGAAATAAGCGTTATTAACAGATCTGAAAATAGGTACCGCATAAAATGAATATGGGGATAGCAGATCGTTACACGTTTAAAATTTATATATTATTCCGAAACAAATAAAGTCCCGTCATAAATCGCCGTCTCGCATCGTTCCTCCACTCTCTTTCTCGCTCTTTTATTTCACGTTTATATTTCTCAAATCCTACTTTCACGTTTCATTCATCCCGGCTCTTAGCGACGTCGTCGACGCGAGCGAAGACGAGCTGTCCGGAGCAACGTCGAGTGTCGACGCAGATCGTATCGTGGAATTCGCGAAACGTGAATAACCCTGCTACCGAATAGCGGGATCAAACCCGATACTTGACTCGTATAAAGGGAGAATTGAAGTCAATATTAAAAAAAAAAAAAAAAAAAACAGCGTTTATCTCTCATTTCTCGACTCTTTCGCTAGCACGTTTACGCGCGCTCTTCTCGTCGGTAGTGGCGCTAAATAGAATAGCGTTACCAGTACCGAAATGAAACGCGAAATTTCTCTCTTCCACCGTTTACACGTATGGGTTAATTTCCTCGCGTTGTCTCGCTCGAAGACGGAGATCAATTTAAGGTCGAAGTACGTTGAAAGCATACCTATGCTTTGCACGAAGTATCCATCTTCTGGAAATATTGCCCCTCTGAAACAAAAACAGAAAGCATTAGATACAAACTTGCGATAATTCTTCGTTTTATCTTAATTTCTAAATTTATTCTAAATATTCTAACCATCGCGTGTTATCTTGGAAAATATCCGTAAATGTGACTGTGAATCGTTATAAGTAAACATTAAATCCAACATTGAGAATATTTACAAAAAAGCGTTAATATTGACGGATTATTAATGGGTTTTTCATGCCAAAAGATAAAAATTATTTTTTACGGATATTTTTGACGCGCATTGCCGCGAACGCGCCCTTTTCAAGAATTTAATTAAATAAAAAGTACCCGAGGCAAAAAAACTGTTCCGTGTTCGGCCGTGATTTGGCGGAAGAGGAACGTGGAAAAAATGGGACTGGGAAGGAAGAGCCTTTCCATTTGCAGGGCGCAATTAAGCGCCCCGCGCTCTCGCGCGACTGCGTTATTCATCGCCCGTTAACCATATAATTAGCCAATTGCTAATTGCCCGAGTTCACACAAGCCTGAGCGACCGGAGCCAGTTTGCCAGCCCCAGGAGCATCAATCACTCGGTCGTCTCATATGATCCTCCTCCCGAATCGAACCAGGTCAACGCAATGTCAGAGTAGATGTATTAAGAGTTTTGGCCAAAATACGACGTGTAAAGCCCATTCTACAATGGTCTAAAAATTGACTAACCACAATCGATTATTCTTGGATCGTAAGAATCCTATTAGTCAATAGCTTACTCTTTACGGCTATTGTAGAATGGGCCCAATTGTGGCGAAAACTTCAAAAGATATAAAATATAAATTGTCAAGATTACAAGCTCTTTCTCTAAATATAATTAAAATTAAATTAAAAATAAACGAATCCTGCGTTCATTAATTCTGACTCTACAAAAATATTACTGAAAAATGAGATTTATACGTTAACTAATATCTGAAAGATATAAATGTGAAATAATTTAGAAATTGTATTCTAGGTGTCCCATAACAACTAATGTAATAAGAGCAGGAATAAAATTGAACAAATTTCTTATTCCGTAATTAAAGAATGGATACTTATACTCTTTAGAACATTCCTGACGTAGGCTAAATATGAAAAATTGATTCGACTTTTTATACTTATTTATATGAAAATGAGAAAAGAGAGATTCTGAACTACGAGGTAGACGGTTCAAATTACGTTTAGATCGGCACATTGTTAAGGTGTTAACGCTGCACCGCTAATTCAGAAAATTTCCTGTCAGTCTCTCTGGCGTTACGGTAACGCTATACAACGATAAATGTAAGTACCTCCAATCTGAAAATAATTATTTCGCAATTAAAACTACTAAACAGGAAAAATATTCTCGTTAACACAATTAAGCACCAAACTGAATGACAGTAAAAGAAAAACCCGTGAACCAAGAGAACGCATTCGCATAACGTGTCCTTCTGCATTTTCCTCAGGGCAGACTAGAATTGAACGTGATTAGCGAAACAGCCGGTCTGAAGTCGGTCGACGGTACGGCCGACGGCGTCGGGTCCAGTTTTGTCATTTAAATACCGCCCACTGAAAGCGACGGGAAAAAAAATCAAGTCCGGAGTATAACCAAACTCTCTCTCTCTCTCTCTCTCTCTCTCTCTCTCTCTCGTGCGCGCGCGCGCGCGCGCGCGCACGCGAATCTCGAATCTCGGGACGTGCGGGAAGTCGCGGCGTCGCCGGTGCGGGTCGACGTCCCGGTACGCGCGCGGGCAAATTGCGATTGATACGCACCTAGGTAAATGCGTTTGCGGCGAGACGAGCCGTGCGGGCGGAACGCGGAACGCGGCCGCACTCAGCTGCGGCCGTGCGGCCGCGCGGGCGAGGCCGGCGAGGCAGACACGGATGCGCGACGCGCTGCGACGGCCGTGCACCAGGACACCAGGAACGTTCGCACGCGCGTATATTCATGCGCGAAGACCGCGCGGCGCGATCGCGGACGCAAACACCTTGCGAGAAACGTCGCTCACTCACCCGAGTCGGGCGGCCATTTTACTACGCACCACGCACCACGCACCACGCACCACCCGGGCCCCGGGCCGGGCGAAGGGAATATCTTGATAGGCGCACTCTGGACTGACGGGACGCCTCGAGTTCCTCCAATCCAAGTTCCTCGCTGTGTTGACGCTTTTTTCGCTGTTCCTCGCTAGTGACAACCAGTGATGCCAACCGTGCCAACGATCGGAGATTTCCCTTTCGGGAGGAGTTTTTGCCTTTTTCATTAGTTTTGGAACGCAGGAATAATATTGTAAAAAGCGCAATTAGCAACAGCAATTACTTTAATCTCTACAAACCTGCGCAATTAACGACAACGGCAACCGCTACTCTCGAATATCACACGTTAGGATGACGAACGTTCGAATAATCTCCTTATCCTTATCAGAATATATTCTCTGATAAAATTGATGCATGCGGTTTTTCGAAAATCTCGAAAGACACGCGCGCTTCCCACCTTATCATCTTACATTTTAATACCGATTTTTCGAAAATTTCGAAAGAAGAGTACCCATCTCGGAGTGTATTCTCTCGATAATTAATTTTAACATATTAGTTTTCAGAAAGATGTACATTTCAATTACTGCCATGAAGTACTTGCGTCGCGCATTATTGCTTAAATTTCTTTCGACTTGTAATTAAACATAAAAAATTGTCAAACTGAAAGCTCTGAAGCTAAATATTGCCGAGAGTATGATAAATAAATTATAGATTTGAGTAGCCATTTTCAAGCGTCGGAACGTTCCCTACACGCGTCAAGTGTATTTGCATTTTTTTTTTTTATTGAATTTTGTGCGAATTACTTTTAAACGAGCGTTTATTTATGTCGAAGAGGAAAAGAGAATAATTTTGTCGTTCCCAAAGATATATCTGTGGAAAACGACTTTCCGCTGAGTCGCACATAGGGCATAGGGCGCTTGAATGCGTCGTTTGGTGCGAGACGAGCAGAATTTTCGCAGGTGAATTGACAAAAATGCAAATGTTTCCTCATCCTCGACAAGTGAAATGTATTGCTGGCATTCGATTTAGGCGGTTGCTGTGCGGTTTTTTTCGACCTGTGACAACGAGAACGGATTTAACTGGACTTAACCTCCCGGTCCAGGTGGCTCGTGTTTGAAACGTCAATTGTGATTTCCCGTTATCTCTCCCTCTCCATATGGCGATTGCGTTCGCTGACAGCACGAAGCACCTTCGATCAGTCCGATCCCTGATCCTCGTAATATCTTGCTTCTGCATCTGATTTCCGCGACGCGACGCGACGCGATGGCACCGCAATTGCAGATCTTGTCGAACGTTCTGCAGGTAAACGTCAATAGGCATATCTGCATCGATAACGATTCGAAAACGCGCATATATATTCTTCAAGTTTTCACGATTGCTCGGCACATTTCTTGCGAGGAATAGTATTCTGCGAATATGTTCCTTTTTTCAGCTAAATTTATTCGATATGGCGCTACATTTCTCCGTGTATTTAATAACGAATAGAATAGCCCCATTTACATGAGCCAATTTACTTAAATAAAATGATACTTTTAGCGACTAGAAAACGTGGAAGCCACGACAACTGGTTATCTCTATGGTATTATGTACAATGATACCCTCGTAGTTCTGACATTCGGTACAAGTTCGCGTAACGACGAGGATAAGAACATACCGGATTCTATGACGACGCAGTTGAATCTACCTGCGGATATATATTTCTGTGGCATATTACGTACCGGCGAACGTGAAGAAGTCGATACTGCCGTTTTCAAGGTAACTACGGGATATCGCTTATGTTTGACATATTTATAGTCCATTCATTTTTATATCAACCTCGACGTCGTGAAATCATATGTGCGTTGCGTGAAAAATTAAAGGTAAAATAACATATATATGTTTGTTTGTTCGTATAGGACATCGATATTACCGATAATCCGTTGCTTTTAAAATATTCGCGTACCACGTCAGACGTACAAGCGTACTTTTATGTGCGTCGAAAACTGGAAGCTGTAAATAATCTCAGTATTATTACCGAAGATGATCTTTCTCGACAGTTTGTGTACGTTAGATTACAAGCGACTCTGCCGTTGGTTGCTCAGGATGGGAACGTATCGGAAGCTTTACGAGAGTCGCGAAAAAATGTGAGATTTCCTCCTTGATTAACATTTACGTCAACTTTTGTATCTTATAATTGTACACGTCGCATATATATCGCACAATTTTGCACCGCTGTAGATCGCATCTGGAAAAATAGGGATACATTTTCCTTCGAACAATGCATACCTCTTCGGAACTGATGACAATTTAAAAGACACGACGTTAAAAGATATTTTACTTGTGTCTAAAGACCAGGAGAAACTTTCCACTGGAACGAGCAATATAGTTGGACCTGTGGTATGTATTTGTAGGCTGAACTCTAGTGTGTGTTTATATACTATAAACAGAAATTATCTCAGAGTATTTATATATATTTTGTTAATTTTTAGAACGTTATACGTGCAAATATGTTATTAAAGATGTCAACCGATAGAAATTCGGAAGAATCTGTCAGATATGCTCCCGTCTTGCAACACGTCAAAAGTGCGTGTCAAATACAATAAATGTTAACGCTATGTTTCTTATTTATTTTCACTATTACACTCGTTATGTTGCAGAATCCTTCGACAGTTTGGAATGCAATTTACACATCGATGCATTGTCACTGGTAAACTTGAATGTAAAATCAGCCGAATTGCACGCGATTCTGGTGGAATCCACTTGCCGGAACATTAGACTAATTGAAATACGACAAGAAAATCAGTCTGAAAATATAAAACTGCCTACAAAATTACCTGAAGTCATGCATTTTAAACCTCAAGGCTGTGGACATTTATTTACAGTGGTGTATCCTGGCAATTCTACTAACGATAACACGAGTAAGATTTCATATCTCGATCACCGATCTGTATATTGTCGATCGTGCAATAAATTCCATCGCTATGGTTTGTTCGTAATATCCTGTATCATCCTTGCACATTTTTTATCGGTAATATATGTGTCATATATTTGCTTTTATACAGACCAGTCGTATAATTTCAGTGGAATATCGCAAGGCTTTACACAAGGCTTTAGCGTTAGATTTAACTAGACCGTATTTTCGACGTGGAAATTCCATCAAATTTGACACACAGGCAAACGAGGTACTTATAAATCCTCATCGAGCTCTTTTATACAAAGGTATATATTTATATTCTCAAATGTGTCACCGTTCGAAATCGTTGTGCAATTATTTTAATATTTTACCTTAATTAGGTGTTGCGGGAAAACTCAGTATCGTGGACGGTTTGTATTCGTATCATCATTATATGCAAGATAATTTCGATGACAATGGATGGGGATGTGCCTATAGATCTCTCCAAACCATCGTTTCATGGTACAGGTAATAAAATATCGAGAGTAATGTGTGTTGAAATATTATATGCTGTCAACATATATGTATAAATTGCGATCTGTTGTGCCATAGATTACAGGGTTATAGCGAAGTACCAATACCATCTCATCGCGAAATACAACGGTGTCTAATCGATATAGGCGATAAACCTTTTGCCTTCCTCGGTAGTAGACAATGGATTGGTTCAACCGAAGTGAGTTTTGTACTGCAGACTCTCCTTAACATAGATGTAAAGATACTTCGTGCGTCGAGCGGAGAAGAGATGCTGGCCTTAATCCCACAGATTGCGGATCATCTTGATACGCAGGGTACACCTATCATGATTGGTAAGTTTTAATTGTACTTCTTACTTTTGTATCCTACGAATGATTAAAATTAAAAATGTATCTAAAATATATTAAAGTAATAGCTTTTTCTGTTCTTCCGTCGTATAGGTGGAGGAGTGCTAGCTCATACAATTCTAGGAGTTAGTTACGACGAAAATTCTGGAGAGGGAAAGTTTTTAATTCTAGATCCACATTACACAGGTACGGAACACTTGCCTACCATAATAAGTAAGGGATGGTGTGGATGGAAAACAAAAGATTTTTGGAAAAAGGATGCATTTTACAACATGTGCCTTCCACAAAGGCCTACAGCTTTCTGATATTAAATACGTCGTATATGTACATAATTTAATTTTCTAAATGTAATCAAAGTAAAATTCTCCGTTACATATTCACATCATATATGCACATATATGTATAGAATAATTTTCACGATGTATTGCATTACTGAAACATTTGTAACATTTCGTTTTACTTGTGCGATACACGCAACAGTGGAATAAAAACAATATATATATATATATAAATACAAACTCTTATTTCTAAATGAAGGTAACGTTAATTAAGAATTTTCTATGATAAAAATTAATATTTTATTGGGTATATTATACTGAAAAATGTACCTTTTCGTTACAATATATAATTTTATCTTTTATTCACAAATATTAAATTGATAGTAACGTTACATTTAATATTTATGATTATAAAATCCTATGTTACTATCGATACAATTCATTTCACGTGTGTGTGTGTGTGTATATATATATATATAGTACATCTTAACAGGACACTACAAAAGTCTTACTTTCCTACAGAGTTTTGTATTAACTGTGCGAAACGATTCGTAACAAAAAGGGAAACGTCTATGAATCTATCGACGCAATTGTTTATACATGTTTCTGTGCGGCCATCCAGTTTACTTCCTGGCTTATCGACGCATTTGTCCCAACAAAAGTCGTTGAACTCGTGAATCTAAACAAATTTAGAAACTTTTATGAAACTTTTACCTTTTACGCATGACGAGTGGAAATTTCTTTCCACGTAGATGCGCAAGCATTCCTCGAAAATATGCATGAAATAATGTTAAAACAATTTAGGAAAAAGCAGTGAATGCGATTTAATACGTGAAAAGCTTATCTATGCGTTAAAATCTTTCACCTGTGCGTTGAATTGAGCCTTTTGCTTCTCGACCATTAGTAGCTCCGCTAATTCAGGATCGATCCCTTTACCGTCCTTGTCGGAAAAGGAGCCGCTGTCAAATAGATCTGACATGTTTCAACTCGATTTGCAAAATCTTGTTGCACGTGAAAATATACAGATCTTCCCCAAGTTTTGCACGTGGTGCTCGTGGAGAATCCGACGGTAGGTAGACTCACGCCTCACGCCTCACGCCCCACGTTGACGAGTGTAGACTGTAGACGACTGAAAATCGTGCACGCGCAATGCACGCCAGTAAGGTTAGGACAGCAGGAGCAGGAGGTACAGGAGAAATCCAGGCTGGTATTCACAGTCTTCAAGACCGTCTTAAGTAATGTCTTAAGACGCTAATACGACTCTGTGATTGGTTCATGACATCTTAAGATTGAACTTAAGACGGTCTTAAATAACTATTGAATACTGGCCCAGGGAATGTCGCGCCTGGGTAGCGATCATGTAACTTTTTTCCTAGAGCGGAAACGTGAAAAGTGAAAACTTTTATGTAACTATCTCTTTCTATTGGTGTTGAATAGAAAGAGATAAACTTTTCACTTTTCACATTTCCGTCCTAGGGGAAAAGATACATGATCGATCCCCTGGTCGCGCCTCTCGGAATGGCAGCTCTGCTTCGAATTGCTCCGATTACTCGACCTAACCTCAAAATAGTTCTTTTCCGCCTGTCCTTATTGTGCCCCTTGCATGATCTCTTCGATTCTTTTTCGTAATGTATAAACGGTAATAGTGGTAAAAAGCAACTTGTACAAACGCGCGTAGATCGTAGTTCCATGTAAAACGTGGAAGCGAATAAAATTTAGTAGTGGGTAAGCAGCGTACGTTTAAACGTGTCGTATTCTCTGACGAGGTGTCCCACGAAGGGAGTAGGCACTCCTTTTCGAATAGGAAATTAAATGTAACACGGTTGCGTTTGTATAGTATTTTTACAGGCCGGTTGCGTTGGTTCGATCAATATTCGTATCGTGTTAGTGATAGGTGGTTAGGAGACTTAACAAAGGTATTATTTCACGCGCCGTATGGCTTATGGCTAACAGTTATATTACATCACACGAGTCTCTGCGTTACACGTCTGTTTAAAGTCTGTTTTGAATTGACACGTATTTGGTAAACGTAATTGTCAAGCGTGCGTTTGTCTGCCAAGCCGAAGATCAGGTATATACAGTCATGTATAGCTAGCATCGTCGCAGAACTCCAGCTAGTAACAGCCTCAATCTCTCAATGTTGTTCCTGTCTAGATCTGGAGTTTAAATAATGCGATGGAATTCTCTCAGCCATCTACAAAATCCGATAAAGTAACGGCTCGCTTGTACAGTATATTCTCATGGATACGTAACAGGCCCCGGACTGCTAACGCTAATGCAAATGTCCAATTTTTATTGCCATTTGTGGTTTCAAATTGATTGGACTTTGGCTCCATTGGTGGAAGTGGTGTGGCCATACAACGCGCTTAATACATATTAATCCACGGATTGTTTTGTATGGACCTTGGATTTCAGTTTACTGGATATCGTTTGTTATTGTTGGTTATTTACTGTTAATTTGCATTTGCATGCAAAATGCAACGATCGCTATATTGTACATATATACAATGTGCATATAGGATAAGGGGTCAATACTATTGTTTAGTGAACGAGTAAATAGAAGATCACGGGATCGCGGAGTATTCTGCTGTTATTTGTATAATCCTTACTGATTTTGTCGGCTAAAGCATCTGAGCTTCTTGTTCGCATTTTTATAGTATTTTAACAGATACGCAACGCGATGGAAGTTAACGCAGAACAGGCAGTTATGGAAGTTATGGCCTCAGAAGATAGTCCAAGTAATCAAAATCAGAACATCTTGGATTGCGAAGCGGTCTCCAGTAAGCAACGCGAGAATCAAAATTGGGAAGCATTGTGCGTTACAAAGTCAATGAAATTAGAACACGATGCCAAATCAACTGGCACTGACGATAGCCATTGTAATGATACGGATGAAGAAACTGCATGTCTCGATAAAGATACTTTGCGCAATGGCTTATGCCAGGAAGATCTGCTGGAACACAATGACGATTTACGGCAATTTGACGTGCTGGACGATCTAGATCGCCATCCAGAACAGAATGATGACGATTCTGATGACGATTCGGATACAGATGAAAGTATGGACTCTGATGTGCCAGATGAAGAAATTGAAGCGATGCTAGAAGAAGGTATATTACAATGTTTTCGCAAATTTAAAAGTTTCGATGCCAAGGGTAACTACAATTGTTACGATGAGAAAGCAGTCTGAAGAATTTTTGTTTATTCTTGCGAAAAGTCTGTTGTACGTTTCACATATTGATACAATGTATTTACCTGCATGTTGCTTTTAATTATCCATACGAATCGTCAGGCAGAATTTCAAATCTTATTAACCATTTTTACATTTAAAAAGGATTTTTATAAAAACTACGATTCACTACATTTATTAACTATATATATTCTTAAGACTAGATTAAATAATTTCTGCAGCAAATAAGAAACCAAGTAAGGTTATTTGGTTATTTGATTTCTCATCTTTCGGTATAATTCACAAAGATTTTAAACTCGCTTATTTTAGTTAAGTTTTATGTACGTTAGGTTTACCAGAAGAATTTAAAGGAAAGAGAAAAGATAAAAAGGATCGCTTGCCCTATGAGGAGAAGGAGAAACTCGTTTTGGATGGTACATTAATATATTAACTATTATATAGAGCTGTTTAATTATCTTTTATTCATTTCACTTTTATTGTTCTTCTTTTAGAAATTGGACATAATCATTTTGACGTTTTACCCGAAGGATGGGTACAAGTGACGCACAACAGTGGAATGCCGTTATACCTTCACAAACAGAGTAGAGTTTGTACACTAGCAAAGCCATATTTTCTCGGTCCAGGAAGCGTTAGAAAGCACGAAGTTCCTGTAAGCGCCATTCCTTGCCTTCAGTACAAAAGAGCGTTAACGGAAGAGGAAGAAGAACGAAAGAAGAAAATGGAACGTGCACCAAACACTGAAGCTTGCAGTCTTCCCAGCGCAAAGATTGAAACCATACAAGAGAATCGTGCAGCGCATTCATTAGATAGCGAGCAATTAAGAAGTTATTGTCAGTCTTTGTTTCGTTTTAAATCTATTAAAGTAATGAGATTTCAGTAAGTATGAAAAATAAAATGATTATGTCGTCGGGAAATTTATTTCGCGTTAATCGACTCTTCTGTTATAGATCTTGGTCAGCGCGTCGGAAATTTACGAAAATTAAAAAACATCGTAAACAACTTGAGCGTCCAACTTTACCGGATGGTACAAAACTGATAACTTTCCCGGTCAGTAGTTCTAGTGGAAGTGGCAGTTGGAATATTGCGGACGATAATGGACAGAGACCTGCAAAACATTGGATAATGAATCCATCGGGCAAAAGTTATGTTTGTATTCTTCATGAATATGTACAACACGCGTTAAAGAAACAGCCAACGTATAAATTTAAAGAATTAGGTAATCGTATTACTTAATATATTATTTGATAATGCACAAAACGTGATGTATATTTGGTGTCCAATTTGCAATTGCGTCAAGTTTACCTTTATTAGTTATTAAAATGGAATTTTAATACATTTAATTATAGAAAACGCAGCGACGCCATATTCCGCGGTAGTTTGCATTAATGATATGGAATATGGAAACGGATTCGGCAGTAGTAAAAAACAAGCAAAGGCTAATGCAGCCCGGAAAACTCTTGAAATTTTGATTCCTCAAATGAAAGATAAAATTTCTGGTGAGAACGGCGGAGATAATGGATCGAATAATGACAGTCGTACGATAAAAGCATCTAGAGGAAATTCCGATGCTGATCTTTCGTTCTTCGACGAAATATCAATCAATGATCCGCGTGTGGCGGAATTTTGTGCAAAAACCACAGAACCTTCCCCACATGCTATTTTAATAACTTGTATTCAAAGAAATTATGGTTTGGGAGATATGCAGATTAATTATTCGGTAAATACGTTGAAACATCAACGAAACGAATTTACAATGAAGGTTGGAAAACATGAAGCTACCGTTGTACGTATAAGCTATTTCCTATTTAGAGAATTGTTAATTTTAGACGGTAAGAAATTAATCTTAGTTAAATAATTACAGGTTTGTCGTAATAAGAAAGACGGTAAACAACGAGCAGCACAAGCAATACTACAGTTAATACATCCACATATACAGTCGTGGGGTTCCTTGTTGCGTCTTTATGGGTCGCGAAGTGTGAAGTCTTTTAAGGAAAAGAAACAATTGGAACAAGAGATCACCCTTTTGCAGGGTAAAGCCGCCGTTAATCAGCCAAATCATGCTATTTTAGGTAAACTTAGACAAGAGATGCGAAGATTAGCTGAACAACGCGAAGCAATACAACCTATTGGTAAGTTTGTACCACCAGATTTACCAACAGGATCTGCAGCCAATCTCAATAATGTAGATTTATAAAAAAAATTAGACACAATTTATACATGTGTTTAGATTAATTATTATCTATATATATATATATATATATATGAACAAATATTAGATAAATAATATTATACGATCTAATGCCTTTTAGAAATTACTTTTTCGTTACTTATGCAAACTATTATTATTTTCATATTCATATTCATATATATATATATATAATATATATATATATATATATATATATATATATATATATATATATACACACACAACACACACACACACACACACAAACTAGTCTTTTATTCTGGAATTTTCTTTCTTATTCTTTTTCTAATGGCACGTGTAAAAAGTGAAAATAATGACATTTCTATCTTTCATTCGTTTTTTTACACTAAAATTTGGCAATGATAGCAAAATGTAAGAAATGGGAAAGTAGCATAAGAGAAGAATTCTAATTTACAAGGGAACAGAATAGAAAAGTTTTATATTGTATCATAAATAATTATAATATATAAATATTAGACATGATCATATATTCGGAAACACATTTAAAATAAACGTTAACGATACCTGTACGACCTAATATGTATACAATATTAATGAACATTCACATTCTGTTCCGTGAAAAAAATGACCTCAATGTTCGATTTTCCATTGTACCGAGTGTCAAATTAATTTCATGAAATTGGAATTAAGTATTGTATTTTAGACAGATCATATAATAATTTGTTCATGTGTACGAATGTAATATAAATATTGTTAGCCAATAAGTCTGTGCGGATTTTTACTTATAAATGTTGCTTATAAATAACCGCACGGACTTATTGGCCAACCTATTACTATTGTATAAATACTATTGTATATTGGTTGTAAAAAAAAAGTTTTTATATTTAGCTTAAAACATAATTTATAGATACGGATATAAACTTAATAAAATCATTGTAGATTATAATTCTATTTTATTAACAACCAGCTGAACACATTAAAAGATTAAAACATGTCTATGATTAAAGCACTTATTTGAATCAAATTTTGTCGAACTAAAATTTTATATGAGAAAATTATTATTATTAAGTTGTATGTAATACATTTTTCCAAAAAGGTATTGTTTATTCTTTTACAATTCACTAGGTTTTTAATACCTGCTTACAATATATCATGGACAACATTGTAATTCTTGTGTCACATTCATGTTTATCTTTTTATTTCTGGTTTTACATCTAAGATTATTTCAAAATCATATATGACACTACATTGAATATGTATGGAAAGGGATAAACTTATCTGCATATTTATATATTTGTTATATAAAGATATTCAACAATTCTAAATTATCGCATTGGTCAATGAAAATTTATTTATACAGCCATGGAAGCAACAAATATAATGCAAATGTCCTATCTTATTTATTCCAAGATCAACACTTTTATTCTCCAAAAAATTTAATTTGTTGCTGCCTTGGCTATTTTGCTAGTATAAAAATCTAAAAATGTATATACTAATATAAACGAACCTTTTCCTCTTGCTTTATATATATATAGGATTAAAATAAAGTCATTATATAATATGAATTTGCATTTAAAAGATATATTCACAAAACATTTTTGAGAATATATTGTCTGATATAAAGTGGATAAAACATTGATATGCACATGTTACTCCATTACATTGTAAAATATTTTCAACAAAACTAGAATATCTTTCTTTCTTTTAAATATTTGACGTCTCGGATTTAACAAAATGAATCAAAAATGTTTTATTTACTATGAGCACATAGCTATATATAATCTCACCATAGCTGTAAGAATTATGCTCGCTACATTTTGTTCATTACAATTCGTACTCTAATTCATTCTATACATTTCAAAAAAGTCGTCTCTTGTTTTACTACTAGAGAACTTTACTAAATCGTTCAAGAGTTGATAAGTAATACTGAAATAGGCACTACACATAACACAGTTATATATTGCATTTATGAACAGCTAAGTTTAATACATAACATAGCTTGCAACGAATCCTCTGTGATGGAAACTTTATAGCATTTGCTAATTTGTATAATTTTCTTGTTATACGAGTATGCGTATCATTGCAGAGAAAACTTTTTTGATTACTTATTAACTTTAATTTAGATAATCTTATAAAATAGCAACATATCCACTTTGCTATGTTTTTAGGTATTTAGATGTATAGATATTGATAACTTTTTATTTATATCGTCATATATCTATATATCCGAGAAAGAATATTTTTATACGAACATATTACACGTTAAAATAAATATACAGCTAAATCAACTTGTGTTTTATGAGTATATTTACAATTGCAACGTGGAAAGAAAAATATTCTTATTTATTTTTACATTAACACATGGCACACAGATTGTGAAATATATTAATTCAATATAGTGTCTGCAAATAATTGTAAATGAGATAAAAGAATTGTGAATATAGATATGTTATTGCTTACGACAATGTACAAAAGATAAAAATTAAGATACAAATTCAAATGTTACGTACTTTAAATCACATCATAAATGCATTTTGACACAATATATAAACATACGAAATATGTTAAAAAGTTAATAAATAAGATATATATAAAAGCTTATTGTGGTTTTCTCAATGTAGAATTTACTCTAAAAATTGTGTTTAATTGTAAAGTTAGATAGAATAGGTTACTTTATTTATGGATAATCAAGAGAATAAAGGAAATTATCGAAAGATAAGATATAAATTGCTCTTTGAGAGCAAATAATAGTCGGGACACTTTGGTATCTGCGTATATCTATATATATAGAAAGAATGAGACCTGTTTCACATTAGACACAATTAGAACCTCATCAATGCATTTAAAACTACACGCACCTAGTAGTCTTGAAAAAAAACAAATGTTTTTTTTTTCTAACTGTATCGCTATCTTTTTCTTACATGCATTACGAACAACGAATATTCTATATACCTATTAATTTCAATTCAACATCTAAAGGGAATAAATGGAAAAAATGAGAAAAATGATTATGCGATATACCAAGGTCGTGCAGCTAAATACACGTTGTCCTTTTTTTACATCTATACAAGTATATACATGCACACAAGTCTCTTCCTTTATATCATAGGTTTATAAGTTTATACAAATCTAGTGTTTCCTATTCACTCATTGCACGCATATCTCTCTACTGTGAATCAGGTCTCAATAATAATATCAACTATCTTTCTTACAGGAATTGATATCTACGACGTTAAAATTGTCTATGTAAAATCGTTCGTATATCGAGCAGTCAGAGAATGTGATTGTGTAAATGAAAAGTCTAGTCCTAAGCGACGTCGTCCTTGGTTGTCGTCATCGACAAGTCCTAATTACTTAAAATTATCCAACGTATTTTTAAAAAAGCATTATATAGACGTATCACAGGTACTGCTACCAGATAGGGCCATCTTTGAAAGACTAGAAAGACTTCGTCTGGGACTGCTACCTCCGAGAAAGCTGCCGCTGGACTCGGAGAATATTTTTCGGAAGCTATAAAATTAACGCACTTCAGATATATGTCACGAAGAAACGAAAAGAATAAACGTACAATTTACGAATTCCAGATTCAGACGACTTTTTCCACGGTGCATCATCAGGTTCATAAGGAAGCGGTCCTTGCACAGGTGCATCTTTGTCATCTTCAGGACTGAAACGACACAGAAGTGACACGAATATATTTTATATAGCATACCGCATAGAATATAAATGTCTATTATTCAATAACATACATTTCAGGTTTTGGTCGGTACAACTCTAATTCGTCTTCGAGATCCGAGACTCTTGCCTTCAATTCATTTCGCTCGTGCAAGATTTCTTTTAGCTCGGCAGTCGTAAATCTCGGCCTATCAGGATCGTCGAGATCATAAATCGCTTTGTTCGTCAAATCAGGACAGCCCTGCAATTTACTCAAATCCTCATTTTCTTTCTTAGCCATTCCAAGCCGTCCCCGAAGATTTATAAGTTCCCGATTCTGATCTTGCAGTTGAGCCAAAAAGTCGGCTCTTTCTTCAACTAGACCTCGGGCTTGCATTTGCGCTTGTCGTTGTTTACGTTTTAATTCCCGTCCCAGTACAGTAAGCTTCTCCACTTGTGCGCTCAACTATATAACACATCGCATTATTTATTACGTACAGCTTAAAATTTGTCGCGTTAAAACATAATATTAATGCAAAATCTTCTTTAAATGTCTAATAATACTTAATATCTATTATGAAAAATCACCCAATTGCGTATATACACATAAATATACCAATTTACATTTTCAATCTCTGCAGTTTTTTGCGACAATTCTCTATCTCTAGCACGAATCTGATCTCGTTGTTTATCTATCATGGACCTCAAGTGTTGCAGAACTGCTACGTCAACCTCCTGACTAGCCGTGATAGCTAAAAATTAATGCAAACGGTTATTTCATTTGTTTATTAATTTGTACATTGTTCGTTCCGCCAAACGTATATTTGTACGTTTAACAAAACCTTTTAACGATTACTCGATTACTGGATTAGTAACGGGTTAATTGGTGTTAGTACTTGTTTGTTTACTGCTGTACTGACTGTCGCTACGTGATTCTTGCAGAGCTTCGGCCAATCGTCTGTTTTCTTCCTGTAATCTAGTAACCATGGCTACTAAGTCACGGGATTCTTGTCTCCAGTGTTCTTCGATTTGCTCCAGTTCCTAAAAGAATCAAATCAAACTTGACAATACGTAACGCTGCGCTATCAAATATAACGATGAATTACAAATCGCATCGAGATCATCGTTACGATGCCGATGTAACGTATAAACTAAACTAAACCTTTTCGAATCGTTGCCTATCCTCAGCCTTCCCAATCTTGTCGCTCTCAAGCTGAGAGATCTTGGCACTCAGCTCCTGTACCATCGTATTTTCGCGCTCGTTCTTGGTTGCGAGATTCTCGAGTAGCTCTAAAGCGTTTATCACCTTTGGCATCAGATTGGTAACCGACTCCACCCCAAACAGATCTATGAGCTTCTCGCATTCCTTCCCTATCTCCGATGCGATGTCGTACACGTCCACCACCGACACGTCAGACGCGACAGAATATTCTTCCATTTTGCAAGTTGCGTTACCTCTCATACAAAAAGGCATGAATACAACTTTTTTGCCGCAGCACGCTCTACGCGTATATAGATCTGCTCAGCGCTGCGAGAAGGTGGTCTCACATAGAGACGTTTCGCCGTCTCTAGGATTACGCGATTACGCCTTTCTACGGATCTACACCCTCTCGCGCGATCTCCGGCGACTCATCCGGCAAGGCAAGGAATCGTGTTACGTAAGTACAGGACGAAATTACAGATAATACAATCACAGCCAAACTGCATGGAGTAGTAATCCTCGAGTATCTCGGGGGAAAACAGGACTCCCTCCTGGTACGTACGTTGCAAGTGCTATACGTGCCTGTACTGCCTGTAGGTTTGCGCGATAAATAAATCGCGTGACTTAGGTGTGGCGTTAATTGTCAAAACGACAGAGCCGGTGTTCGTGCGTCGACGGACGTTCGCATTACGCACTTGACGTTTCCAGATCGTATTCCAGCCCGGGAAGTGCAACGGACCCCGGTGATGTCATAGCAGCTCCGTCAAAACGTCATGTTTAAATTCCGGTCGCACACACGGAGAAGTCACGGCGGAGCAGATGATTGAGATTATTCACCAGCGTGTATGTGTGCGTGCGCGATTCATCGAGCCTACAGCGCCCAGCGCTGCGAGCAGTGCGAGCTGCGAGGAAAACGCCTTCTCTCGGAGCACCGCGAAACGTTGGAAACGAATTGTTTTTCCTATCGACGTTCTCGCAATTTGTGTATCTATTGCGGTTATTGCACAACGAGGCGAAACGAATCGCGAAATTTTGGAAAATTTATATTTTTTTTACGTACACGCCGTACACCCGCGCACATCAGGTATAACAGCGAGAGAAGCTGACGTTTTTATTTCGACAACAGGTGCTTATTTTCGTTGCTATATATGATATGATCGATAATCGTGCGATACGCGAAAAGATAACACTCGACACTTGGGGATTTTACAAGAATCTTTTACGCATCAGCTCCTCTATTTTTGTTCTAATTGTGTAAGACGAATCGATATCTTTATTTATTTCTTATAATCCAGGAACTTTTTTTTTTTATATCCTCGTCGAGATATACGCGTGAACCGAAAGATAACGATCGTTGACACATCTTGAGAGACTTTGAAAAATGTTTTGCGTCAGACTTTTATTTTAATAATGTAGAGGGTATTTATATACGCGGTTCTTAATTTTAATGATTATAGATTCGTCTGGTGCCTCGACGTTTCAAATGGGAAAAGATTAGGACGGCTGAAAATGGAGGCGCTCCGTCGACATGTTGCTGGTTGCATAAAAATACTCGATTGAAACGTAAGCTCAGGAAGGACATATAAAACTTATAGCGGTCATCACTTAAAAATCACTTTAATGCCACTTTGACCTCGTCATGACTTTCTTTTTGTTCTGCTTAGGAAGGTGCGGTAACTGGGTAACCATAGAAGTATAATCTATTGTTGGATCGTTAGACGTATCCGGATAATTATGCGAGTAAAGAGATCGTGAGATCATCTAAGAAGCCTCAGGGAGAAGTGATATCTGTTATGAGCGAGCGAGAAGACATCGCGATTTCGATAATTCGAATGGAGAAGCTTTTGTCGGGCGTCACAAATAAGATAGAGAAATCGGTATAATTTAACGTTGTAAAATTTTTATCGCGATTAAACAAATACATCGTGTTTTTCCAAGAAATTATTAATTTTCTTCGGCGCGTCTTTTTCATTTGGAAAAGTATTCTATTTAGACATTTTCTCCGGTCAACCAATCGACATGTTCGAAAAAGAGAGTTGCATATCGGTATCAGCCTGACAACGCGCTACCTTCGCGCTGAAAATCGCCGTGTTGCGCGTTCGTAGAATTACATTTAATTTCAAAATTATCCCCACTGTAACAATTGAATTGTGATCCTGTGTGTTCGAGTCATTCTCTTTCTTATTGTTATTTAATAGATTGAAAAACTTGGCGTCCACGATTCGCAGTTGCTTCGAGAGATCATTGATCTCATTGGACTTCTCAAACAATTCGTGATATCCCGCATGAAGAGAACTCCCGAAGTAGAATGCACGCGCGCTATCAATTTGCACGATTGCCGGACGAAAGTAGCGGAAACTTTGGCGGAACTTGAAGGTAAACTGAATAAAAAAATTATTTTGTTGTAAAAGAATACGCATTATTTCGGACGCGGGCTAAAGATATCGATTGATAGCTTTGCGGGAGATGTCTGGAGAACAAGACTCGAGCTCCGAGATCCTTCTGAGGGATATCGTTACCTGCGTAAACGATGAGGAGGAGATAATGCGAAGCATCAGGGAGACGTCAGAAATAGAGATACCAAGAGAAAGGTACCAAAAGCTTTATTATTTACCTAAACAAAAAATTGTATGGCTGTATTGTGTTCTAGAATTTCATAATAAACTTTATTTTTATAAATGGTAGGGAAGAATCATTGCGGGAGATGCTGATTGTAAGAGAACGAGAGGAAGCGCGAAAGGAACTGCTACGATCTGAAATAGATTCGGCAGAGCGCAGATTGCACGACGTTATAGAATCCAATGCGACATCCGAGAAGAAGCTTTTTGATATATGGTAAATGCGGAGTAATCTTCATAAAAAACGCGGTTTAATTGGAGAAGATTTATATTTGAGGAATAAACGTTAATTAATTTTATATTTCAGCGCAAAAGTCGAACAAGAATATATCACTTTCCTTGCTAAATACGATTGCGACATCGGCGCGTCTCATACGTTGACAGAGGAACTATCGAGAGATAATGAAGCTGTTAAAGCAAAAATTAAAGAAATGGAGGTTTGTAATACGTTTAATCTCGAATTTAATATGTTTTTAATATGTATAATTCTGCCGAGCTGTCATTGGTTTTTTATATTTTTTTATTAGGATCAGCTGACCGTGCAACGGGAGTTGTACGTTCGATTCAAGAAGGAGCGAGAAATCGCGCTGATGTTAGCTTTCACCGAAAAATTGCAGCTCTTTAGGCGCAATCAAGCTGCTAAGATCGTTCAAAGAGCATGGAGGGCGTACTTCGAGCGTATCTCCTTAAAGAAACGACGAAAAATGAAAAGAAAATAACCGCTTTATCAGACTTCCATCAGCTTCGTGTTTGAATGAAGAGATATACGATATCAGGTTATCGTTTAATATATGCAATTTTCACGCGACGAAGCAAAGGTACAACACCGAAAATAATTTTTTATGTGCTAACAAAGACACATAATCTGTTGCAGTAATGAGAGAACTAGATAGAAGGAAAAAGCTAGTGACGTTATGTTGGTTTATTTTATTCACTGAGTTGACAAAGCATAGCCGCTCCTCTTAAAATCCAATGTTCGGCTGGCTTCACCGTGGGCAATCGTACAGCTATGACGAAGTTTGTGGAGTGACCAGTGGTGGATAATACCCCGCGACGTTCGCTGGTTTTATAGAGCGGGCAGACATACGAGCGTCTTTCTTCGATATCCTGCTTCCTCATCGGTATCAGCAACAGCTGGGAATATATTGGGTAAAAAGTAAGTTTTATCGTTGATCTATAAACCTTCCTTACGGAATAAATACACTTACAAAGGGTACGTTGTCGTAAAGCACTTTGGGAAAGCTCTCATTTATACACATTTCCTTCATATCGAATCTTGCGCCGTCCAAAAATAGTCCGTAAATGTAAACGCCATCCTCGGGCGCGATCGTGAAGACAGTCTCTTTCAGGATTACGAAATCGAACGTGAGAAGATCTATAGGGATCTGATACTTTCGTGCGTAATTTTGTAATATTCCAGTTAGAAACGCTTGTGTAAAATAAAATCCAGGTAACCAGAATGTAACGGGCGGTCCTTCTTCGTACCATTTCTACATAACGATATAAATTTATACATATATATATATATACTTTAAAATACTTTAAAGAAAACAAATAAAAGTAGTACCATAGATAATCACCTGTAAAAATGTTAAACGTTGTAAAAAGTCATTGATATAACTGCCCAAAGGTTTTAAAGAAGGGTAAGAATTTGCTTTCCACAACAGAGGTAACTTGCTCGTCAAGATTGCTCCGTAAATATCTTCAAGTTCGACGGACATTACGATCAAACCTACGGTATTGCAGGATTGCGATAATATATATAATTTTCAAGATGTTATTTTAATTTCTATCACAATACTCTTATTAGAATATGAAAGATCGATTTGATAATTTAAATTAATTGACAATATCTCGCGTGCATTTAGTTCTTCGAGGAATGAATAGATATACCTTTGATAGCTTTTCGTACATTGATAAGGCTACTCCTGATACAACGTAATAATTTGTTGAATCTATCTATCTCTTGCACTAACACAGTGTTCATGCTTTGGCTGTATAACGTAGGGTATTTAGCAAGTGCCGCAACAAGATCGTAATCATTTGGAAGCTTATTTAAAATTTCTGTTGCAACCCCATAAACTATCTCATCGTCAGAGGTTTGCCTCAAACCGGATTTAACGGCTTCCTGGGAAAGAAGAACATTATCTTTGTTCAAATTATCTTGATCCATTTAGAATTTTATCTCATGCGCTCGGGAAGATTCAGATCAAGATTTATTATAGTATCCATGATATCAAGTCGTAATTTCGAAAAGCGATGTGTAACATACCTTAATTTTCCAAAGATCCTGAGAGCGAGCAGTAAAAGAAGATAATTACACAAAATACACAATATTTTATAATTATATAAAATTTATTAGCGGTTATAGTATAATTAATCAAACTATAAATTAAAATTCCATTATTTTTTATGGCAACATCATAATTACATACCGTTCGATCCTGAATAATGTTTGATAAAATCCAGAGAAAAACGATGATAATTATAAAATGTAATAATCGTTATTTTCTTAAAAATTCAAGTATTATAAATTTACCTGAGTGAGCAGCAATGAAGTGAATAGCAGGTCTGTCTCTCGCTGATCTTTAAGAATATCGGCATTATCATGCATGCCAAATACACTTGGTTCTGTAATTATTGGAAGTTTCCTCGTATGTGCGATATATGCTTCGTATTCTCTGGCGATCGGACAGTAATAAATAGTAGACGATGCATTAAAGTAGTATATTTCATCGGTCAACAGTTCCCTGAGTAAGGACGTAAGTAATAATCTTTTGATCGATTGATAAAAGTTACCACAATTCACCAATACTCACGGACAATAGAACTTGGACAGGATGGTATTCAGTGTTCTACGATCCCATTCGTCCGTTACTCTGCCTCCATAGTTGCATTCACCCGTGAGATACATCAAAGCGTCGAACTGCACGTCCTCGTAATCGTCCAGGAACATCTTCAATTGCAGAGCGCTGATCCTCAGATCGGTCTCGTTGAATTCGTATGGGATGTTCCAGCCGATCGGGCCGAACTTCCGTCTCTCTTGTACGATAGCATGGAAAAAACACAACGAGTACAGAAGCTTCTTGAAGTACTCGCTTTGAATGCAGCCCTCGAAGAACTCCAGATTGCTGATTGGATCGCTCGCGTAGGATCGCAAAATGTTGGCCCTGAGTCCTTTAGGCGGCTCGTTCGTAATCTTGATGCCGTTCTGGAGAACCGATATAGGAAAGTGCTCCGCCGGATAACTGGTCAACCATAGCCGGAAGTCAGGATGAATAGTATCAGGTATCAGATCCTCGCATATCTTCTCCAAGGTTGGCATCCAGCTCTTGGCCAAGTGACAGTTTTGCAGTACCACCCAGTTACCGTGCAACACACCGTTCTTTATCAATCCCTCCGCTATTGGCCCTTGACCTGAAACAATGATATGGTTAATTTCACGCGACAAATCTTCACGCGGCAAACACTTACCTTGGCCGAGAGACAAATAGAAAAGACGTTTAGCACCGTAGCCTTGCTCGTCGGCAAATGTCCACAAAGTTTGCGCCGGATCGGCGCCGGGAGTCAGGATGAATATCAGTGGAATGCAACAATTAGAATCCGCGAAGGAAGATGCCAAATCAAAAGCTGGTGCTTCTATGTATTGCGTGCCCAGTTGTTCTACAATATCCGCATTATCGGAATAATCATTGATGTCCGTCCAATTTATTCAATTGATATTTACTTGTCTTTCATACCTTCCACCAGCAACTGCACTGCTGGGATAATTTTATCGGGACGGATACATCGCAGAATTAACAGTCGTTCGAATAAATTTAAACTGTCGTATGGCGCTGGAAAGCGTTGTTTCTGCGGTTCTCTCGAGTCGAATATCTTCTTCCACTCGCCAACAGCGTTAGAGAACGATTCTCTGATGCCCTACGAAAGTGCATTCTACAATAAATATCAAATTTCTGATTGATTGTACAAAAATTTACTTCGAGTCCTTTAACATTATCCAGTCTGCACAATTCGTCCCAATGCTTGACAAGCAGCCACTCGGCGGGATTAGCATATGGATTCTCCAAACCTATCCCGCCAGTTAATAGAAACAACCACTGGTTCATTGTTTTCAACGTGTCGCTTGTTTCACGCAGATTAAAAACGAGAAGCAACGTAAACAATAGCTTATCCTTTTCAAATAAAGATCTACAGACGTTGACGTAAAGGGAATATGTGAAGTATTTGGTCAGATTCTTCAGACGTTGCTCGATATTATCAGTCAGCTCTGTGTGATCGATAGCCATGTTGAAGAGATTCACAAACCAGGCCAATGAATATTGATACATTGGATCTACGTTAGCTAGAGACGCTGCAAAACGAATAATCCGGTTAAAAACTGTTTAAAACTTCCGCTTATAGAAATTTATCAACAACTTTTCTTCTATTATCGATCAGATTGATCTTCCACGATTGATCTACCTATCGTGAAGAAGAGTATGGTCGAATAGACTGCGATAGATTGATACTGCAATCTCGCCGCGTCGATCGATTTTTCCGTAACTTCTGTGGCCGTTTGTTTCACTTGAATATCATCGCTCAAATTTTTGGACATCATTAAAATATCAATAGCTTCCTCGTCCTCCAAAATGTTACCTTTCGCCACGGAAAGTACTTCTAAGATTTTATTTTCCGTCTCTTTCAACATCCTATCATAATATCAGATAATGTAAAAAATAATATAAATGAAATGCATAAAATTGAAACGTATCAAAGAAAATACTTTTTGTTCGCGGCACTTTGTACAATCAAAGCGTTCTTTTCCGATTCCAAATCAGGCCTTTCTTTCGCGACCACAATACCGAGCAACTGATCCTCTAGACCGCTCGGTGTTATCATAAAATTCAGCAAAGTTACTCTTACCGCTATTTCCGGCAGATAATGAGGATTCCTTAACTTTGTCGTGATGTAAAGCCTGTGTGTTATATGTACCAATATCATAAGCATTATACATTATATATTATGTGCAAGAATATTTCGTCTCAAGTTTCCTGATCATATGTCTTCTTGTAAATATGTGTTAAACTTAAGATGCAATATTTTGTACGCATGTAATTAAAGTATACCTAAAATTAGTATTATATTCTACTACGGTGTCGCCCAATTTTACACATAATGCACCAGCATGCTTGAACGTCTGTTTGAGAAGTATCGGCTCAAGAATAGCGTCTAATTCCTCTTCTATGTTTTCCAAGAGTACCGGTTGCCCAAATTGTATTGCGTTTTCCAAGGTCCTCACATAATCAAGTTGACTCAATCGAATAATGCTTATATCGTTCTTCTTCTCCATATTTCTTATCCATTTATTAGCTTGGCTTTGTGGATCTATCATCAGTGGCCACCTTCTGGCATTTCTATAAAAAAAAAACAACGTTGATATTACGCGATATAACACGTTACTGAAATTACAATTGACTTACGTTACGATAATTCCGTTGTCGATGGAAAATACGTCGGCGGGCAACCCGGCGATGTTCCACGATCTGATCAAAACCGGATCGCCGAGTACATAACGCAGATGGAAATCGTGGCTGCAAATCATTTGCATATCCGAGCACAATTGCACCCACTCGCTTATCTGTTGGACACGAAACGGCATGGTGAACGGGCCCAAATAAGCCACTACACCGGAAGCGATTAGCACATCCCCCGTTAGCCGATAATATCTGTATAGAGAGTAAAAAGTCAAATTTAATGTTGAATATTTGCAATAATCAAGAATATAAAGATTTGCTTCAGACAGATCTTACATCTCGCCCAATTCCGTGGCGGTTTGGGACCAACGTGCATATTCCCCGCCTAATCCCCCGATGAGATCCTCGGCCCGCTTCAATTTTGTCTCACAATCCGCCACCTGATCCGACATCGCTTGAAACTCCACTTTTCTTTTGCTTAGAGTTTCTTGAAGATCCAACAACTTTTTCTAATAGCGGATTTTTAAGAAATTAAATTTTTTAAATATAGGATTCGCACACATAAGTATATACATATATTATTTCTTGTATTTGTCTTATATATATATTTATAATCTGACCTTGTAACTTTTGTATTGATATTCGTAATGCATACCTGTACTTGGCGCAATTGTTCTCTCTTAGTGTTTAATTTTTGTATAGCATCGTGATAAGCAGCTTCAGCTCGTGCCAGGGCTTGTTTTTTAGGAGCAACGATTTTCGCGATTGTATCGTATTCAGACATTGCGATAACCCAACGGCATAATCCTTCGCAAGCCGTTGACACCTTCTTGATCTTCTCCGGATCAAAGTCCGGATTGATCAGATATTCCTTCCGTATCGTTTCTATTGCCTTATCTGGTATATTATCCTTATCAAAGTGAAGTAGTGAGTCTAAAAATTTAGCATCGCTGAGCATCCTCAAGGCGGCCTTCCAATAATCATCAATATATGCACCCTCTTTCGTCAGCACTCTCTCTGGCTTTATTTGCTGCAATAATTCACTTAAATTACAACAATATATTATATAAGCAACTTAATTAATATCTGAGTAATTATTATGTTAGATTTTTTTTTGTAAATAACAATATATACGCCGTTTTTCATTGCACAATGCCTTATACCTTGAGGACGCAAACGCTCTCCACAATGAGCTTCACACTATACGGCGGATGCTTCATTGCTTTCACTATCGCGATATCTGCCAATGTTAACGTGTCCAACGCTGCTTGAGCTCGATTTAAGATAGGCATAGCTTCGGCTAAATCGGCATCGCATTCGGCTCTTATCACAGCTGCTTCATTCGCGACAACCTATATGATCATAACTTCATATAGGAGCACAGTTTCATTAAATTTGTATTTTACGTTTAATATCAATAATACATTATTGTGTTAATAATATGACATATTGTACGATCTTACTTCAGCCGCGGTTTCGTCGACTTTGACTACTTTCTCAAACTCTGCGACTTCCTGATTTTCTTTCTCAACGTCGGCCAGCATTCGCTGAATATCCTGCGTGGCCGCAATCAATTTTGGTTGCAATTGTTTCAATGTATTCTGCATCTCCGTCACTTGATGCTGCGCGCTATCCAATTGTCCTAATCCACCCTCGTACCGAGTCTTAGCGAGCAGCACTTCTCTGTAACATTATGAAAAGTTCAACAGAAAGATTCAAGGCCTAACGGAATCAGACTTACCCACGCTTCTTGTCGAGTAAGCTCTGAAAAGTCTTGATCATTTCGAGATAAGACGTAGGCGTCACGTAATTGCGTCTATTTAAACGAACTAAGAATTCGTCGCTTAATTTTTGAATGGATACGTGGAAGAATTGACACATGTCAATACCGACACTTCTTTCGTGATCAGTAAGTTCGACTGTAGACAAGAATTTCGTCGCGACAGCCAATAAGGCGTCTTCAGGCCATGGCTTAAACGATGAAATTAACGATGTAATATTATTTAAAAAATTTTTTTAACAACAGTGATAAAATCTGGTGACTTTATTTTAATACCTGGAACCAATCTATGGTGCAGCAGTTAACTAAAGCCGGGAATTTCCTAATCCAATTTCTAAAAGCGTCGCCGATGGGAGACATAGTGACAACAATATGTAACTGATCGCGACAGATTTGCACGAATAGATTAAAAAGTGCCGCAGGGCTACCGTCCGTTTGCAACGCTCGTTCTCGTTGTTGATCAATCTGTTTCATCTTTTCGCATATTTCAGCCTTCTCATCAGCCGTGAATATATTGGGCACCTAAATAAAAATCGACATTGTTAAATTTTTTTACATGTTGGCAAAAAGATACAAATGGACAAAAAGTGGCGGATAAAAATAAATAAATTAATACGTTATTTATTTACTTCTCCTGAATTAAGCATATTGCTGATATCTTCCAAGAAGTTGGCCTCTTTAATCTGCATGTCGCTGAAAAGAAAAGTCGAATGCAAATCGGTAGCAGTGGCTTTCCTTAGAATAGCTTTGATATCCTCGTGCCATTCATGCAGACCGTATTGTTGCGTAAGTTCGACTTGGAACACGTCGTAGTCGCAAATGTGCGACGCCAATCTGGTTAAAGACTGCCTTCCAGACCCGCCGACTCCGATGAGAAGAGCGTGACTCCGCGGTTGTTTGATGACACGAGCTATCCTTGACAGATGCTCGATCGCGAATCTTTACATTTACATTGAATTTAGCACAAAATCGGGCATTAATTGCAAATACCACATTTACCAAATTTGCGAGACAGATTTACCGAAACAATACCAGGTTCATAGGCTTCTTCGTCATCGAATTATACTCAGAAAGATACGTTTCCACGATCTCTCGCAATTGTTCTAGATCGTTAACTTCTTGGTATAAGCGAATATCTGCCTTGGCATCGGTAAAATCGCAATACATCAAATTTCGCAATTCATTTATGGTGATCTGTAGAGATATGCAAGAATGTAAGATATATATATATATATATATATATATATATATATATATATATCAAAGCTGCACAACTTTCTTTTTTATTAGCTAATAAAACAATAAGACCTTACTCTTTTTATGTATTGTTTCTTTTCTGGAAGCAGGTCTTCAAAGAGTTCTTCCAATGAGACTTCCATGCGTTTCGTTAGTGTCACGCTTATTTGCTGTATCAACCAATTGATGTCGATTTCGTCGACGGAACGATCGCCAAATACACGAAGTATCTCGTGAACCCATAATCGCTTCATATTTGAGAGTGCGGGCATAGTTTCCGGAACCGATAAAAGCACTCCCTGCGTGAGATAATTGCAATAAGAATTTTTCTTGGAGATGTATAATAACAGAATAACAGAATATAATAGGAAAATAACGTATAGGCAACCTGAATAACTCTGGAGAAATCACGAAGATTAAACATGTAATGGCATTTCGCAGGTGTCGGTAGCAAATTGCGTAAGCTTTCTTTGTAAATGTCTAGCGTTGCTAAAACGATTTGATCAATGCACGGATCAAATTCTTTGCTAAAACCCCTACGCACAAAGAAACATATACATATATTATAGACTTCTGAATTCTCGTAAAAAAACAAGATGTTTACTCGGGATAAATTTAAAACGTATTCTCTGAACATTCTATTAAATATTTTTAAATTGATAGACCTCGTATCGAGATGCCACAGAACAATTTTACTAAATATCGTGATCATAACGTTATCCTCGAATTCAGATATTGCCAGAACGAAGAAGTGTCGTTTGAATCGTGGCGTAACATCTTTGCCGGCAATTGGCGGAGCCATCGCGCACATTAATTGGATCTCGATCAATTTTATTAGCGTTCCTTCTTTTCTGTCATACCTACCGATAAGAAATTAATAAAAATTACGAATGTTTTACTGAAATTAAATTTAATACGCTACTTAAGAAATGTCTAAATATGTGATATTTTTATCCACAAATTATACATCAAAAGTAAATCAAATATTAAGTAATCAATAACGAGACAAACAATTCAGGATACGTCACCATTGCCAGTGGTCCAACCATTGCCGCAATAATTCTATAGGCGGTTGCGCCCCAAATGTTTCTTTCATCGGCATCGAGACATCATCGACGAAGACGATCCATCGTTTACCTATGGGAGGACCGTAAACGCCCTTACGCCGGCGATCTAATTTGCTCATAATAATATCTTGCGTTTGATTAGCGGTAGTCTGCGCGGAGAAATTGATCAGCAACGGCTTATTCACCGCGGCGTTGTTCTTCTTTAATAAGAAGTCGATTATGTACACCGATTTCCCGGTGCCTGTCGGACCTACAAAAAGCACCGGCTTCTCGTGTTGCACCAGCATCTGAAAGAGCGCCGTGTACCGTATCGTTTCTACGGTTGGCACGATTATTTGATTGACAGGGATGTCACGGGGAATCGGCGGTGCTGATATTAACTCGTCCGACCATAATTTCCACTTTCCTTTGCCCTGATAAAAAGAAATGACAGATTTGACAGGATAAAATGTCTTCTTAAGAGATAAAAATATTTATGGATGTTAAAATTAGATAAATAAATATTTTCAAATGCTTTTACCTCCTTAATAAATCTGTAATCAAATACCAAATTATGCTTCGGCATGATAAATATATAGGGTTTTAAAGGTGGCGGAACGGATTCGTGTAATTTAAATATCTTTATCAGTGCAGGTGGAAATTCTTTCTCCAGAAGCCCACAAAATAAAATGCTAAATTGTTCCTTATATTTGGCTTCCAAAGTGCCTCCCATTGCCCAGATGCACGAAAAGAAAAATGAGCCCTACATAAATATATTTAAAGTTAATTATTACTATAACTTATATAACGTTTTATTAATTATTTGATCATTAAATTCCAACTTCTATCTGTGCTCGAAGATCAAGTTCGCTTATATTTTTTACTACTTCTTCATTATAATAGTCATCCAAAAAACAATCCATGAGATAAGTGACAGATCGCAAAAGGTTTGAGTCGGGCATCGGACATATTTCCTGCAAATTAATAAAGTGTGAACAGTATTTAATCTCATGATACATAATTCTATTATAATGAGAATAGATCTTCTACCTTTACATTGCACCGGCGTAATAGGTGAAAAAGAGGTTTACAAAATCTAAGAAACAGCGATTCATACAAGAAGACTCGTAGCCATTCATCTATCACTTCTGGCAATTTGGCTATCCAAGAATTTAACAAGGGCTCCCATCCTAACGCTCCAGGTTCCATATAAATCATTCCTGTTATGAACGATTTGTCTCAATCATCTAATTCTAGATTTTACTATTGTCATCAAAGGACTTATTTACCGCAACGAGATACCGTTGCCGGTGAAGCAGCTTCCAGATCTAATGGCTCGAATATCAGGTTGGTCGTCGGCGCCAGCTGAATGATCTCTCCGCTCATTAGACACAACTTTTTGTTGTCGTCAAGAACGGTGTTCATACTCTCTATCCACATCGCGTCTATCGGACCATCGAAGACCAACCACTTTCGATTGTCGTTTGTCGAAGTTGCAAAAGCTCGATAGCTAACAGCCAGAATACCATCGTTCCATTCGTGGGACGCTGGATCAAATTGCCCGTACAATTGTCCCAGAGTTATCGACTTCGGATTAATCACTGTTATCTCCACTTTGCGCTCGTTCATCAAATTCTGTTCGAAATCGATATTGAATTTAATCGTTATATACTGGTACAATTACTTCTGTCATTGTTTATGACATGAATCACTGAGGTAACAATTAAATTTCGGAACACCTACATTTTCTTCGCAAATTTCGAGTGCGTCAGCCAGCATTTTGTAGGCCGTAGTCTTGCCGGCAAAGGGATATCCGACAATCATGAATCCATGCCTGACCAACATCATCTCGTATATTTGCTGGATTTTTTCCAGAAACACAGGGACGCATTGGATGTTCGCAGCGGCGCATGCTTTATGTACGGACGCGTTTAAGTGCACATAATTCGGCTCGGGAAGTTGCACGTTTGGAAAAAGATCCGAGACGATACCCTAAAATAACATATTTTTAATGACAATCCTCCCCTTATTTGCACATAAACGTATAAACATACGTGAAACAGCGGTATATCTTCGCTAAGAAACTTGGGCAAATTCACGTCCTTGATACTACGCAGTATTAAAATATCCTCGTTCTCTTCCGGATATCTCAATTTCAAATTTCCTGCTGCTATTAAGACAGACTTCACCGCTCGCATGCCGTAGTCGTAATGATTCTGACTGGACAGTTGCTCCGAGCATAATTTATAAGCCATAACTATTTTAATAGACAAAGGCCTTGCGTTGTAGAATCCATATGAGTACAAAATATTCTCTGCTATTAAGGCGTAATCCGGTACCTATCGAATATGAAGAAAATACAATATATTTGTACGGGAAAATGTAATAGGTTTTTTCAAGGCGCGTTTTTGAACTTACCATCATAGCTACTGGTCGGAACAAAGCTTTCAGATTGTCTGGCAATTCCGTTCTGCCAGCGTATCCCGGATTCATCGTGATGAATACCGCACAAGTACGATCCAATTTCAATTCTGTTTCTTCGAATATCAGAATCTCTTTCCCCGCTTGTATAGCTCGTTGAATAGTTAGTATCTGCTGCGCCACTACCGACAGGACTTCTAGATCAATGCGGTTGAACTCGTCGAAACAAGACCATGCACCCGTGCTGGCTAATCCCTGTAGAATATAATATTATTTTATATAAATTCGGAACAAGAAAATTTATTTGTTACATAAATAACATGCTATCTTCCGTACTCAAATAAAAAAAAAATTTTAAACTTTAGCTCGATATACAAATGTGTTTGTGTATCTGTACACCAGCGGATTAAATATTTCCAACGCGTACTTTGAAAAATTTGCCCAAGGCAAAATAATCCAATCCCTCCGAGCAATTGAATACGACGCATTGCTTGGCGACGGCTTTTGCCAAGTCTTTGGTAGTCTCGGTCTTTCCTGTCCCAGCTGGCCCTTCCGGAGCGCCGCCGAGATGCTGGCTGAGAGCACCGAACAAGGTGCGATAGCATCGATCGGTGAGCGGTGTTATCACTAATCGCGACGTATTGCCCAGGTACTCGTATGCATAGCCCAGCTTGGAGTTTATCATCATCGCGTACAAGTCGTCGTCCTACAGAACAGAATTCTTATATAGCATATCAATCTTATTATTGACGATACTGAATATGTACGATAACAAATGTAAATTATGACAAATTATAAAGAAAGACCACATATATCTGAATCGAACTCACTATCCAATAATATCTTAGTTGACAAAGCCACTTAAAGTCCGCGACTTGATTTACACCTTGCTCGCATAACTGCGCCAACACATCACGACTGTGAACATCCAGCGTTACTAAAGCTTCTGCAAATAAAAAGAAAGAAAAAGGGAATAATTTCCAGATCGATATAACTGAATACATTGCCAAACGGAATACCGACCCAAAGTCGTACGATTCTGCGTTGATAATTTACCACGAACAAGCTTGACGATTTCATTAAGTTCGTACGTGCATATTTCAACGTGATCTCTTAAACTTTCGGAGCCCTTCGGAAGCTTATCAGTAACATCTGTCGTCCAGTATAATTTGCTGACGCAGAGGACAGTCTGTCCCGGCCATTCCAAGGCCCATTGACACCTAGCTTTAGTTGGGAAGGCATTTTTGGCTCGTATCACCTAAAGGAAGATTGAATCAACATGTTTAGTAATTCAATAATTCATCTATTTCGAGATCGTTATCGGCCAATTGACCTGAGCTTTCACGCTTTTTTTCATATCAGTTTCAAGCTCAAGGAGCCACTTTTCCACTTGTCCTCGCGCAGCAGTCGTATCGATTACGTCCTCGAGAATAATCACCTCCCCTTCGGATGACATCATAGCTGTGGCCTCCATAGCATCGGTGAAATTCAATTTTTCGATGCCCTCGAAACATTTTTTCAAGTGCGGCTGCACTCTACGATAATAATTAAAATGCAGAGTTACGAGCAATCGAACAAATATGACAATAATCAGCGTGATAAAGCGTATACCGCGTAGGATCCTTTGTCTCAGACAAGATTTCCAGAAGTTCATCGTTAGAGAGGAAGAAAAATCGCGGGAAGAAGAGCCTCTTCTTCTCTAGATAAGCGGCAAGTCCTTTTTGCACCAGGTCAAGCAAATGGGTACATTTTTTCAAACGATCCAACATTTTGTCGATATCGACGACGATCATGACTGCTGGATTACCCGCTACGATTGTCATAAGTTCCCTCCAGATCTATTTCACACATATAATTCAAATTTTTAATCGTTTGAAATTTGTATATTGTATAAGTGGTAATGCAACGATTTAATTTACGTTGCGAATAATTACGAACTTTATCTACGGCGGTAAATCGTCGACTCTCCTCTGGCATCTGTTGCTGTATATCGGGCGATGAGAAGATCGGTTCAAGATACATCCATGTCGCTTGAACTTTGAGCCAATAATCCATAATATCTTGTAGCAAGAGCAATTTGGCTTCCCATTCTCTAATAGCATAGAAAATAGTGACAATGAATTTTATTTGACAATAAAAGTATAGCGGTACCGATAAAAAAATTAAAACTTTTCTCTCTCTAAAGGAGCTTTGTTTAAAGCTTTGTAAACCTACAGGGTTTCTTTCTCAAACGGCTTTATGTAAAGAGAATTCTTCATGGTCTGAGCCTTTGTTAGATGATCGTCAAGCAATAGCTGTATCTCTTCCACACTGGCGATGACATATGTGCCGGTGTCGCGATAAAGAGTGACGGTAAATGCAATATCCGCCCAATCGGAATACATTTTGAATAAAGCCCTTTCTAAATTACCCTCTTTAGTAGCCGACTCGGATATCACGTCAAATTTCGCGACATAGTCGCCTAGACCGTAGTCGAGAATCTGTGGACGTAAATACGATTACGATCTGCCAATGACAAACTAGATAGCATTAGACTAGTTTGCATTTACCTTGGCCAACGTCATGTATTGATCGACTTTTATCGGAAACCCAACAATTTCTGAAACCTGCTCCCAATGACGGCTTTTCAGGGAAGGATTTCCAAGAGTCAATATCACTGGTATGTGCTCTTTAAATTCTTCGATTTTCATTCTTACGATTTCTGCCAGCTTCCTCACTGTAGGTTCTTGAAAAGCCTTCTCCAACTTATATACCGTGCGATATGCGACGCCTGTTTCGTTCTCGATCACATCGGGATCGTATGAGCCTATCATAGCTTCGGTCCAATTCTCGTAATTAGTTAAGAATTCGCAGGCGATGTCATAGAATTTTTTATAAGGTGCCAATTTATCGGCTATCTAATTATCAATAAAAATAATATTATTTCTTTCGTATAGAAAAATTTAAGAATATGTGAGATAGAAAATATAAATGTAAAACACCGAATTTCTGATGTTCTTAAAAATATAAAAGCTTTGCTTTAAGCATGTTGTAATTTCCATAATTTGTTTACATCACTGAATTGCCAAAAAAATGTAAACATATATACAGATAAATGTAAATCAATAAAATTAAATTATTTTGTATTACCTTCTTTCTTAAAGGATACCGCGACGTTTCCCAACCGAATAACTTTTCCTCGTCATTGAATTCTACGATTGTATCCATAGCAGCAATCAATTTTTTATCAAGACTCGTAGCTTTCTTTTTATATCGTTGTATCTCTTCGATATTGCCCCAATATTGCAACTCGTTGCAGTATTTTTCATAAATCTGAAGATGCTGTTCAAATTTTTCGATTCTGGCTTTCAGCGTTGCTTGATATTCACCCGTTTTACTTGCAATTATCTCTCGGTGCTTTTCGAAAATTTCAGGCATTGTGTGATACCTGGATATGCGAGAATTTCAACAGAATTATTCACATTATTCAAAATTTTTAGATATATTATGTGAACAAAAACTTGTCTCCACATGTAATTACATCAACTATTCAGGTTTATTGTTACTTTGAGTTACAGAACAAATTTTGCTGCGAATTAAATTAATATAATTAAAACGCGCTCACCAATGAAAAGCAAAATTATTGCTCTTCAACTCGACTGGCGTTAAATGGTGATAATCTGATAAAAATACTATATATTTCATTACTTCTCTCAACCGAGTCTCCAGCTCAAAAACAGTCTCTGTTTCAGATTTATGTATGAAAGCCTGCAATTTCATGAGTTCTGATGTGTTGGGCGGTATACTTAAGGCTTGGTCTGCGATGTTTTGATAAACCTCTCCTATACTGATCATTAAAAAATTGTTTTTAAATAACAATTAAAATTATTATTAGATTTTTTAATCGCAAAGTTATATTCAAATATAAAAATCGGCGAGAAACGTACGCTCGAACTTTTTGCTGATAATCAGCGACCATTTTGGAAATTAATTCGCCTTTGAGGTGAGCAGCTGTAGAAGCGAGATGTTCTATAATATGATGTCTGCGAACTTCAAAGAGATCGGTAAAAGACGTCCAATAAAATTCTATCGGAATATTCTTGCTCAAACGATCATAATAATCAACGAGTTCGCAATATTTCTGGTACGGATTAGGCGGTTGGGCCTTCACAAAGTTCCGAACGTAATTGATATCATTGTCGTTTATCAAACTCATATATTTGTCAAACTCGCGCAGTTGCATTTCTGGACCAATCCTATATTGTTCAATTAAATTTGATATGGCGTTTGCGTGTTGCTCAAGAAGATCTGAAGAAATCATTGGCTATGGAAACACATAGGAATTTAATAATTATAGTATTGTGTAATAATTTTATTAGTAATTTCTTAGTAATTTTATTAGTAATTTATTAGTAGTTTAACAATGAAATGATTACTCGAAATGGTGCTTTTTGGCAATTAATTAATGATTTTATTAAAACATTCTACGATATTTTCTGAACAACATTACGTGACGTATATACCTTGAGCAATTCAGGTGAACTACTACTCGGACAAATCCATCCAAGTTTTACTTCCGCTCGTGGTAACGTTGTTACAGCATCGTAAAGAGAATTTAGCAGCATTGAAAGTCCGTTCGCAAATGCTTTGAATGTGGGATCAAATACAACAGACGTGTTCCGTACCACAACGTCTATATTAAAGCCACAATTTGTGTGCTGTTGAAAATAATTATATTTAAATTTAACTTAATTGACCGAAATATATATTAAAAACAAATTTTTAATCGAACATCAAAGTCTGTAAAATATATACGTACATCGACATCCATGAGGTAATCAATGTAGTCTTCCATTGAACGCAAGCACAAGTCTCGCAATTGATCTTCCATGACGTAGGCAAGACAATTGAAGAATCTATTATATTGCGGATTGTCCACCGGTGGCAAATTTCCCTTCTTCGAAGCCTGAATGTGAAAATTTCGGCAACAATCAGACGTAAGTTAACATCGATAATTGCTAGTACTTTTTATTGATTGAATAATAAAGCAAATTTCTCTTACTGCGAGTAAAACGTTACAGATCTTTGGCAGCCACCGTTTGAGAAGATCATCGCTCGTGTCTCTGAGGATTCTTAAAAATTTGTAATCGAATTTCGAAAGATTGTACGATTGTCTGTACGACGCCAGCTTTCGTTTGTCTACTTGTTTGGCCTCTCTACGAATTACAAAATTACACAAAATTATAATGTATAAGAATCATTTCACGCGTATAACGATATTTTGATACTATTTGCCAACTTTTAACTTTTACTAACCCGTATTCACGATACCAGTAATCTAAAGTTTTGCGTATGCACGGGTGATACAGGATGATCGATCTCTTCTCCAATTTCGCTTTTATTTTTTTATATTTAACACTGTGCTCCGGCGACAACAATTCAGCGATTTCTCGGGAGAGCAACGGCTGTAATGTGCACAATCGGGTGTGAAAGCGACCGTTGAATTATCGGCAAAAGGGCATGTTGTCGAACGCCGACCCGACATCAGGCGCCCAAAAAATTTGCGCGTGAAATAATACTTCATATATATGTGTTACATATGGATCGTTGTAGACGTCGTACTTACCGGAGCGCGGAGCGCCTCCTCGAAGGGTTCCTGCAGCACAAAGTCGACGATCGATTTTTTCATGCTCCTAACATAGTCAGTTTTTAATTCCCGAATCAATCGGTCGAAGCACTCGTCGTGTCTCTCCTGCCATTCAGCGGACACCGTGCTCGTGATCTTCTTTAACGTGTCAGAATCTAAGGTGCCTGCATGAGCGTCGTCAATCTCATGAAGAATGTAGTAGTAATACCTCAAGAGATTCTTGTCTTCCTCCGTGAGCCAAATGTCGGCGATATCGTCGACGTCGCTCGGAGTTGCTGCTGTTTGTCCGCAAACGCTATCGTCGTCTAAAGCCGTCCGCTCATTTGCATAGTCGCTGCAAATTTCCATTTTATCTTCGCGCCGGCTCTCGTCGTATTTCATCGGCCCTTTGATCTTCTTAATCAGATGCATCCGAAATTCGGCCCTCCGTCGACGTAGCGACATATAATAATCGTCCTTGTGAAAAACCATTTCTTTTTCCTTTTTCTTCGACGCCGTAGTGTCCCTTTAAATCATTTTCAATAGTTTTCTAAACATAATTTTATACATAATTTACGTGGAATAAACTTACAGGAATATGTATTTTGCAACAAAAGCAAACGATATTTTGCGAAATGTTATAGTAACTTACCTGGGCAAAGTTTCGCATGTCTGTGGTAAATCGAAACTCCTCAGTTCATCTTTAACATATTTTTTCAAGCGATCATACGCCTTTCGATGCATGTGATAACTTTTGAAAAGCTTGGTATTGGGGCAATATGTATCGGAAGTGGATTTCATCCAATCGCAATGCTTTTTACGAGATTTCCTGACGGGTGGCTCTTCATCTCGCTTTGTTATTCCTGCGCACGGTTCCGATTGACAAATGTCAATTCCTTTGTCACTTTTATCTTGTTCCATGGCTTCTTCTTTTCTCTGAGTTTTATCTTTCTCTTGTATACAACGCGAGCTCTCCATCGTGTAACCAAGTCCTTTACACGTTTTTTTTTTTTATCGGAATTGTTTATGCTAATGTAAATTCGAGAACATTAAGCGCGTGTACGTATTTTAGGTAAGAGAGGTAGAAAATTATAAAATAAGAGATAGTCATTCAACCTCTCTACTTCAACTTACCGTTACAACTTATCGGTTCTAGGTTCTAGGTTTCGTCTTGCTTGGTAAGGGGTTTGCAACGCAAACTTTGTGACTTGCGTTACCATAGCAGTCGCGATAACATGGATACACGTTATGTCAATTGTAACACAACTCCGTTTGATATCTTTACTGAATTATTAACGTGTAATAATGCAATATGCATTGATGAGGCAAGAAATAATTGGAAATTAGCATTTGTGCAAAAACAAAAGGACGCCTAATCCGAGAAATATGTAATAAAGAAATAAGGGAAATTTTGAGGCATATATTGTATGGTTGAAAAGAATGACAGATTGCTTTCTTCTTTTTAACGTAAATATTTATTGTGTATTTATATACGTGACAGCTGTTTTCAGAATAATACTTTCATAAGTGCGGTGAGTCTGTCGATAGTACGTGTCTGGTAGTTTGATATCTATCCAATGGCCGCTAGCTTGCGATTTCGCGGTACTGAAGATGTGAAGATAACGATGCAATATAATATATTTTTCCTTTATAATATTGAGTGTTCCGGTAACGCAAAATACAAAGTTCATCGCGATATTAAATTTTATATATAGATCTGTATTTATATAACGCATATATATATATATGTACATATATCACGACATAATTCACACACATTTGATTGTCACTCGTCTCTCTGATATACATAATACACTGTTGATCCCTCTATACATCTAAATAGGCAACGTGAAATATTTCTTTGCGTAGTCTCTCTCTTTGTTCCGGGAATATGCGCGAATGAAAATTCAGTTCAGCAAATTATCAGGGACAATCTGCTAAGTGTATATGTACGTGTGTGTTATATGGATACGTGTGTGCAAGAAAATAAACACATTGGACCCCCGCAACCTCCTAGCATGCCCCTTGCACACTATAATATGGTATCGGAATTAAAATATGCACATATAGACGAACGATTAAGAGCGAAAAGGCGACATTTTAAAGGGCACACCCGCCCTTGTTAGCTTTTGCCAGTGAAAATACAGTAGGCGGCACATGCTCCGCAACGGCGATTCGTGGCCAAAACGAGGACCGCGTGGATATATTGATTTTCTTTCCAACACCTTTCCAATGTTCCGCCGATGTATTAAACGTCGAAATATAGTCATCGCCGTTTACGTGCGCGGTTAGTGGCACGTTACACAGGGATATAAACCGCAAACGATTTGTATCGATCCTTTCTTTTGACATATTATTGCGGAATATATTTTGGAATATCCACAGAATACTCCAAAATAAAGGGCAAATATCGAGGACGCTTGCCTCGAAATTTTGTCGAATCAGTTGTTTGTTAAATCAGATCTTCCACCAGAATAAGCACAGACAGATTTGAATAATATTTATTGAGAGAAATTCGACTTTTTGAACTCTGTTCCAAGTGAAGCTTGGATATACTGTCACATGTATATCGTGTTTTATCCGAGAATACCCTGTGTAACGATGTAATTGTACAATTATATCTAACGGCTTATAATGTTGACACAGGTACATTCAATGTGAATACGGATGACACACAGCGCTTTGAAAACGTAGTCGATTAATTATTGAAATTTATCTTCGCAACCGATTAATTTCTCCATTATAACGCAATTCGAGCACAACCAACCTTTTCTGTAGTCTTAACGAGGTTTTACAGATTCGGGAAGAAATAAATAAGATAATACTCTACTCACACACCTACATTTCTGATAATGATACGTGTATTGATAGTTCCATATACCAACGGTATTGATCCAATTCTCCTGTGCCTAACAAGCAATAGCCTTACGGTTATCTATAACGGAATCCTCTTTGATAATTTTCCCAAAGCCAAAACTAATATTGACGACATCACGGAACACAGTACGTTTGACTAATTCTCTTGTTTGACGTTCTATGACACATAAATACACGTAAAGTGTACAGCTTGATATACATTTTCTAGTTTTCACATGCATTATTGCTATGCTTGATAATGTCTTCAAACTTGAACATATGTTAACAGATGTTAACTATCTCCAGTTTATATCTCTGAATTAATTGAAAATTGCGTCGTATCCCTTTCAGATATTCAACAAATTGTGAACCGTTAAGTTAAAATATGTCACGCGATATAACGTTTGTCAAAATATAATATATAATCTTTTTACAATTTAAAATATCCGATATGTCTGATCTTATTCATTCGTAAACCTCGATAATGTAATATTTTTTACATTTTGTCATTTATAAACTCCAATATTTCATTATTCAATTTTTGTATAATACAAAATTCGCTTATACACACACACACACACACACATCAATTTTTTTGGCTAAATTCACAGAGAAAAAGGTAAAAACATTAAAATCGAAACATACGTTTTGTTTAATTGTATATATAAAGTCCCTTTTTTATATACGTTAGATCAAAGCAAGTTTAACATCGCGAAGAATGCGAGAGGAACTATTCGTCACGCGGCATTATTGCCAAGGTCCTCATTTGAGAAACTTACAGAATTGGAAGGCATAATAGTAAAAGTGACTCTATCTCAAAGTTGAACAAAATAAGAAACTATTGCCATATTTTTTCATCAAACTGCTCTACAAGGCGATGCAGTTTGCTCGGAAATAAAAGTACACGAGCCACTTCCAATTACACCTATAGCAACCTATAGTTACCTCTTCCATTGAACACTAATGTAGCTTCCTTCACGCCCGGCTGCACAGCAGCCACAGCAGATTAAACTCTCGTCTTTTTTCACGAGACATCAGAAAGATTTATCAGGGCGTACGTCGACAACGACGATTCGTGTGTTACGTACGGTACTCTCCATTGTTTACACACGATTAATACATTCCCTAACGACGTGTTCTACTCCAGCCAGATCGAGATTTAGAAAGCCGCGCCGATTTTTCAAATAGGATATGCGATGTCTTCAGTTGACCCGCACGAGAGATACGCGACTCGAGATACGACTTAACAATGGAAAGAACTTAATTCTATTTTGTTTATTTGTTAGCTTGTGGCAAGCTCGCACGACGGAACGGAAAATCCGGGGAGTCATCGAACGGTTAAGGTCTTGTGAAGCGATACCGGTACGGAGTCCAGGTGAACAGTTCTAAGGGAAAAGAATACATATCTATTGTATATCCATCGTTCACTTGCCACATCTAAATATTCTTAGCATGCAAGTGGTGCACCAGCGCGAAGAACGTCACTATCTTGTCGTTTTCGCGCCGCTTGGGATGCAAAATTAGCATGCACTCTGAAAACGCCCAGCTCGCTTGCGTTTGAAAATAAAAATATTTCTCCTCCTCCTCCCTCAACTGATTATTAACTTCCGCTCTCTACCCTTAGTCTGCAGTCTGCCGACTTCGATCCAAGCTGAGGTTTCCAGTTACGCTTATTATTCGATGATGAAACATGCCGAATTGCTACGGATCTACTAACCGATTTGTAAAAATGTCCAGGTGAAGAAGTTTACAGTACCATCTAATGAATTTGCACATGATAATCAAAAGATCTTGCGAGATAAACGCGGGTCGTGACAAAACATCTTTGAAAGAACGTCTGATGACGAACTGTAAATATCTTACGTGCTGTAAAAATCTACATCAAAGGATCGAAACAAATAATCGAATGATTTATCGAATGATTAATACCGAACGATTCGACGGCAATCAGCCATTGGTTTCGTACTAGAAATAATAGTCCAATGTGGACTGTAAGAACATCGTTCTTCGCCGATTAGCGAAGCGATTAAAACAATCGTTTTCACAGAGACCGGCTCGATACGTGAATTGATCGGTGTGGTCGACTCGTTCTTCATCTACCTGTAGATGATATATGGAAGGATGTCTGCAGCCTGATGGTGATGCGATATGACGATGAGAGCGTTATGCAAAACTACTTGTTTGTAAAGGAGGCTGGCAATAGCGTGGCGACGGTCTACGATTTACCATGGTTAGTGAAGCACGGGCAAAGCGCATTCAGAATACGATTGCAGAATCCACGCGCTCGATTGTTCCAGCCAGCGATGGTATCGCCACCCTTCAATCTACTACCTGCACACACACACGAATAGCCAGCGTGTTATAAATATCAATCTTGAAAGATAATTATAATTGCGCGGCGTTCTACTTTGCGAGTAGCTCTACGGGGTGTCCCACCCGACTTTGATCATCTGAAATATCTCCGTTGCTATTGATGGCACGGGAAAATGTGTAAGAAAAAAAGAGTACGAAAGAAAATAAGTTAATAACTTAGCTGTTAATAAATTGACAAAAAAGTTAAATGATTAGCTTATAAACATCGATCTTGCTTGCCTATAATCTTGATTTTCCATTATATTTTTTGTTTACATATTTTCCCGTATCGTTTACGGAGTTATTACACGAACACGAACATATTTCTACTTGGCGATTCAAATCTGCGTCTATTCAATAAATTATTGCTTATTTAATTATTATCTATTTACTTATGTGTGTACCGATATCTATAAATTTGTTTAATTATCTCTAGCGATCTAGCAATTTAGCGATCTAATAGCCTACATTTATTGAACCATCTGCCTTTTCTTGCTTACTCTTTACCTACTTTTTCTTCCTCTATCTCTCCGAATATAAAATATTTACCATTTTTTATTTAAATCCGCCTTCTTTTCCTTTGTTATAGCCGACACGAGTCAATTGAGAATGTTTCAATCCCGTAAATTAGAACATTTGAATCGTAAAAATCAGAACGTAAGTGGTCGATTTGTACTCACCTTCGCCTGTGCCATCTCCCTGAAACACAAAAAGGAAAAAATATTGCATTACCCAATCACGATATATATACCCAACTATTTTTAATTTAATAAATCGTAAAGTCGTTTACCTCCGACTGAATCTTTCTTTTCGAAGCCTCCGTAGCGGCGGTCTCTATCACTTCGCTAATAAATTTCGTAGTTTCTCTCATGAGCTCCTCGTCCTCCTTGAAAGCCTCTTTCCTCTGCTCCAACGTTCCCATCATTAAATTCTTCTCGTGTTCATTCATATTCATATTGCAATGGGACGATACAGACATCTGATTGATCATAGTATCATCGACGACGGTAATTTCCGTGTCCTATATCTTCGCAATTAAAATTATTTTCGATCAAACGAAAGAATGTTATGTGAATCAGGTACAGAATTCTTCTTAATTTATATGTATCAGAAATATTCAGTTACTTTAGATAATTCAACGTATAAGAAATATTAAATAACGCATAACTAAAATAATTTAAAATAAAAGATAAAAATCCGATGTTGAACGATACGGATAGTCAGTAATTTTAGATTGAATTTTCTCTTCCTCTCCTTCTCTCTCTCTCTCTCTCTTTTTCTCTCTGTGATCATCGGCTTGATATTAATTCGCTAACAAGATCGTCGCGCACGACCCCTCATGTTTTCGAGCCATCCGCGCATATACTGGTCAATGATCGACGGCGAAAATAGGGGGTTGAAACCGATATAAATTTCGGTACTTTCAAACTTCGATATTACAGACACGTGGCAATAATCGGATATAAATTAAATTCATTTCTGATGAACGAAGACATACCCTGTGCCGCGATTATAATTCTTTAATGTGACACGGATCATTATACAGCTTTCTTCATCGCTAATATTTTTTATTTATACCCTTAAATTATTAATTAAGTAATTTATTCATTCCTTGTACGAATGAGTTCATACAAATAAACGCTATAACTGCGAGTGATAAATTATGATCGTTGTAGATAAAACTTTGGTAATTCTACAACTTATGTTGCAAAGATTGATAAAGAGATATAGTTTTGTAAAATTAGTTAAACATTTGATGTTAAATAAAATTTATAGAATATACTGTGCTATATATATCTAGATGTTATACAGATAATAATGCTAAATTGCTTTCTACGTTTAAAAAAAAAACAGTACATTCTATCTACGTGCGTGTGAATTCTTTATATATGCGTTTATCCAATTTATTATCTACATTTAATCCACATTTTGCGATGGTACATCGATAAAACTCACCGAAGTTACATTGGTTTTGATTCCAGCATCCAATCGGCGTTCGAAACAGCCGCCGAGACGAATGGTATCATTGTTGAATTTCCAATTAGAGCAATAATATGTATGACAGAGACATCAACGTAAATACGACGGCAGATGACGGATGTGCCACAGGTGGTGTGTGTTGTTTCACCGCGTACGCACACCGACACCATACGCAGCGTACACACTGGTCTCTACACTCGCGGGTATCCCGGGGATGCCGATGACGTGGTCGCTGGTCGCCCAAGGCCGGGCCCAAGACGAGTCGACAGTCGAGGTCGGCCGCGTTTATTTAATCGCTGATAAAGGCCTGGATCTGGTGGCACCGAGCTATCCCGAGCCGAGTAGCCGGTCGCTCCGACAGAAACCTCCGGAAGACCAGAGGAGACTCGTCGACGCTTAACGGACATGGACTTGGCTCCCTTGACGGGGTGGAAATGCGGGGATGGTATATTCCTCAGTATTCGCGACGCCGAACAGGGCGTAGAGAAGCGATTAGAAACGGGTAAACCCTCATCTTCCCTTTCGTCGCGTCTTCGACGGGCTCTGCGCTCCGTCAGGTAACGATCGACGCGGACCAGACGAAGCTCTCTTACCCGACTGGATATCACCCCACAGCCAGACCCTGAAACGGAGCATGCGTCGGGGGACCAGGCAGCTATTAGGTTTTTATATCTTCGCTTCTATGCCTCTCTCATCTGCCTGCGCGAATGTGCACACGTGCGCGTACACATACGCCTGCACACGGCATTTACCGCTTACCGCCCTTACCTCGCAGATACTGCAACTGCAAGTCTGTCAATCCACTGGAGCGAGGTGGCATTTGATTCATTAATATCAATCGTCGCGCAAACACACAACGCTGATTATCATTCGCAAAATCTGGAAAAACAGATGGATTAGGAACTAGGAAAGAAATATATTTATTTCACAAGGCTGAAATTCGCAATCCTTAGATTTCATTCCGTTTTTCTTTACGGAAATAATATGTAAATGTGTACCTGCATACAACAAGATTTATTGTAACCGCTGCATTGCTGTGTGTGAAGAATTTAAAAAAACGACTCAGAGTCCTCGCTAATTTTTATTTCGCGTGATATGCCACTCGTGTCATCGCGAAATAATACAAAGCTTTTGATGCGATTTTTTAATATATATGTGTTTGAAAATTCTGTTCTTTTAAATTGGCGAAATGTTCGTGTTTAGAATTGAATGCCCAACGTAGAAATGTGTATGAGATACTTGTTGATTCTGCTGAAATAATGATGTGCTTATCGCTCCATGTTTACATAATTTTGTAATAATAAATTTACAATGCTGATTAAATATACCAAGGATTTTGAGACGATGTCGCATTAATTTCGTAATTAAAAAGGAAGGCATTTACTCTCCTATTTCTTTCAACATCAAGTCTGTACACCGCCTTGCAATGCGAGTTGGGAAAATATTTTTCACGCATTCCGCTCGGTTACATCATTAGGAACGCAGTATATGCCAGCGTATGCTTCATAATTGGTGTCAACTGGTCGCAATTAATGACACGCGCGTATCCCAGTGTTAGTTCCACGTAAGATAAGCAATCGCGTCGCCGTTTCACACCGACTCGAGAATGCAGGATTAAATTTTTCTTTCTCCTCCCTCGAATCACACAATTTCCATCAGACCTCTGGATTCGATTCCTCCTCTCCAAGACCTTTCCCGCTGTAATTCGAGAGGGAAGAAGAGAGCACGCGCGTTCCAATGCGCTTCAATTACGCTTTAGTGGAAAGACGGTTCGGAAAGACATTTGCTAAATATAGCACAGAGGCGGTTAACAACAAAGGATCGATATGATCGCACGGTGAATAATTTTTTCCCCGAAGAAGCTCACACTGTTCGATTATAGCGGGCCGCTATAACGTGCATTTTTCTTCTTTTGTCGTTCGTGTACGCGAACGGCGCGTTCGACATGCATATGTTACACGTGTTGTTCACCTGACTCGTTCAAAGCGAGTCTCTACGACAAGCGACTATACAGTGTGTAGCGGTGTACATCTACAAGAGACCAACTTGTTTTCCCCAGTGTTAATCCCTCAGCGTCGCTAATAATTTTTACTGCAAAATTGTTGCTACAATTTCATATGTTATTGTAGATACATAAATTTAAAAGAGACGAAATACTACAAAACGCGATTGCGAATTAAACTCTTTGTCTTCGACTGATACGCCCATGTTGCAATTAATATTTAGTAACAATGAATCGAATCATCGATATGTTGAGACCGAAGAAGAAAAGGAATTAAGAACGAGTCCAAAAATTCATTCTCTTCGAGTCACAAAAGAAGATGCAACGATTTACAGTTATTAACACGAATAGAATAATTAATTCTTTGTCATTAATTAACGAATATCAAATTACATAGAAATTTTATAGGCAATTGCTCACCGATTAAAGTTAATAGGAGTTCGATCCAAGTGTCGCCCCTTTATTAGTTTAATATTAAATAGCTGTAAAAAAAAATAAATTGCGAATTAATTGATCGTCATCGGTCAGTTTTGAGACATAATAAATTGCGATAAATCGTTCCTTTTCGAAAATGATTATTTAGGCGTCGATTTATTTCTCCAACGTCGCTCACCTGAGGCAATCACAGATCGCGTTTACTGTTTACATTACGATCCATATCATCCCTATCAGGGTAGATAGTGATCTGTCTCGCTCCCGACGGCGACGACGTGGGAGCCGTCGTCTTAAAGTCGCCGGCATCTCCCGGATTATCGATACGCGCGAATTCGCAATACGCGCGCGCGGCCGTCGGCGCGATCGTTCGGTGCGTGCGTGCGCTCCGGAAGCCGCCAGCCGCCTTCGTCAGCTTCGCCTTCGGCCTTCCTCGTTTCGTTGGTCGGTCGGCCAGTCAGCCATCCGCATTCCGCACGGCACGGCCGCCAGCGCCAGCCGCCAGCGCCAGGGAGAGTGGAGAGTGGAGACACTGGAGATCTTACGCGACGATGTCGCTCGTGTAGATGTGGACTATTGTCGTGGAGACGTCGATTTAAAGATGGCCGCGCGGTGGCCGCCCGATCATTGTGTCGCGTCGATCTGAAGGCGCGTGACGCGTCCCGCGGGAGTGTTCGGGGATCGCGGAGCCTCAGCCCGACCCCGACGAGGCCGGACCGCCGGAGTCGCCGGACGTCGTCGTCGACGCGGGCATCCTCGGATACGGGTTTCGATACAGCGAACGCGAGAACGGGAACGGCGGCTCGCGGCCGCCGGACGATGATCTAACGTCTCGCGCGCGTGTGTGCGTGCGACGCGTGCAATACCATGAATTGTCATCAGATACTGAGCGGCGCCTGTAATGCGGGCGATCGCTGCTACGCGGTCGGCTCCGTCGAGGGAATATCCTTCACCGTAAGTGCCGTTAATAAGACTCCTCCGGTGACGGTCGGCGCGTCCTTGGCGATCGGCCAGCCTCGCGGCCGGAATTTCGTACGTGTGCGATACGCACTCTCGCGCATTATGGAAGTCAGCTGATCGAATGACGCTTTGATTAGGCGTGCGAACGTGGGCCGTTCACGTCCCACGAGTTCACGGCTTCACGGTTTTTTTTTTTCCGCGAACGACGAAAACATTGACCACTTTTTGTCATTCTACGTGTCGTATCTGATATATTTTCTTATGCGTTGTGGATTAAAATATTGATCTTTCGCGCTAGTGTTTCGCAATTAACTGTTGAGTTGTTAAAAAACTTGACTTTTATGGGGAAAATAGTAAATAAAGTGATACAATAGGTCATATTATAGATGGAAAGATAGAATCGAGATTTGATAAGATAAGAGTGCGACGACGAGTAAAACTATTCGAAAACATGGAGTTGAAAAGTACTCGATAGATTAACTGTGGTCTATATACGTTCCATTCAGGCGTACGCAGCTGGCTGCAATATTGTGATTTTGGCCAATAATTTCGAACGAGTTCAAATAATTCCTGGAGCTGTGCACAATTACATCAGGATCAGCTGTCTGGACTGTAGTACAGACACGGGAAAAATAGCTGCAGCCTATGAAAACCAAGTCTGCATTTTCGAGCCAACCCCGCTTATACACAGCACCTGTTCACACGTATGTGTCAGCGCTTCTCCCCGTTTTACATTTTTATATGCGTATTGAAGAACATGTTTAAAAAGATTTTTACTAAATCTTTTCTAAATGTTTTTTCATAGCAATTAGAATACAGATGGGTTCAAACGGGAAGTCTGCAAACAGAATCGAATATTACTTCTTTATCGTGGAATTTAGAAGGAACAAGATTGTTAACAGGCGGCGAACTGTTACAATTATGGCATCAAAATATCATGCCGTTTCAAGAAGAGCACTGTAAGTTTGATCTCTCATACATTTTTTATTCTAATAAAATGATATTTTAAAATAAATTGATATTTTTTTAAAATGAATCTTGCGTGACAATGGGAAATTATTTTTAAATTGTACTAAAATATACCGATATTTTATGACGAGAGATTCCATTTGCGTGACATAAGATATATGTTTTTTTTCTCTTATGAGTATTTAATACTTGATTAAAATTAAAAAATCTTAGAATTATCGTATTTCTCATTACTTGATACAGCTACAAAGCCGAAAACATTACAAACGGAAGAAGTCAGCACAGCCGGAAATAATCATAATGTTACAGCAAATACTTCTCAGGATTGTGAGTTCATTCTTTACGAGAATGGACGTTTAATGTTGATGTCACTTGCATGTTAATGTTAACATATCACAGCTTTATTAACGCACTGCATTTGCAAATCTTGATTGAAATTTTGATTTTGTTATATATTGCAAACAGATAAAAATTGATAATGTTGATATGATTTAAAAATGCTTTAAAAACACTCCTTATGCTTGTCACATTGAACATCTTAATTTATACATTTAGATATTGCGCGACATGAGTACGCATCATTAGTATAAAGTTATTGCAAATAATTATAATTTTATACAAATGATTAAGATGTCATCTCTTATATTGTGCGATGCTGTTGAATATTGAGCTTTTTTATTTGAGTTTCAGATATGTACATTTTATTGTGTCCAGAAACAATTTTACTACATTGTTAAAACAAATTTATTTTTTAACAGCCGGTACGGTGACGTTCTCAATTGGAGGGGAAGCTGAGAGTCCTGGGCCTGGGGATACGTCTATTCCAAATGATCCAGGCGGTTGGAATTGTGTATGGAAGTGTCGTACGGCTACACCAGTTCATCTTATGAGTTTTAGCCCCGACGGCACTCTGTTTGCAACAACAGGAATGAATGATAGATTGGTCAAAATATGGTTCGAAAACAAACAATGTATGTAATTTTACTAAATTATTTAACTGATGGTCTTTCTGAAAACAGTTTCTACAAACTATGGATTTATTTTTTGTTTCTAGTATTTTCAGCAAGAAGCATAGATCATACAAGTTTTGCACAGTCCGTGGGTAGTGACAACTTTAGTTTTGTTTATGTCGCACATCCGCGCGCTGTGACGCACCTATCTTGGCGCAAGACAAGTAAATATATGCCGAAGTAAGTAAACCGATAGCGGAAACAAATAATAACTGATATTTGTGAAACGTAACAAGACATAACAAGATCCGTTTTATTCTAAAAATATTGTTTTTTTTTTACATATTAACATTAACGCAAATAAGAAAAAAACCGTAATGATTTTTTATATAATAATATATAATAAATATACTATTCATACTTCTCTGCGAAAGAGGATTCTGCAGCAAAGATATTAACAATTAATTTATATATATTAAACAGTATAAGAGCAAATGATATTTGCTTTTAATAATTGTCTTTTCTTTTGTCACAAATTAGAGGCTCTGTATCCAATATGTTGGTCACATCGTGTCGTGATAATATTTGTCGAGTGTGGGCAGAAACGATACCACCTGAGATCGAAGGCTTAGCTAATATGAGTCAGTTTGAAGGCTCCGATAGGCATGGTCATCGTGGCAAACATCGTCATCATAATATGCACAAACATCGATTTATGCAACGACTGAAACATATGAAGTACGAAGAACATAATATTTCTTATTCACTATTTTAAAGCATAAAGAAAGCTCTATTTTTACGATGGTTATGAAATTTTAAAATTTTAAAATAAGGGATGATACATAAAGCTTTCTGTTTATAGAACATGTTTTCATATTCGGCGACATGCTAAGCAGCAACATCAAGCTGGCCATACAGCACCGACTTTACCAACGCTTCCATCTACATATTCCGTACACGATTTTCATAATAGTTATCAAACTTCTGGTCATTACCCGGGAATGCATTTCCACTTGGCAGCCAGTATCAACGCGGAAACTGGTATAGTATTAATGTTTATTATGCGATAGATAAAGTAGGATAAAAATTATTTTATTTTATTTTTTTTACTTTAGTATTATATTCTTCTAAAATTGTTGAAATATTGGTAATCGTCAGTGGATAGTATACGTTCGTGTTATAGATATACCACTAGTACCAAGCCTAATTACTGGAGACCCCGAAAGAGAACCGAATTTTATTCTACACTGGCTAAATAACAAAGAAATGCACTTTACCATGCAAGCCGAAAACATACTGCAAGAGTTAACTCGTAAAGTAGTGGAGAAAGAGGAAGGTTTACAACATCAACAAGAAGCTGAACATGTGGAACATGATTCTGAGGATGAATGTACACCAAGTATGCATTTAATTTACTCTATTGCGCATTTTATTGAAGATTGTTGAAACGAAAGATGTAATTACTCTAATACTAAATCTTACTTTTAGAAAAAGGAGTTCGGCTGCAAACAGCTCAGAAGCCAATAGTCGGTGGCCGGTCAATGAGTCAAGAAGAGCACAGTAGTGACGAACATCATACTGCACATACTACCTCATCTCACCACAGTTTAGTACACAGTGTGCACTCTCATCCCAGTCTAAGGTAAATTCTCAAAATTTCTTTTTTGTTAATTATATCGATACATTGTACAAAATACTATTTTATTAAAAACAAAATAAAACATGTTACAGCAATACAACCTCCATTAATTCTATAGCGACGGATGCAACATCTACGATGAACCATGCGCCAGATTCGTTGGACACAAAGATAGAAACGTTGCTACGTGACTGGCACCACAATCCAGATTTGCTGTTTTCGATACATCCGATAGACGGAAGTTTCTTGATTTGGCATATTGAATGGTTGGACGAATATCATCCTGGGTCTTTTCGACAGGCACAAATTTCATTTTCCACTCGTATCCCGAACGCATTTCCGCTCGGCGACGCGTCGACAATGAGTCACAATGTATCAATGTACTCTCATAATACTGGTGGACCCTTATTGAATATTCGTGAAGTTGCAAAATCCTCGACTAAAACAAGCGATCCTGGTGAAGTCGCGACTCCCTTACCTAGTCTCATAGAACAAGATGAAGAGCAATCTACTTTGACCTCAAAAGCAGGTCAAGAACTACTGAAAAATATGGAAAATACGAATGATCAAAATCAAACAAAAACGGAAACTAACGCGTTGGAAAATAATAAAAATGGGCAAGACGCGGATCTGTTGGCCCACCCTAGTCCGATTGTTTCTATGGTGTCGAAGCACTCGAATGGTACTTTGAATTTATGGCAATTAACGTTTGCAGACAAAACGAAATTTTCACAGGTGTTGAGCATAGGGCATGCATGTAGAGCTTCCGGACATCGCTTTCGCGTAAACGACATTACTTGCCATCCTGTCTTACCTCTACTTGTAACAACCTCTCATCATAATATACCTGAGTTTTCTGGTACTCAGTCAACAGAATCCAACGAAAACCTCGGCATTAAACATGATTCCTGTAAAGATAAGGATATCATGTCACCTACTGGATTTTGCAGCGAATTGATATTATGGCGCGTAGATGCCGTGGGGCCTCTGTCCAAGAGCGGTGGAGTTTCTGAATTGGCGCGTATCAATTCGCCCGAGATATCGGCGTTTAGTAATGTAGCCTGGATCCCGACATTATTGCCAAGCACAACACTGGGCAATTTATCCAATTCTCCCAGTGCCTGCTTCGTAGCTAGCGACGGAGAATGTTTGCGGGTTTATCAAGCTGTCATTGACGCTAGAACGTTACTAGCCGAAGTGTCGATCAGCGAGAGAAGAAGCAGGATGATGGATTCCATGGCCAGTCTCTCGACGGATATGTCATCGGATGATGGCGTCAGGCACTCCATTCACGACAGGATAAAAATAGTATCTCAACAATCGACCGCGAGACCAGGATGCGTTATACAGCTCGACGCTATTGCTGACGCTACTCACGATTGGCAGAACACGCAGTTCCTCCATGTCTTTCAAGAGCAATTAATCACGGGCGAGAGAAGCGACGAGAAGCAGCCTGGTATTGACACATCGGCCAATGATCTGGGACTCATGGAGTCCACGTTGGACGCTATGGTAGATCTGCAACAATCGACAATCTTCGAAGAACCATTCTACATAGTGGTTCTTGAGCGTACGCAGCAGGGCACCACTGTGCATATGTGGCGATTGGTAATAGCATCACAACCGGAAACTACCGGTTTGTCAGGCTCGATGATGTATGTGCCTGATTCTCATTTGGTTCAGGATGAAGACGATGAGGGAACGCCTGGTAGATTGAGCCACGCGGAAGGTAGACGCTCACGCAGACCCAGTCAAACCGGTGGCCGGAGTCGTCGCGAGAGTCAGGGTGATCTGGACTCGACGTTCTTGCCTCGTCGCCATCAAAACAGCCACGTCCTCATTACCACCACGAAAGTCTGCACGCAGGAGTTGCCGTTGCCCGACGGTGTGGAGGTGATTCACGCCGCTCCCGCCGCGGGACATTTAAGTAGCTCCTCAATATATCCCGCCTGCTTTGCGCCATATATCATTGTGACGGCGTGCAGCGACAGTACTGTACGATTTTGGAAATGCAAAGTGACGAAGAGGCCGGACGAAAAGCTGGATTACGAATGGTGCGAGTGGGAGATGACCAGGAAAGACCAGGAATCCACTATTGATATCACCGGTCAGCCGTTGAACATAAGCGCGGCTTACAGCGGACGCATCGCTTGCGCCTATAAGTACGGAAAATCGTTTACGCGTCCGACGAAGAGCGATCCGGATTCGCGCTACGTGAATCTTTGTGTCGCTATATATGAATGCGAAAGCACAGGTGGCAGCGAATGGATCTTGGAAGACACGATTCATCTGAAGAATATTCATCTACCACGAATAGCGGTGGATCAGCACTTAGACCTTAGCTATTTGTACGACAGTAGATTTTTGCAGAAGAAGCAACGGCTTACTCAGGTGTTGCAGACCCTCAGTCACGAAGATATAAGATCCTCGAGAAACGGAGAGAATGGCGATTCCACGAAAGCTGGCCTGCTGGCGGTCCCGTCGTTCAGTACCCTGCAGTCTTTGCGGAAATCGATCATAGAGAATGGTAACACATGCCCGCTCACGCAAAAGCATCTGGTGCAACTTGACTGGGTATCTAAAGAGGACGGCTCGCATATTCTGACTGTGGGCGTCGGTTCCAAGATTATGCTGTTCACTCCAGTGTGTTCGGATCTGGCGCAAGCTAACATGAAAGCAATGAAGGAATCCCAGAGTAATAACAGGCCGATATTGAGAAAGACTTCGTCACTGGCTCAGCCGCAATTCGTTGACGAGATCCGATGGATGAAATTGCGCAAAATCGAGCTGACAACGGCAGATGGTCTACCGCCACTACCCATGCAAATATCCTGGGTGCGAGACGGCATTCTGGTTGTCGGCATGGATTCCGAGATGCATGTGTACTCACAGTGGAAACCAAATCCGAAAAACGATTGCTTCCATTCGAATCTGCAGCATCAGGAGTCCGACGAGTTCCAAGCGAGTCGAAACTTGCGCGATGAGGATCTACGCACATTGGCGCACGAGACGTCTCAGAGACGACTGGCAAACGTGTCTTCCATGCCACATTTGTCGCGCGTTAGTAGTATCAATTTGACAATGCTGGATGCCAAGAAGAAGCGCGGTATACAGAACGAGAACTTGAGTTTCGACTACATGCCGGATTACGGATTGTTCGAAGCGTCGAGGATAGCCTGTCCGGTTTTACCGCAGTATCATCCTAAGCAGCTGATGGAACTATTAAATTCGGGTAAGATCAGATGGGTGAAGGCTATACTGGCGCATCTCGTCCGATGTATAGGTAGTTCCTGCAACTTGCGGGCCGACGACGAGAGTCTGGTGAAGCAGCGCGGTTGGTCCCGATCGAGAACGATGTCGGTGAGTTACATGGGTACAACATCGCCGCTGGAACCGAGAGGTTCGACTACGCAGATACCGGAGGAATTGACGCTGGATTACGCGGAGATTACATCCATCTCTCCACTCCCGTTATGGACTTTGTTGATGGCCGACAAAGAAACGAATTTACCGCATCAGCAGAACGAGGACAAGCACGATTACAACAAGCTATTCGACAGCAACTTGGATGAAGGAGAATCGTTGGACGATATGTTGGACGAAGATTATGAACGTTCGCGGCAAAAGGATAGACGATCCTCAGTGCCGGAGAGACAAGGAATATCTCACTTTGGTCCCAGACAAGGCAGACTGTTGTCGCGTCTCTTGACTCACACTCATCTCCCGGGACTCTCCAGTCTCGACCAAATGCATCTACTCGCCTTAGCGGACACCGTGTCTACGTGTAATGTCGATTTCGCGGAAAGATTCGCAATCGACGCGGCAAAGAACGCAATCGCCAAGGAAAATCTAACAGGCATTCCGGACGGCGAAACTGTGTCTACCGATTCGCTGGACGACTGTGGCCTCAGATTCCTCTTAGCAATGAAACATTACAATTATCTGATACGCTGCTTACCGTTGGCACAGAGAGCGCAATTCCAGAAACAGGGTGTCGCGTCGAATAATCTCGTGTGGGCGTTTCATTCCGAATCCGAGGAGGAATTGTTGGGATTAATTCCGTCTTATGCCAAAGGTCAACCAAAGTGGTCTGTGCTGAAGGAACTTGGCGTAGGTTGGTGGATTAGGAGCAATACGGTGCTAAAGAAATGCATAGATAAAATAGCGAAGGCTGCGTTCCAGGATAAGCAAGATCCTTTAGACGCGGCTATCTATTACTTAGCAATGAAGAAGAAAAATTTAGTGTGGGGTCTATTTAGAAATAAGCGAGACGAACGAATGACTACCTTCTTCTCGAATAATTTCGCCGAGAATCGATGGAGAAAAGCGGCTCTGAAGAACGCTTTTGCTCTGCTTGGAAAGCAACGATTCGACCATGCGGCCGCGTTCTTTTTACTTGCTGGAGCTTTGAAGGATGCCATCGATGTATGCTTGAATAAACTGAACGATATCCAACTCGCGATGGTGATAGTTAGACTCTACGAGAATGATACGTCATCTCCTAATATGAGAAGATTATTGTACGAAGAAATCCTAGGTTGCGATAAAGATGGACAAAATCAAGATATGAGCAGAGCGCATCCTGATCCATTCTTGCGTAGCATGGCTCTGTGGATCTTGAAGGATCATTCTGGCTCTCTCAATACTTTGCTTTTGACCAACGTCGGTCATATGCATCCGCAGTATGACGATGAATCTGATAAGCCAGAAGGAACAACAGGTAAATAATATTGATGTACTTTGTGCGTTACGTGCATGAATTAACTCCTAGAATAAACGTTTTATCCCTTAAATTTTATTTTAGCAAACCCAAACGTTTTCAATTTCTACGTTTATCTTCGTACACATCCGTTATTAATCAGACAGTATATCGCGTCCACCGCGCAAGATAAGAAGAAAGGACACTCCGTAGTAATTTCGGGATTCAGTTATGGCACAGAGACAAAGAGACCAGATCAACCAGATAAACAGTTATTGTTAGAGGATAGTATTACACCATTGGAGAGACAACTGTATTTCACAACGGCACACGCACACTTTAAAGCTGGTTGTCCAGCTCTCGCTCTTGAAGTTTTATCTAAATTACCTAATAAAGTTATGGAAACAAATGGCGAAGATTCACCAAGTAAGTAATACATATATTTATACATTAATTGACAATCTCTGTAAATTTTAAATTGGAAATATTACGATCTATCTATCCTATATATAATATCTTTCTATTCTATATATAATAGGTTTATTGAACAGTCCAAGTAAGGCCAGAGCTCAAGATGCTCAAATAGATACCGGTATTATTAATTGGGGAAATGAGTCGAATGCAGTAAACAATAAAGGTACGTAGAGCTATCATTATTTTAAGTAAAATGTATTAAGAATATATGAAGTTAACCAAGTATCGCTTTTAGATGCCGATGTAGATTGGGGTACGCCATCATTTGATTGGTCTCAAAGTAGCAACCGCGTGAAAGGAGATAAATTAGAATTAAACTGGGATGATGATGAGACGGGTGAAGGTGAGGACGCTGATAGTCCTCCCATGAGTATGAAACTTGACAAGAAAGAACAGGATAACGCGCATAAATCAGAAACTGATAACAGTAAGACTCAATTTTTTTTCTTGTGAACTAATTCTTACACAATTTTACTGTTAATGAAAATATTTTAGAAGACGTAGCAAAATCAGCTGGACAATTGGATATTATGGCGCAACAATTGAAATTTGTGGCATGCTTGAAAATCTTAATGGAAGAACTGTCCACGTTAGCGACAGGTTTTGAAGTAGACGGAGGTCAGCTACGATATCAGCTATATGTATGGTTGGAACGAGAAGTAGACGCATTAAGACAACTTTGTAGCTACAGTACAAATGCAGACGGAGACATGAACAACGCAGCAGAATGTAAATCTTTTTTTATTTTACATAAACATATGAATAACAGTAATAATTTCTTAAAAATTATGGATTAATAGAAATCGATAGTGATGCTAATGGAAGAATAATTTTTAGATGAAGGCGGTATGGTCGATGACGTGCCACCATATAAACCTGGCGAGCAGCCAACGTTACATCAAATACTGGTAGCGGAGAAGTTAGATTTTGAGGCTAAAGTACAGAGAGCTGCAAAGAGGAAGAAATGGTTGAAAGGTTGATTAATTTTATCTCGATGTTATATAATTAAACATTCTAATTTCAGAAATTATTGTATTTAACAAACTTTTCGCAAATTCAATATTTTAACTTTTAAAAGATAATCTATAAAAACAGAATCGATTAGCATCGTGTTATTTTCAGCTAACGAGACATTGTTGAGGACATTACTATCGTATTGTTCATTGCACGGTGCATCGGGTGGCGGTTTAGCGTCAGTAAGAATGGAATTGGTACTTTTGCTACAGGAATTGCAACAAGAAAAGACTCAACAACAATTGCTCAGTCCTCTTCCTTTCCCCACTACACTACCTCTGTTAAGCGCCAGCGTCGCTTGCAACAAGACTGTCGTTGCTGATCCAGTTCGACATCTACAGGTTCGTGAGAAAATCTCCTTTTATTCTTTTAATCTAAAAAATTTCTTATTCTCCTTTATTCCTTTTGTATCGATATACAATATCGTATCACTGTTTTTTGTAGTCTCTCGCACATGATATGCTGCAGACCTTAGTAGAGCTACGCAATCCACCGATGCCTAACAGAAATACGCATTATTGCGAAGTATTCATCATGAGAGATTTAGCGGTAGCACTTAGCGCCTGTATTTATCAATCACTTTGCGATTCGGACACGTTCGTTATGAAACATCACCAGCCAGATAGGTAAGTTATATGTTTATATTGTAATTGAATCAATTAAATGTTATACAGGATGTCCCTGATTATACATATATATTGATTATCTTTCAGTTTCCCGGTAGTCGCTGAAGTAGAAACGACGGGTGGTCATTTAGTAGCCTCAAACAAATATCATCGACGATATTCGACGGATGATGGTGTATGCATAACTACCTCACCTGCTAAATGGCCAGGCGTAACAAATTTGCGTGCGTTGTTAGCTCGGGAGAAAGACGAGGACACTCCGAAGCTGAATATTCTGCTCTGCGAAGCTTTCGTGGCGACATATATGAGTCTCTTTATTTACGCCATGTCGAGTTGCGACAGTCACATTTTATACAGACTAGTGGGACAACACTTCGATAACAATACATGGTCATCTCTCTTTGGCGGGGGAGTTAAGAAGCTACTGCGCGTAGCAAGCACGACTAATAATCAGGTACAATTAGTTTTAGTCAGTTTTCCGTTTTATATTTCGCAAACGTTGCTTTTTTTATCTTTGTGTTTTTTTTTTGTCAGGGCGGTACCACGATTAGCGTCGAGCGGACCGATAGTATGACCAGTGACATTCAAAGTACCGCCAGTGGTATGTGGAACACCATGACGTCGTTAACTAAACAACGTGTCAAGCTGAATATGAAACTATTAGGACAATTTACGGGTCAACAGCCAAATATGAAAGAAGATAAGCCTACATATAGAGAACAGTTTGTTTCGCCGCAAATGAGCATGATATCCTATTTTCTCATGAAGGTATGGATGAAATAAATATCGAAAGAATTTGTATGTCTACATTATTTTTACCATTATTTTACTGTTATGATTAATTATATGATGCTCTTTCAGCCACGCATAGAGACTGAATATGCAGATGAAATTGATTATGATTCTTCCGATTCTGCGGTATCTGACTTAGATTCTACAGACGATGAGGAAGATGTATTTGACACGGGTTCGAAACCAAAGAGTAAACCAAAGGATAATACAGAGCATAGTAATTCCAATTCGTATAGTTGGAGCGTAATGAGATTAGCAATAGTTAAAATACTGCAAAAACAATTACAAGATTTTATGGCTGTTGCCGGTATAGAAATGCAAGGTATGAAATATTTTGTAAATAATATCTTAATTATAATATATATAATATACGATAACAATGATATTAACAAGATAATGCATTTGTTATTCTAGAATTACCTGTAAGTAGCCCGCTAATCCACGGTACTTTGGGCATTGTTGCTCTATGGCAAGAGTCTTTGCGCGAAGAATTGGAATTTAAAGGTCCACCCCCAGCGAATTACATACCGGGCTGTGCGCCGGATCCTTCTCCCACGCCTGGAAAACCTGCTATTCATAAATATCGATCGTTATTAGAGAAAGGAAATACACCCTTTAAGTGAGCACATTTCAGTTCAGTTAAAAATTAAAAGTCGAAGGAATGAGAGAAATAGAAAAAAAAATATTCTCTTGATTCCAGTACACGATTGGCATCCGCAGCGCCTACCAATCGTCTGTGGTGTTATTTAGTCAGACAGGAAATGGTTCAGGATATTTTTATTCGCGCAGTATTTGGTAAGCGAAGATCCATGTCAACGATACTTGAAAGCGGTCAGTCAGTCGTTGACGGCGTACATCGTGGAACTGGAGAAGATAAGGGTAGTGATAGTGGCACTACAAGCTTACCAGAACCAGTCAGAATCATCCATAAGGAACAAGATAGCATCAGTGCCTTCTGTCTTAATCAGGTACCTGATTTAACTCTTATTTTTCCAGTCATGATAATTACTTTCTAAGGAAACTTTAAAGCAGATTTTTAGATTGCCTTGAGAATGTTTTATTTAGATGTTTATAACATAGTGGTAATATTGTGTGATTGATGGTCGTGTTTAGGTAAACCCAGGTTTAATGGCCCTTGCTACACCTCGGGAAGTACAAGAGATGAACATTTCCCTGCTCCTAGAACTTCCGTCGTGGTTGGAAGATGAATGCGAATTTGATATTATCAACTTGAATAAACAACCTGATCCAGAGCCTGTACCGCCAACCAGTTTCTTAGTTATACAGGTGCGGCTTAACACAATATCTTTATATTCGCACAATAATAAACTGCATATTTTACACACCTATCATTTGCAGACAGCAGCAGATCGTCCTTTGTTGGCGCAGAGTCCTCAGCAAAACAGTCCCCAAACCCACTCAGGTATAGCCAGTCAGAGTGGACGTGGCGCGAGCGTGGTGAGTTTTCTGATTATATCGCAATTTATATAGCAAATAACGTCAAAAGTCGCTTTATTATATATATCATAAATTAAGAGATTTTTTCGTAGAAATTAATGAAACGTCTCTTGATAGAACTTATAATATAATCTTAAATATGATAAGACAAGTTAGAGAAAAAAGATATTTTATATATGTTTTAATATAACACATTTTATACATATTTTATAAATATAATTCAAATTTTGTAAATATAACTAAAATTACAATTTATGTAAAGAGTTTAATTTTTTTAATTTCTTATCTATATATATTTGTGTGCTACACTTACCGTTTGATATATCACCCTTGAATGCTGAGTTTATTTTAATAAGAATAAAATATGAATTTTACTTATCCTCTTTGTTATATTGCATTCATTTATTTGTTATTATATCTCAGAGAGAGAGAGAGAGATAATTTATTTTTGTTTTGAGTGTAACTGTAAATCTCACTATGTATTGTTTAATATGCATATATGTGCGTGGGGTGTAAAAAATGTGCAGTTAATCATTACTATGCAAGAGATTGTATATTTAATGAAGTTAATTAACACATATATATATATATATATATATATATATATATGCTTGACTTATAACTGAGGAAATGTTTGCAATATTTCCAAGATTAATATATGAGTTCTAAGTTGCTTACAAGTATTTGTAATAAGAATTTCCTGGCAAAATAAAGGGTTCTAAGGAGGGGTTTTAATGAGCTTTTACTTACAAACATTTATGCTGACTTAACTAGGAAGCGTGCTGTCTAGGATATTCTAAGAAACATTATATGTGTACTAAGTTTCTGCATATACATTGTATATTGTTTGACATCACTCCATCTAAGGCGTGTCTCTCGTAATAATATCTTTGTTTTGTCTTTGATACGAAGGTAATATCATTAGGCAATGCTTTGACGCATTGACAGTCAAAACGCTGCGAGTCTAGAAGCAGTATTTTGCACTAAAGGCAAAAAACTGATTATAAAGAAACCATTTATTGCATGACATATATATATTAAGACCAAAGTGTGCGCTGTCTCACATATCAGGATACGGCTGAATTCAAGGCTTGCTCGTTTTACATGATAAATATTGGAAACAAATTTATCATATCTCTACCTGTCTAAAACTAAGAAAGTTTGTTGATTATATAATGATTATTTCTCTCTCATCTGATTGAGATCGGATCAATCAAATTCTAAAAAGTATAACAATTTTCTCGTACGTCACTTTTCTTGAATATAAAGGCAAGAGACATTGCGAGACAAGTCTTGCAAGCCATGAATATGGTGTACTCGGTTAGGGTAGCACAAGTGGTGACGGAGACAATGTTGCTTGTTCAATGCTTACCTAACATCTAACTTGGTCTGCGTCACTGAACTGGCGGCTCATTCGCTCGCTCAGATGAAGGGGATGCCTGCTTTTCCTGGCTCCCACGACCTGCGTTTCTGTCAATTTGTTGCCGATAGGAGCAAACACTTGTTAAAGCCGGTGAGATTTACATCTAACAGACCCTAGTCTATCCTAGTGCAAATTTTCATGTTTAACTTTTTTGGGTAACAAGCAGGTATCTGATTTGTAAATATATTACAGCTTATAAGTTTATAGCTTGCAATTTTATTGTGAAGACTCGAGATTATCCAAAAAATAAAAATAAAAATTGATAAGATTGTTGAACATTTTTTAACTTTTCATGTATATTACAAGTCAGATATATCTTGAATTTTTAAAGGATCTTACAGTTCAACCGTAAGACCTTTTTAGAAATATTTAGCCATTATTTTGTCTAAAAGGTCAACATGCACAGTGCATTGGTTTGTACTTTTCTTTGCTTACATTATCAGCATAACAATTATATGATATGAAGGTTTTATTAAAAGAAAGAATTATTAGCGTATATTCGATTGGCAAATACGGTGTTTTATCTGCTCCTAGATTTTCATAAATGTTATATTCATGGATGAAACTCATTGTTCTTATCACAAGTATTACGTTGAATATGTTAAATGAACATGATTGGAATATGTATCTAATGCATGTATTATCCAAACTCTTCGACTGATTGTACATATAATTTTTTCACGAATAATCCAATGTATTTAATTTTAAAAATATCACGCTTTTCATACTCTTTCAATACAAGGCTTATAAGACTTGGATGCGTAGAAGTCCATTATACTTCGTCATACAATATGAATCCACATTCGTGTACATGTTCACATGTTAATTCAACGTTTTCAACGCTAACCCGTAGAGATAAACGTTAGGACAGCTAATTTTGCAAGCTAGTGCCGAAAACTAGTTTCAGCCGAATACTAGTTGCAATTAAGTGGAAACTCGCTGCAACGTTTGAAACGCATGCTACATGTTTATTATGTGCAACTCTATTAAACCTATTTTGCGTTAACATAACACCCAGACTGCGTTATATCTTAATATTGCTGAATGTGTATTTATGAAGTTACAATTTAATTCTGCTGGAATATTACATATATAAATGTACATATTTTTATCTCCAATCTTTTCATTCGCAAATTCAATCGACTGTATTTTATTCTGACAGATCCTGAAGCATAAAATCGATGGAATCAGGAGAATCTCTTCTCATCCGCTTTTACCATTATGTGAGTATATTTGTTGTTCTGATAAACGCACGAATACGGTAAATTTCTATTCTTCACGACTACGCTGAAATTACTGAAGCGTTTTAACATGTTTGTTATTCTTTTATATGGCGACATCAGACTTAACCGGATCGCAAGATGGTTCTGTATCGTTATGGGAGTGGGGACATCAGACGGCCGTCGCTACTCCAAGAGCACCTGGCACTTTTGCCAAAGTGACCCGCGTGCGATTCTCTCAGCACGGTAACAAGTTCGGCGTGGCTGATTCCGATGGCCAATTGAGTCTATTTCAAGTGGCCTGCCGAGAAGGAACGGCTCGACCATTCTTCGTAAGAATCTTATAATCAGTCTAAAAAACATTGAAAGTATCTCTCGGTTTGAGGCTCGCTGTTAACACTATCGATTATGTTGTTTCAGACTTACCAGTGCCACAGTAAGGTGACCTCAGACTTCGTCTTCCTTGGCGCATGCAGTCTTGTAGCTACCGCGGGTCACGGCTCGGAAGGACGAAACGTAGCATTATGGGACACGTTACTTCCGCAAAACAAATCTCTTGTACAAGGTACGAATAATTTGTGCACATCATATATCTAATATGACTTAATTTGCTAACGAATAATCGGAATAATAATCCTTTACTCTTTCCTGTAATTACGGTGTAAATTAACGGTGCGATTGTGTCTCTTCAGGCTTCATGTGTCACGATCAGGGAGCCAGCGCCTTGATTCTGGCACCGCAGCATCAGCTGCTGATCAGCGGCGGCAAGAAAGGCGACATTAATATATTCGACGTACGACAACGGCAACAGAGGCAAAGATTCCAAGCGCATGAGTCGGCTATCAAATGTCTAGCGCTCGATCCGCACGAAGAATTTTTCGTTAGTGGAGCAGGTGATGGTGATATTAAGGTAAAACAAGTCGTTATCTCTTCAAACCGCGACTTCTCAATGTGAATTGTCGTGCACTCTTTCCAAACGGTAATGAGCAAACATCTTGTCCACAGATATGGGGTTTGACCGTCCACTCTCTTCTTTACTCGTTTCCTAGTGAACATCCACGGTCTAGTTTCTTCAAAAACATAGGACAGGTACTGTAGCGTTGTGATTATCGATTCGTTTAAATGCGAAACGGAGATATAACGTAATCATTTGTTTTGCCAGGGCGTTACCCAGTTACATGTGGATTCTGCGGGTCGATTGTTTTCGTGTGGAGCAGATGGTTCGATGAAAGTCCGTCAACTGCCAGAACGCGATTGTGTAATACAAACGCTTTATTAGAATTAAAAAGAGGGGAAAAAAGTTGATGAAAAAGAAGCGAATACCGTGTAAGTATATTACGCAAAAAGAACCGATATTTATTGATTATATACATATACATAAATATGAAAGGCGAATCCTTAAAGAAATTCACGCAAATAATTGGATTGCTGTTGTACGATATATCCACTACTTTTACATACGAACCGTGCAGGCGGTGCGGTATCTCTTTGCATGGCTAGTGTGTTGTAACAAGCTTATATATCGGGTGTTACATTTATAAATATATATAGATATCGTTTCATCGAGAGCTACTTTATTGCATAATAAAGTAGTGAATTTTCCGCACGAATATTGTTGTTGTTGTCCAAAACTGAAACTCTTATAGTCTAAAGTTAGTATGGACTGTAATCTTAGCGTCTCAAAGTGTTTCCCCGATCTAAGAAAAAAAAAAGAAAAAAGAAAACCAAAGCAGCGAGCAAATACACAAATAATTGTAGCGCCAAAAAGGCTGCGAAGACAGCACTGTATTTTCCCTAAAGTGGATTTCGTACGAAGCAACACATAATAACACTAATCGATCATTCCTTTCTCACATGAAAGTAATATTATACGATTCGATAAACGATATGTAATAATCTTTATGTACCTTCATATTTTAATATGTAATATGTATTTATAAATATTTATTTATAAAGATCAGTTGATGAATTCTATCGTTTATCGGCGGATAATTTAAAGATGATTTAGCTGACTTTTTCATAGCGGTTATTGACCATAGTGAAACAAGATGTTTCTTTGTATTAAATAAGAAACTGCTGTTTCTGTATATTATTTGTTGAAATAGAGACAGTGTGCGCAATGTAAGTTATTGTTCTGTAATATAGTTCGATAAATTAGTTCGAACAGGTCCTCATGTATTTAAGGTACTCCACTCCGATGCTTTTTCGTCATTACTACTATACGATACGATATATTCGTAAGATATGTGAAACACGCCGAGCAATTTTGGATAATGAGTAAAATACAGAGCTTGAAATCTGTGTTGCCTTCTAAACTCTTTCTATCTCTTTATCTTGAAATATATAATATAGTCCTGAGAGAGATAAGTGCAATGCAGCATAGTTGCTGCAACGCGTTTATCTTATCGCATATGTGTATACAGAATTATTTGAAATATATATTATAAATGATGAACAAATGATAGAATAATAGTCACGAAAATTACTTTTTTCATATTACTTACATTTGTTTTAACAACTTTACAAATATTTCACAGATGTCTAGATAAATGTATTTTCCTTATATCCAGTTTTGTTAATATCACGTGAATTGTGATCAAGCACCGTTCGATGTGAACTTGTTTAAAAAATGTGTAACGCCATAATTTTTAAATTAGTATTGTTTCCGTCGCTATAAATTTTAGAACTTTTCGCAAGTAATTGTTGCAAATATAGTATGATTCTGTTATATATATATAAACCATGTATACATAAAATTATAAGCTATAACAAAGGATTTATTTTTGTTAAATGCACTTGTTGAATGACACTTTTATCAGTTCATATATACATATATATATATATAATAAAGTTAAATCCGCTGTTTGATTTACACACAATGCACTTATATAGATACTTATTAATCTTTTGCACTTTATTTCAAAATTACAAAATCTTCACCATACGAATAATGCAGAAAGAATAAATAATTTATATTAATCGTCTAATACTTTTAAGCATCTTTCCGTCATGAAACATTATGAAAAAAAACTTACTATATAAAAACAAAGCCAATATTTATACAATGCATATACATATGTAATAATGTAATATTTTATGTGAACTTTTATTTGAACCGCTATATACGCAGTCGATGGCATTGTATACTCGATTATACAATAAATATGTGCAAATTATAAGTATTGGAAATATCCAGCCTTTGACAATATATATATACTATTCGTTATAGGGATACACTGTGTTATTGTTAGAGAAGATCACACAATAATACATGGTATTTTGCATAATAAGGATGGAGAATAATGAATACTCGGAACACACATACTTGAACATAAATCCTTTATTTAGGTTTTTCCATGAGTTCACTTTTTCGTATGGTTAGGTAATTAACATAATGCAGTATTATAAATTATTATAATATTAGAAAGTGAAACATATCTCTACTGATGTAATCATCGACGTAATATCCATATTCTCATAGAATATTCTTTTATGGGCGACAACGCTCCAAGAAACGCGGATACAAGCACACCTCGCGTATGTGATATCTGTTCAACAGCCAGCACAAAATTCGTTCTAAGCCCAATCCGTAACCGCCATGAGGACAAGATCCATATTTCCGCTGTAAAGTAACATAAGTAATTATTCGATCTATAATATTATTCCAATTAAAATTTAGAATTTATCTTCTTCGTATTTACCTGGTCTGTGTACCAGTAGTACGGGGCCGGATCAATGTTTTCGCGGCTGTAACCCTCCATCATCTCCTCATAATCCCAGATACGCATCGAACCGCCGACGATTTCACCCACATTCGGTAAAAGTACATCAACAGACTCCGTTAAGCGTCTGTCCTCTGTGCAGCGCTGCATGTAAAATGACTTGATTTCAGCGGGAAAACGACAAAGCATTATCGGCTCATTGATAGCATCGGTCATTTTTCTTTCTGGCATTTCTGGAATGTCCTATAAAAGATGATAATAATTATATGTTTTGTTTGAATTTAGATGATAAGAGAGATACATAAACTTATTCGTACTTCTCCAAACTCATAAAAACTGCCATCTTCTTTTGTGATATTGTTTTCTCTTAGATATTCAATCGCATCGCTGTAGTTCATTCGCTTGAAAGGCTTTTTGGGTACTTGAAAGTTAGGATTCAATTCTTTGACAAGATGGCCATACGGCGATTGTAGAACTCTTTCGACTACGTCGCAAATTAAATCTTCTAGTCGATCAAGTAGATCATCAAATGTGATAAATGCACATTCTGCCTCAATATGCGTGTATCTATAAACATTAATTCAATATTTAAAAGTTAATTCCAAAAAGAACAAAAGTATATACCAACTTCTTTATAATGTAAAATAATATATATATTTATATACGAACTCGGCAAGGTGGCGACGTGTTCTCGATTGCTCTGCCCGATATGATTGGGCAATGCAATATACATCTCCCATGGCTGGAAGGCATGTTTCAAGATATAATTGAGAACTCTGAGTAAGAAAAGCGGTTTCCCTGAAAACAATACTCAATTAGTTGACTCATATAATTGTGTGGTTAATAACTCGGTCTATTTATTTACGCATACCCAAAATAATCTAATTTGAAGAGAGTCGAACCACCCTCTACTTGAGTTTGCACTAAAGTTGGTGGAGTCATTTCATAATAACCACGCTCTTTATAATGGTCTCTGAATGCTTGCATTATTACAGATCTCATAATCAAGATTTTTGATGTCTGAAATTAACAATCAATAATAATGATATAACGAATTTATCTACAAATCCAACAGAAATTATATTAAAAACTTTCTATAAGAGCGCATTAAAACTTTTTTTATCGTACATTTTCACCTCGAATCATTATATGCCTGTTGTCCAATTGTACTTCGGGAAGAGCTTCTTCATTCAATATTGAATCGGCGCCACCGGGAGGCGATGGTCCAACAAGTTTCCAATAATCAACGCACAATTCGTGTCCATCCGGTGCCTGAAATTAAATAATAACATATAAACATACCTTATCCAAATATGTAGCACATCAATGATTTAATATACGATATAATATGTCAAATGTACATTTTTCCCTTCAGGAACAGCTTTCAAGACCCCAAACAGTTGAACAGCAGCTTCTGTGGCAAGAGTCAAAGCATTATATGTTTGACAAAGCTTATCAGTTAGTACACATTGCAAAAAGCCTGTTCCATCCCGCAATGTGACGAACATAAGGGCTTTGCCTATAATAGAAATTGTTCATGAGTTTTGGAATTCAATAAGTCATCATATTACAAGTATTAGAGAAAAACTTAATTATATCGCACCTTGTCGTCTTAGTCTATGCACCCATCCGTATATTTTGACTCTTTGATCCCTGTGACTCAGAGCTTCTTTTATCTTGATTTGTTTTGCTTCCGGCAGAGTCTTATCCTCTTCTATAACAATCGCTTTAGCCTCTTCAAGATTTTTCAATCTCTTCTCTTCATCCTCCAACAACTTCTTCTCCTTCCCTTCACCCTTATACTGTTCTCTAACCCAAATCTTTTGCATCTTTTTTAACTGCGTCTTTGATGCCGGTTCATATTTCTTGCCACTGTCACGCGAGTCCTGGTAGATAATCGGAAAGGGTTCCTTATTGGCATGACGCATTGCTCTTAGAATAGTTTTAAACGGGTTGACCTCTGAACCATCTCCCGTCTCGTCGTTACCATTCTTGTCTGATGTATAGATACCTTGTAAAATATTTATTGCATTATTACATACATTTTCCTACTGCTTATTTTTAATTGTTGTTAATATTGACACATACCGTTAAGTAACGTATAACTTCATACTGTCATTTATATTACTGTTCTTGGGTGCGTTTTGTTTCACGCGTGATGCGCATAATGCATCTCTTATCCTTGTTTAACATTCAATGAAACAACAACAAGGATAAGCGATGCATTATGCGCATCATGCGTGAAACAGAACGCGCCCCTTGTTTGTTATCATTCTTTACTGTAGCAGTTATCACTATCGTTGCATCAGTCTGATGCAACTTACCTGATGATATTACTTCCTTGGACATAGTGGCTGATAAATTTATTTGATAGAAGTATCACTGAATAATATATCCTATAAAAAATATCTTCGTTATTAAATTATAATCTTATTTTACGCTACACCGGTAACCACATGTTAGTGTAAATTTTTAATCACTACAAATATTGCAACAATATTATACACAACATAGTATATTAAATGCTGCACTAAAGCTTTTAAATTTATTATACAGTATATTTTACAAAGTAAATAAATATTCCAACTTATTTTCTTACTCGGTAAGTACTTTATCCAATAAAAAATGAACAAAATGCAACGTGTCGAACACCTCAAGTGACGTTTAACAAATGGCGGGGCCGCTAGCGAAAATCTCAAATTACACGTTCTGTGCAACAGTGCAACGTGCAACGTTCTGACGCAAGTAAAATCAAGCCCTCTGTCGGAATAAGTGTGAACTATGGATTTTTTTCGATGAGTTTTGGAACGCAAAACGTTTATGACGCAGTGAACGCACGCAATATTAAGCCCTCTATCGGAATAAGTGTGAACTATAAATTTTTTCGATGAGTTTTGGAACGCCATTACAACAAAATATGACAGCATCTTTTCTAATTTGCGTTCCAAAACTCATCAAAAAAATCTATAGTTCACAATTATTCCGACAGAGAGCTCTCCTTGAAGGTTCAATTTTTATATTACATCTGCGCGTAAAAAGCGCCCCTTGCACAATTAGGCGATAACGATAGCGATAGCGACAACGACAAGGTTGCCGACAAAGAGCTTTGTCGGCAATCTTGTCGCTGTCGCTATCGCTATCGGCAATTGTGCAAGGGGCTTTACTCGTTAAAAACAGATCTCAATCCTTCCACGAATTGTTTCCAAATTCATCGGAAGTTTAATAAATGAAAATAATATAAAAGTTATTAAATTTTAATCATTATTAAAAATTGAATTAAATAAACTTTAAATATATTTAAATTATATAATATACGCATTGTATTATTTCATTAACTTACTGAAAGTGTATATACAAACCAACAATGCAATGTTGTTAAACAATGTTATTAACAAAACTGATATTACATACGTATTGAAAAAATCATATAAAATATATTTTATTAATATATATTGTTTGCTAATTATAGATATTCATATATTTTATTATAAAGAAATTATAAATCTAAATGTTCTCAGATACATTTCATTTTTGTAGAAACTATGTCTTTCTGCGAGTCCTGCTCTTGACGCTCTGTTCTGGCGCATAAAATGTAATACACTAAAATATAAATTCCATATTATTTACGACACACGGTCATATCATAAGTTAAAGAAAAAAAAAAGGAAATAACGCACCTGTTGATCTAGAAAGCTCATGAGATTAGAGAGCTTGCATTTAAACCCACGTGTTTGCAACATAGAACGCAACTGTTCAATATTTACAGGTTCATACTGCAATATTTTGTTATATAAATCTGTATCAATATTGATTAATTTCATAAAGGCTTCCGAGATGTCCGATGAATTCTCCAATGTCGATAATGACGCGGTTTCGTAAAACTGCATTTCTTTGTTGATTGTTCCTTTTGCGGAACTTACACTATCATTGCTGCAACAAACATAATGTTATTTTATTGTATCTAAAATTTGTATGTATGTATGTATGTAAAATTTCATATTGTTAAAAAGAGAGAGCTCTAATATTTACATTAAATTTACCTATCACGAGAACAAGGGAATTCATCACCACTGTCTTCTGCATTACTCGACTTTTCCAAACTGTTATCATCTACGTTTCGTTTTTTCGATGGAGGACCATCGTCTTCATCGCTCGAAATTTCAGTAATTTGCTGTCCTATTGTTTTTTCAGGCACTAAAGGATGAAGTTCGTTATAAATATGCGTTAACAATTTTACAGCTCTGCTACGTTTTTGTACCTTTAGTCCATATTTCTTCATTTCTCTCTAAAAATTAACAATTCGCTTGTGAAAACAGAAAGTACCTTTAATCATGAAGATTTATCATTGTCAATGAGCTTACGTGTAATTCAGGAGTGCTCATGTCGTTGTACTCAGGCGGAGGTGTAACATCTTTATAAGTTATTTTAGGCGTTTTTGCGTTTCCAATGTTCTGAATATAATTACACTGGAATTGCATGGCTACACGCGTAGATGTAGCCCGTTGATTACATAATCTATTTGTATCAATTTGTCCCTCGGATAAAGATTTTCTTTTTAATTTCCTAATGCTTGTAAAATTTTGAGTCAAAGACGTAGCATTACTATCTAAGTTTCCATCTGCTGCTATATCTTTACATTTGATATTTTCATGATTATTTTTATTATTGCGTTTGCGTGTAGTAACATTTTTTAATTCTGACATATTTAATACATTAAATGATTGACTCTTCTCCAGAATGTGTGGTTTCTCATATTTATCAATATCAACGTTTGCAAGATATACGTCGTCTTCTAAATTAAGAGAAAAGTTGATTGACTTTAATTTACAAGCACTTGTTTCCGAGACATTTTTGGTACAGTGTTCATCTTGAAGCAAGTTTTCCATATTTAAAATCGGACTGCAGCTTTCATTATTTGAAAAATCTGGGCTGGAGGATAGCATAATCGGGCTTGAAACGGATTTCTTTTCCCGATCATCATTTAATCCAGATTTTTGTGTCATAAACGTTATCTCTGTAATATTTAAATTATCTAGATTTGATTTAGTTGCCCTTTGATTAATATCCTTTCCTTCTTCCGTGTTCATCGCTTTTGAAAATTTCTCAACTTCGAGCAATTGATTGCTGTTTCTATTTTCTGTATCCTGTTTGTTGTTATCTTCTGTTTCTTTTCTAGACTGTTGTAGAGCTTGAGATATATTTTCATGGTTGAAGTCATCGTTTTCTGAAACAACACTGAAAGATATGCTTTCAACATCTGTGTCTGATGAAATAATTATATCCGCATCTTTTTGTGTCAAAACACATCGAGTCAAAATTTCATCTTTCTCAGCCTCACTGATGTTATCTACATTGATCGAATCAGATGACGTACTTTTATCAGACAGATTACTATCCGACTTATTTCTACTGATTGCTGTGCGATACTTTGCTATGCTATTGTCCTTGTGATCTCTCATATATTTAGAATACATAGAAATGTCTTCCTCTTTCGTTTCGAAATCAAGGAAGGTTTCGCTAAGCGATTGATTCATCGTTTCAGAATGTTGTGAACATACACCTGACACAGTTGTGACTTGGTGCGAAATGTTCACGTGTTTCTCACTTGGTGAAGTAAAGTTTTGTGTACAATTCAATATATTATTATAGGAAGATTCCATTATCTTCTTAGGAGATAGAGAATCTATATACGAACTATTCGTCTGTTCAACATCTTCCACATGTTCATTAGAAAGGCGAAGATAAAATTCTGGATTTTTGACAGCGTATGATTGCATATGTTGCTCTGTCATAGTTAATCTACCGGGTCTTTCCTTTGTATCAATCGACTGTTCATTGTTGTCGTACGATTGAAGATCAGAGTTATCATGTTTGTCTACGTGAAATGGATTCTTCTGCCTTACAGGAGATACTTGTACAATTGAGATATCTGTAAGATTGTCCATGTTCGAATCTAATGCCTTATCCAATTTCGCGTTTTCGTTCTGAATTTTTTCGATAAATAATGTGAGATTACTTTTCTGTTTAATTATTTCTGAAAGACCATCTTGGGTATATTTCGATTTACTGCTTTGAGGAGTACCAATTAAAGAATCTTTATGTATATTGTCTATAGAAAATTTCAAAGAATTTGATTCGGGATCTGGATCAATTTCCATTAGACTTTCTTCCACATTTTTCGAACAGGTAGGTATGTCTTTGTCTAATTCTGAATATTCTGCGTTCTGGGTTTTTAATGATTTCTGACTACAGATATCAATATCCGCATCTTGTTTAATCAAACTCAGTAATATGTGAATATTGGAATCTTCAAGGTTTTTAGAATGTACTGTAGATTTATCGTTATGTTTCATTACAGGCGTGTCATCGAACAAGTCAGGAGATGCACTAGTTTCCCATTTTACGGGTGTATCGCTTCTGGAGTTTATTTCCTTTTTCATTAAAGCAGAATTTTCGTCTTTCAACACGCACAAGTTCTTTGGAGATATGTAATCGTTTTCAAGAGGATGTAAATCATCATTAACATCCCTCTGCAATAGCATGTTATTAGGGCACTGAATTCCTTCCACAACATCTTGCATACGATTCGGTGATGCGTTGAAAGATTTGCCTAACTTTGAAATATTTAAAGCCGTTTCTACATTTGAATGTACATTTTCTGCATCTTTTTCATAAGTATTATAATCATATTTAACTTCTACGCTAGATTTAAATCCCTTTTGACGCAAATAAGCAAATAAATCATGTATTTTGTACTTCCTTCCTAAAGCTCGGACACCAGATAAAGATGTCTCAGAATCAAGTATTTTTGAATATCTATCGATTATCCCACAATAGACAAATTCGAGAAAGGCCAAGGCAACATCGTAATCTGTATCGAGCCAACAAATCTTTTCTTTTGCAGTAGAAAACTCTGTATCATTAGAAATTACATCAAGTAAAATATTTGTGCAACGTGTGTAGAAAACTAATTTATGCGTCCATATGTATCTGCCACTTTTCACAAACAAAATAATGTCACTTGCAGAACTGTCATTAAGCATATTTCTCCAACTTGTTGCTAGATCGTCAAGGAATTTCTTTTCTTCACAACATATATTGACTGTATTTGAAGAGATCGTTAATGCTTCATCATTGTCCGTTGTTTTTACAGTATGTATTTCCTTTATTTCCTGCATTTGTTCATTATCCAAAGATCTTTCGTTCCTTACACTTCTTTCATTTACTTCCATAAGCTTCACAAGATTCTGCTCTTCCTATAAAGCACAATGCCATTATTATGTGTTTTGTGTATAGTATTATAAAATATATAGGTAATTTGTATGCCGATACAATAGAGTCAACTTACATTTAATTTCTGCTCTTTCTTTTCTAATGGTATTATTTGAGGCGATAAATGGTCTACATAAAATATATCTTGAATTAGAATTAATTTTGTCCTATCCCACAATGTATTCTCCTTAAAGATAATAATATACATATTTTAAAATCTGCAAATGTTCGGATTGGAAGATAATTTCTACTACATAAAAAAAGTATAATTACAATTTTATGTAATTGTTGAAGTGATTGACTCTTTATAACAATTTTCTCTTTAGTGTCGTTAAATTCTTCTGTTTTTTCTGTTTGAAATTTTTGAGTAAAATCCTTATATCCCATAAGTATCTCAGCTATTCTCTCTGTTAAGATACGTTCTCTTTCTACAGCGGTACGTCTTTGCAAAATAGTTGGTTCAATAAGCTTTCCTTTTTAAACAAGAAAAAAAAGAAAGAAAAAAAATCAGAAACTAAAATATAAGTTTCTTATTAGTTGTGAGATTTATCAACTGCATCAGTTAATATATATAGTTACTTTTCCTAGTTCTACTGGTAGGCCAATTATTCGTTGGTAACGTGTTTCTACTGCTACTAAACCCAAAACTTTGCAACGTCGCTTTCTGAGGACATTCCGTATTATTATCTGGCACCGATGGATTAGAGGATATGGCCACGATCTGAACTTCGTCCCACTCTTCCATTTCCTCTTTTTCACACAGAGATTTGGAAAGTGCTAAAGCAAGCTGCAGATCAGGGTCATCACGCGATGCCTATAAAAACCATCATTTAAAGAAAGCTAGTCTAAAAATATTTATACACATTGTCTCGCTAACAATTTATTCGCTTAGATTCTGAGAGGATTATCTCAATTAAATTCCAATCAAGTTCTAATAATCTGACAATTTAAAAGTCATCATGTTGATATTCAAATGATTAAATACCTACTACCATTTTACGTGGGGCAGGTTTCTTCTTGTCTTGTAATAGAGGAGCAGAGAGTAGCCCCAACGACTTCCTTTCTGCAGCCTGCCGTTCATGCAGCTCCACAGCGTCCATTAACTTCTTTGTGGACACATTATTTTTCGTAGCACAACTTTTCATATGTACAGTTTTCGAACTTTCATCTTTAAGATTTTTTAAGCACAATGGGCATACGTAAGCCGTTTTCGCATTTTCGTCAGTCGAACACTGCGGTGATTCTAATTCTTTCTTTTCAGATTTGAAAAAAGACGATTCGATCAGTGGTTGTTGTACATCGCGAAAAATCTTTTTATTCTGTAATGACTTTTTGCTCCTGGATATTTTTTCATTGTTAATATTTTTAGATTTAGAGCGGAGTACTTTTTTCTTGGCTTTATCTGAAAGTGTATTCCTAATTTTCGACTGTAAGGAATCCGTTCTTTTTGGCGATTTAAAATCCAATATACTGTCGTCACATGGTGATTGAGACGTACAAGCGGTATCATCCTTGTTTTCATTATTGGAATTATCAGAAAGATGAGCCTTATCCATGCTGAATAAAAAAATGTTCTAATGTTACTTTAGATATTTTGTGCTTCAAATATCTCTTATTAATACAAAGAATAAACATGTTTGAGAGATAAAAATTTAACAGGAAAAAAGAATATAATAACAAAACCATTGTAGGAAGTTTTTCTTACACTTTAAATGTATTTTTTCTCATCGTATGTTTTCAGAAAGGTACATGTCACATTAAGTCAAACTACAAAAATGATCAATTTAACATTTCACATATATATCATAATACCTTTCTTTATAATTTTTCCTTAATCTCAATCTTCTCTCCGAACTACCAGGCTTACAGAATCCATCCTTTTCAACCTCCATTATTGTTGTATGAACTTTAAATGTTTTGTTGTTTAAACATCAGCTTGTGTATCCTTCGATTCGGCTTCCTCTTTCGCTTTAGCCTGCTGCCTCTCAAACAGCTTTTCAATAGGGCCTCTCAAAAATGGAACTGCAAAATAATCTTCTAACATAGATCGCTCGTCTTCGGAGAGTTGGGCTTCGTACTCCTTTATCACTTCGGGATCACAACAACTGCAGAATAAAATTTAGCATTAAAATGGAGTAGGAACTTACATCCACCGAACGAATTAATTAAACGTTAACAGACGTTACACCGTTAAATTAATGGGAACTGAATAAATGAATAATGCAAATCGTAAAATTAAACGTCTGCAGAGTTCAAGCCAGTATATATAAAAAAAAATATCCTACTGTCTTCTATAGGAAATGTACATCGCTCCAGCGAAACAAAGGGTTATGAAGAGCGACCCGAGTCGAATATATTTCTGCAGCGGCGTGTTCCTGAGTTGGCGTGGTTTTCTGTACGTCTCGTCCGTGGGATCATGAAGCATTTCACAGAGATCGTGCGAAAGAAGGAAATTAAAATAATACCAGCGTGCGACTACAGGCGGCAATAATTCCAGAATAGGACCGTGGCTGTGGCTGTGGCTGTGGCGGGTAACACTAACCTAACCTAACCTGAGTAACCTGACCTGTTTTCAGTTTCCACTTTCCACGTTCCATCGTTCATCCATTATCCATTCGAGTCAGCATCACGCAATTACAATTATATAATCTATTTATTTATCATCCGATTTAAAATATCTGTACTGAACATTAATAATTTTAATCTGTAAATCTGATGTTGATCTTCATTAACAATAATATTCGAATATGTGTTAAAAGCATTGAAATCTTTTAAAATTATTGCCTTCAGTCCATGTAACGTGCATTTATTAAAATAATAATAAGAATATGTATGAAAGGTTACTTCGTACTTTTATTGGCATGAATCAGTTCACATAAATGGTATATGTTCGTATATAACTCATCTGTGCTCGATAAAAAATCTGCCTTTAACCAACGATATTCCTCGCGCAAATTTATAATAGTTGTACGATATATAACTTGTATTTTATAATATCGCTTATTTCAAGTTCATTGTATCACATTTCACAATATAGAGCATTATGTCATTTAAATGCATCTCTCGAGTTCACAAGCTTCGATACATTTGATGCAATCTTAGTTATACGCAATTCACATGTAACGCACGAAGAATAAGTAATTACAATATAAGATATCGATATCGTGAAATTGGTAAGACAGCTAATAAACAGACCATATTGCACTTTCGACTTTCCAAACATTTTTGAGATTGAAACATATAGACATAACACAAGTATGCAAATACAATACTTATATAATACGAATATAACATATAGGGCAATCATTCGGACGTATTATATATATATATATAATACGTCCGAATGATTGTGTGCCCTATATTATATATATATCTCAAAAAATGATTGAAAAGAAGATTGTAGATAGCAACGGAATCTTTTAAACGATAACGTAATTCTGTTGTATTTCGAATAGACAAATACTGCTGGCTGCTGTTTTCCAAAGGTTATAAACTTGTAGGAATCCAGTTAAAATACATGATCATATATCAATTTCGTATGAAATGTTGTCAAGTTAGTAGTATAATGAGCTAAATTTACAGCTATGTGCATCAATAATGTGGAATTAAACTAAATTCATCTAAACAATCTAAACATGCTTTGGTAGAAGCACGATTAATAACTATTGTAGTTAAAATTAAAGAAAATGTAAAGCTTCACATGGAAGTCGGGGACCAAAAATTCATCTCTCTTAATTCCGACGGTTTAGCTTCGAGTACATTAACATAAACGGACGACTTATCCGCCGATTTTTCTTCCTTTCCGATATACGTAAGATTTTGCGAAGATATCGACTTCTTTCGATTAAGTGGCTTGCGGGGTTCCATGTCTGGAAAGAGCTCGTCTTCCTCGTCTATCTTTGTAATGGCTTCTCTGGATTGACCTAGTATGCTCGACAAAATCCAATTACCCTGATATTTTTCTTTATCCGGTATGAACGCACCCGTGAAGTATCGATTAGCGTGAATCTTCCTGCGTGATTTTGGTGAACTATCAGGAGTTCCTGTCGGCGATGCTAACGGTGACGCTGGTAACGACTTGCTGACGCTTTTCACCGAATTGTCCGTCTGCTGGGAACGCGAATCCGACGTGAATACCTTGGTGAATTTACCAGACATCATTTGACTAGCTACATGAACGATTGATTTGCCGCAAAGAGCCGGTTCGCCATGAAAACCGTCATCTGTCCCTTGTGACTTGGGCTTTACAATTCCGCTCGTTGAAGCTTTGTGCGTTCTGATATCACCAGCTAAAACGATATCGAAAACGACAAGTATTGGTCAGCGCGACATTGCAGAAGAATATATGTATAAGACCTTTGACAAATATACCTTTATTTTCAACCGGTATAAACGGTTGACATGGCAAAGGGTGTTTGCTAAAATCAATCTGCTTGACCTCTTTCAAATCGGAAATGGATTTTTCATTCGTTATCTGGTTCGTGGAGCTCGCAATATTTTCATTCAACACCTCATTTACGATGTGTTTCAATCCGTGTTCTGGTTGAGTATTTTGCGATCTTGGATATCTTGCATAAAAGAAACTGTCGTCGTAAGACGGAGGACTGAACGCGGCTTCGTCAAAGTCAAATCTAAAAAAATATATATATAAAATTACATCAACACAGACTGTAATAATAAACGACTGTTGTCATTAACATAAATGACACATAGATTGCAACGCTACTTAGAGCCCTTGATTAATTTGACAGTTCCTTTGTATTATTAAAAATTTCAAAACTAAATTAGTCAAAAATTAAAAAAGTACATTTTTCAATAAGACAACAAATATCATTAAAGGAAATAAAGCAGATTTACAAGAACGATGGAACAAAATATAGGCAAACGTTTAACTATAAATAACACATCGGCTGATTTGGCAGAATACCAAATACATGCAAATAACGCAATAACAATTTTAAACGGACATCTCAATATCACAGCTAGCTAATTATATTATTCGTTCGAATATACCGTCAGCGTCACAATATCTCCATAAAAATGTGTTCAATGATAAAATTTATGAAAGATAAAACCTACCTATTGTCCAGTCTCCCTTTCATCCATTGTGGCAATGAAATTCCACTACCGAGAGATCTGTCTTGCTGTCCCGAAGTACCCATCCTCGTGCAAATTTTAAACCCAAAAGCAAGCCTGAATTCTTTACGTTGATTAACAATATACGAATACGCAAGACGACATGCCAAAGGATGATGCTTTGTTATCCATATTACTCTCGGACAGTTGGTATACGTGTTATTGTTTGTACAGTTGTATAACAAAAAAATTAGTAGCAGCACTCCAGCTTTTTTTTTTAGAGTTTCCAAGTTACCGTTCGACTGATCTGCAATTTGTCAAACGCGTTAAAGGATACAGAAAGATCTATTATTAATATACGACGAGCACAGACGTGCGAGATGAGTCAACACTTACTTTCCTGTTAGTGTTTACGGATGAAATTTTAATAATCCTCATAATTACAACCTGCTGCCACTGTCGACGGAAATAGCAATAAACCAGCGCAATATTGATAATAAGATTACGCCATGTTGATAATCATAATGGCTGACACAGTCACAATGGCTGCTGACGGCGCACGCGCACGATGCGCATTGTGCAGCATCCGCGCGTTCCAAAACCTAATAAAAATTTGAAAACTCATGGAATGTTCACACACATCACACGCACATGCTCACGGAATTCAATGCTTGCGTAACGATTGATGTTTACTGTATGCTCACATGCTTGTCACGTGAAATGATTAAGCTCGAAAGTCCGATTATAAAAAAAAAAGGAAGAAGATATTATATATATATATATAAGGAGGAAGGAAAAATTAAAAAATTTTTTTTAAACACATGAGGAATACTTACGATCGTTAATCAGAAGGCGATTTATGGCATTTAAATGCAGCATGGCAGAGGTGGCAGTGAATTTAAAATCCGTTTGCGACAAGATATCGTATGCCGCCGCGAAGAGAGCACCGGTATTCTTTTCCGTATTTACTATAAAGCACTTACTATTACAATTAAATATATCTTTTTTCTTTTAATGTATTGGATAATTGTACAGAGAACGTCGCGTTTCGAAGCCCAACGCGAAAAGGTTAGATCTTCAACAAATTGATCTCGTTCTTGCAGGAGTATCAATATTATGAACCGCGATTGGTAGCTGTCAGCAAATTGCAATCCACGGGATCGATAGTATCTGCATACGAGGCCGGTCAGAGACATTTTGGTGAAAATTATGTGAACGAATTGGTGGAGAAGGCCTGCAGCCCCTTGATCCTTGAAAAATGCAGAGAAATTCAATGGCATTTTATAGGGACTTTACAAAGGAACAAGGTCAACAAGGTGTTAAGTATACCAAATTTATATGTTGTAGAAAGTGTCAATAGCGACAAACTTGCAAACACGCTCAATAATTCATGGCCAAGATTTCGAAAGAGCGATGACAACAAGTTAAATGTCATGGTACAAGTTAATACAAGTCGAGAAGAAGGTAATGATATTTGTTATCTTTTTCATGTAAGAAACTTACGAGACAAAGTAATTTTTAGCTTAACAAATTTTGGATTTTCCTGTATAAAAATAATTGTGTAATTACAGAAAAAAATGGTTGCGATATTGCACAAGTATCAACCCTCGTAAAGTATGTCATACAGAACTGTCCCAATTTGAAATTTATGGGACTGATGACGATAGGAATGTATGGGTATGATGTTGCAAATGGGCCAAATCCTGATTTTATTTGTTTAAAAAAATGCAGGGAAAAGGTACGCGACGAATTGGGAATTGATATAAAAGATGTTGAATTATCAATGGGAATGTCCAGTGATTATGAACATGCGGTAAGGTTTTAGGACAATCAATTTGCAAATAGATTGAATTGCTAATTGATTTTATGTCTTTATATAAAATACATTATTTTCTATTACAGATTGAGTTAGGCAGTACAAATGTGAGAGTAGGAACTTCCATTTTTGGAAATAGACCACAAAAGAGTAATTGAAAAGATGCAATGTAAATAATGTATTAAATCAATAATTTTACCTCGATGAAAAAGGATATATATAAAAGAACAGGGATGTAATTATCTCAGAGATATGTATGTACAATGAATGTTTCTTCTGCAGTAAATACAGTTAATTTTTTTCTATTCTAAGATTATGAGACAATCGAATATTTCCTTTATTTTAAGATCTTTCCTTAATTCTCGATCTCATGATATACAAAATAAACGTATTATATGTTCTGTCCCTTCGCTCATTTTATTCTAATCTGATTAACAAATTCTGATTTAAAGAAAAATAGCTAACTTAAAATATAGGAAAATAGAATAGAGAAAATTGTAAAAGATATATACATATATGTATACATAATAGATATATGTATACATATGTATTATAAATAAATGTACAAGATGTTAATTAAGATCATTAAGATGTATCAGAATTAAATTTATTACTTTTATATATCGTAGTAATAACTAATTATCTTATTTTTAATTACATACGATATAAATCTTGTTAATAAATACCTATATGTTAAATAATTGGGTTTTAATTTTTAATTTTATAAATTAAGTATATATTGCAATGAAATCAGTGGTAGCCTCAAATGTTATCAATTATTTATAATTTAATAGAATTTAAAAATTATTGACTTTTAGAAATTTGTACAAGGATATTTATAATATTACTATACTCTTTTTGATCTTTCTTATCTTAATCCTATATAGGTCTGCAAGGAATTCTCTCCTTACCTTATTCTTTTTTTACATATTTCTAATATAATTAATAAATTATAACATAAACTTGGTATAGAAACTTTAAATGAGTAAAATCCATAAATTAATGGTTAAGATAAAACAAAAAAAGCATGTTTTTAAATACAAATTTGATATCTTTGTAGTGGGAAATTATGTACATTTTGAAACGAAGACTCGTCTTTTTATCTCTTTATCTTTATTAAAATTTATTCGTAGATTTATGTTAACTAGATATCTTAGCTTTTGTTTTTGAGAATACTATATAAATTCTTCCACACTTCTTTCTTAATCCTTTCTACATATAAAGTTTTATAATTTATATAAATATAAAAATTAATAAAAATAAATAAATTTTGTGGAACTCTGCTTATTAATTTATTATGCGTATAAAATTGATAAAAAAGGGTGCGGTCCAGTTCCAATCTTCAGCCTCATTATGTCTTGCGAACACATATGTAGGTCACCTTCACCGTTTTTTTTTTTTACAGGAGCATGATTCAAATGTATCTTGTGCAAGGTCACGAATTACGCAAGTTGCTCTTAAAAGTTATGGAAGTCAGTCAGTCACTTTCTTCGCAAAATCACAGGCCGTACGCAACAATATTCGCCCGATCGATCAAAATTGAAGCCATGTTTTACAGAGATGCCAAGAATTAAAAAAAAGCTTACTGCTGCAATTTCTGTTCCATAAAATTATGGCGGAAATCAGTAGCTATTTAATTTTGGAAGATATAGCTTAGTCTTGTAAAATGTGTTTAGAACGATATTACGTATTCTTCGACGTTAAACACATATAATTAGGTGCAATTTTATTTGCAACCGGCGTTTCCAAAAAATTCACGAAAACTTTGTAAGAGAAGATAATTTCTGGATTCTAGAAAAATGCCACAATTATTTCTAAAAATAACGTGGAATTTAAAAGATATTTCTCGTGAGTACACTTTTTTTAAGTGCCCCTCCGCACATGTTGCAAACAACGCAACTACGTAAGAAAAAAATAAGTTGCCCCTATAAATGTCAATAAAGAGACGGATCCGGTGCAACTTAACGTAAGCTTGCATCAGACAATCGTAAATGAGGAGATTGGTGCATACTGTATAGTCTCTGTCGTAATATTCATAATGCGAAGCACGAGACATGCATCGATACATTGCAGTTTAACATAAATTTAAAAGTGACATGGGAAATCAAGTTATATGTATCATACATACTTCGATATGCGTGTGTATGTAAGCAACTTTGCAGTCGATATTGTTGTCTTTCTTATGATTTAACGAAATAGAATTGAAATTTATTGATACACAGATGCATTTTTTTACGTTTTAAAATAAATAATAAAATTATACAATGTTATCGTATCAATTGTGTTCTCATGGTTCATAAGAAAAGAATGCGACTATGTGTGCAAACTTGTTTGATACACTATCGAAAGAATTTTTAAGTGACGGTACGTAAAAAGTATAAGCGGTAGAACTTGAATGAATCGATTATAATCGAGTATTCTCGAGAATTTAAATTTAATTTTAAAAAATATATGCAATCATATATCACATCAATACGTACTTGTGATTCTCTTATAATTTAAGTTTTGCGTTTTCAAAATATTTTATCAATCTGTACTACAAATGCAATGTGAATGTTAGTATATGAGAAAAGTTTTGACGTATATTGCAGAAAGAAAAATTCACCTACGATTTCTCGCTTCTGATGTCATAGTGGAACACGGTTGCAGCGAGAAAACAGAAGCCGATTAATACCGATCGTCGAAGGCGTAAAATGTATTCATGGCTTAAGATATAAAATTTTACTACTATGTGATGCAATAACGCCTTACTGTGAACATAGAATGCATACTCGTACAAAGAAGTTTTTGGGAAAAAATGCACCACGCACACTAGACAGGTTTTCTGTAGCATGGGTATAAATAGGCTTAGATTTAGACAGAGCATTCAATCCAATCTTCGTGTTTCAACGGGAAATAGGAAAGCATCATGTTCAAAGTAAGTTTCTTCAAAGCAAAAACACTTCAAGATTACTATTTGTGCAATTCATATTCGTCATTTGTTTAGAAAACTGATAAAAGTAATGAAGCTTCAAAAGCTAAGATTATAGATTATTATATTTCTGGAATTATTATAATATTTATATTAAGTGTAAAGAAAGAGGAGAGGAGAGAGAGTACGCATATGTAACTTATACACCGCATGATTACTAACATTTTAATTTCAAGACAAAACGCGAGATTATCAACATTAAAACTAATATTTCTCATTTTAAAAGAGGCTGGATATATAATCTGAAACAAGACGAATTTAAATAACATTAATATTCCAGATATATAAATAAGACATCTAAAAGAAATTTATAAAGTTCATGAAAGTAAATAAACGTTTTTAAATCTTGCAGCTCCTGGTGATCTTCGGCCTTTTGGCCATCACAAATGTCTACGCCGGCTTGCTCGCTGCACCGGCTATTGCTGTGAAACCAGCTGCCCTCGCCATCGCTCCTACTGCCGCGTGGGGTGCTCCTGCCGCCGCGTGGGGTGCTCCTGCCGCCGCGTGGGGTGCTCCTGCCGCCGCGTGGGGTGCTCCGGCCGCCGCGTGGGGTGCTGCTCCTGCCGCCGCGTGGGGTGCTCCTGCTGCCGCGTGGGGTGCTGGTCCCGCTCTTGGACTTAAGCTAGGCTAGATTTTTTTTTACGTTCAATGAGATATAAGAAACCCGCCGCCAATCCACCAGCAACTACACATCGCAGAATTTACCTTGCCCTTAATATTGGACACAATTCGCCGATGCATCTCTCACTTCTCCCTAAAGTCAATCTTCACAAAATTGTTTTCTTTTTTTATTAGGACGTTTCTTCCCCCCATTCCTCGAAATTGTTGACAAATTATTGATAAACGCGAAAAAATATGAAATAATAATACAATTTTACATATAAAAAAAACTTGGGTGTTATTCTATCCCGCAGAAAGCATTTTACCCCCGGCGCAGCGGCGCCTCTATTACAAATAAAACTCTATCGTAACGACACGTTGCGATAGCTTCCGCCGTATATCATCTCCTTATGACAATTATTCAATCCCTTAAGAAACTAATAGACTTATGGATCTAAGGACTATGGGGGTTGAAAAATCAAGCTTTGATTAAGAGTAAAGTACAATTTTATTGCGTAACCACCTACATTGTAGTGTCATTAATTTGCCACGTACAGAAGTGGTTACAGAGATGTCGAGGATGTTTGAATAAATATATATGTGTATCATGTAAAGTCGCGTTTGATATGGATCGATTTAGTAGGCATAGGCGATTCCGATCGGGCTGCTGTAGCTCATGTGAGACACTTCAACGGCCGGCGAGTAAGCGACTCCGAGAGCAGCTGGGCGTACTGCCGCCGGTAACGCGGGTATAGCGGCCGCGGCATATGGCGCATATGCCAATGGGGCTGGATGAGCAAGTTGAGCGTAGGTAGTGACAGCCGGATTAGTCACGCGGATGTCGGACTTGCTCGAGCTAGAGAAAGGCGTGTCGATGGTCTTCGTTTGCGTGGCCACCTGCGCCAGATTACCGTGGCTTCGTAGAATATTGTCGGATGTCGACGTGATAGCTTGGGGTTGAATGTGCGCTATCGGGGCGAACGGCGCGATCTGGTACGACTGGTACTGCAGGGCGGAGGGCACACCGATTAAACCGGCGTTGGCCGCGGCCAAAACACAGGCGATTACGAACAGCTGAAATAGAACTCTCGCATCGGTTACAATTTGAAACCTTAAAAGCGCAAATTTATTTCTAAACATTATGTATTTCCTATACTTGACAAAATCTAATTTGTGCCGTTCGATCGTACGTACCTTGGCTGCCATTGTACTATGCGTGGAAGGTGGAAGATGCTGGGATGACTTTAATCGCGTCTGAGTCGAAATACGAATGCTACGATCCGTGACAATCGGTACTTTTATACTTGGCGGACAAACGACGAGCCACGCGAAATCTTTCGGCACTCACAGTTCGCCATGGTGGGATATAGTGTCAAGGATATACTTAATATTGCGCCATTGCCAAACGCCTTTACTCCCCGTTGAATCGTATGCCCTTCCGATGATTTATAAGTTCCTAAAATGTTTTTTCTCGTATATAACGTTTTGCGAGATAATATTAACAAATTATCAGCTATTTATCTCTATATATTCCTCACAATATTTAAATTTTATAAATTTCAAAACTCATTACTTAATGCATCGCCTTTGTGAGAGGATGCATTGAATTTCTAAAAATATCACGGTTTAAAGTAAAATTTGGAATTTGTCTAATTTTTTTCATACGACTTAAAACAAATTTTATTTATATACCTTTTATATTATCGCAAATGAGATATGAGCAAAAGAAACGAAGAAAAGCAATATGGAGAACTTACTTCGTATTCTCTCTTTCAATGTAACGTTTCTAAATCTAAGATTTCAATTTTTATTTATATTGTTATACTAAAACATTACATGTGCGAGTTTTATAAATCGATTGGTGCCACACCTTCGTCTTCAAAACTGGAACATCCGGCTCAGCCACGCCTCTCCGAGCGGAAAGTAGTCTAGTAGCCTTGTGTTCCTTCTCAAACTTTTTCTTTTGGGGCGCGCGTAACTCGTTACAATTACATTTCATTCGGTATTCGGGAAACTGGTATCACCAACATTACTGGCATATCTTAATTTTACGTAAATGAAGATAAATCTGCTTCTTTTTCCGATCCTGTATGAATTCCTGATACGAATTCGAGATGCACTTCGGACGCTGAAATTTTATTTGCGAGCGAATAATACGGGAAGATTATGTGTATCATATATAATATGAAAGATAAAGATATAAAATTTATCCGAATATTAAATATATAATGTAGATTTTTATTTCAATTAAAATAAGCAAATAAAGATTACACATTCCTTTTTATTAGCTATATACATCATCAATTCTATTTCAGCTTAATTGCACTGAGCACGTGCCATCATAGAAATTTGTTGCGCCTTCTGCACTATGTCAGGGCAACGTCGTCGCCTTACTAATCTGCAATCTTGAAAGAAACCTTCATTTCTCGGAAATCCATGCGATCCATCAGCATAGGTCACCAAACCTATAGTTATCGAATAAAAAGCATATAGGTATATAACTCACATTCGAATTACAATTGAAAAACAATGCGTAGTCCAAAAATTGTTGTAGTGTTTTATTTATAAAATTGATAATGAATTATCGTAACTCGATTATATACCTAAGCCCCAAACACGACCTCCACGAAATTCCCCTTCAAATTTCATTCCGTCGGCTCGCCAGAACACACCGTGGCCGTGAAACCATCCTTGCATAAATTCTCCCTCGTACCTAAAAGAAAAAGAGAATGGAAGCGATATCGTAGAAATATATATGCATATGCGCGACGGTATTTTTTAGTAAAACGCGCAATCTCGAGATAAACTTGCAACCTAACTTACTTTGCTCCATCAGGAAATACAATGACTCCCAAGCCGGAGCATAACCCATTTTGAAATGCCCCATCGTACCGCGTTCCATTCGGAAGGACTAATAGACCAGCGCCGTGTTTCAATCCCTTGCGATTCCAATCACCGATATATTTCGTACCATCGTCATACTTGTACGCACCATTCTTTGCCACACCTGCACAGACACGCGTATTTTTGACATAGAAGATATTCAATAAGAAAATCAAATATTCTATTTAATAAAAAAAATGCTCATATTTTTTCAATGTTTTGTACATAATACTTCAATTAAATAAAAGTAGGGTTCTATTCGTATCGTAAAACAAATTAAGTAAATGTTACAATCGCATATTCTTACCGTCGCCCATGCCTGCGCTGCACTGAACGCATCCGAGCTAACTGAAGGTCTTAATCCACTTACAAAAATCAATTCCTTATTCAATTAAGAAAGATATCTGGGATAGACAGGCGTAGGGAGATGCTCGGGAAAATATATTGTGGATTAGATATGTAAATAAAGACAATCGCATACAAATTTATAGGTATAACATGTTAATATATTCAGTAGTGAAAAATTTACATTTTTTCAAAATGTATATAAAGTAAGGCAAAAAGATACTTATATAAAATCATATTAGATGTATCTATACAAAACCGAACTGCGATATCGTTCATTCCTTTGACCGTTCTCCAGATGCACCCACTAGATACCATCGTATTCTCGTTTCCACCGCAGCCTTCCTGACTAAACGTTTGCGATCGTCAACTAACACCCCCAATTTGTCTAACACACTCTGCTTGTACGGATTGATCAAAATAGTGGAATAACTAGTATAATGCGCCAGGCATTCTAGAGCCGCAATTCTAACACCCTATTAATACAAATATAGATTATAGCGATACGATGCGAATTTGAAAAGTTGAAGCTAATGCAAATAATTACCATGATCCGATGCGTTGATAATTGCATAAGCTTTGGTATAACACATTGTAAATTATCAGAAAATACGTCGTGTTTAGTGTCAAGCAGAAGTTTAAATGACGTCAATGTCCAAAGAACTAAATGCTCATTACTAAGAGATAGAGACTCAATCAACAGCGGTACCAACTGACGAAAAAATACATTAATTGAAATGTTCTTTCCATTGCAAGAGAATGTTATCATTGATGCATTAATAATAAAAACTTACCTCGGTTAAATGCAAAAATAATAATTCTTCAGGCATTTGTTCTAGTAGATGGACCAAAGCGATAAGATAATTCTGTCTCATCGCGCTTGCAAAATTAATATTTTGTCGCAACAAATATTCGAACACTCTTTGTTTATAAAAAATTTTCACGTCGCAGAAATTTTCCGTTATTAAAATATCCTCGTGCTTACTTACTAAAATTTGATATTGTTCGCCTATAAATTGACCTATTTCATTGCGAGTTAATAAGTGCGTAAGCTGTAAAAACAAAAATGAGAAATATTAATTCACCTATATTATCCGTATAACCAAATGTTAAATTATTATAATTATATTTAATCACACATACATTCTCCAGAAAGTATTGGGACTTTGCGTATCCTCTCATGACGAGTGCTTTAGTCATCCAAATTTGAAAGTTAACCGTACGTTGCTTTAATTTAATGTCACTGTCCGTACTTAAATTATTACTTATTTTGTCTTCTAGATAAGATACAATTCTATCGACATCTGACACTTTCATTTTATTTAATAAAACAGATAGAAATTTACAGCTCGTTTGCCTTATATCCGGATTGCAATTGCTAGTTGCTAGATTATACAGATTTTCCACCGTATTATTATTTATGTTCAAATTGATATCTTTCCGTAAAGAAATGAAAAGATTCATCATTATAGTCACATCAGTTTCGGGAATTTTCGTATTTAAAGCCACAGCGTATTTCGTTACAATCGCACGTTGTTCTTCGATCGTAAGATTTCGTATAATTAACTGGCAGATATTAGATATCAACATTTTATGATCAACATTTGTCTCATATGAAATTAATTTATCAATAATATGACATTCCTTGTATAGAAATTGATGTATGTTGTAATCAGATTTCTTTAAAGCAATTAGCTTCTGGATATTCAGTAATATTGTGATACGTATATCAGTATTAACTGCGTCTGTTAACATCGTAACAATTTTCGGAAGTATTACACAACCTAGTTCACGTATTTTTGCAATTGCCGATAAAGCTTTTATCCTTCGTTTTAATAATTCTACTTCCGTCTCATCTGAAACATTTCGTCAATATCACACTTCATATATTGATAGAAATAAGTTTATATTAACTACGTATTTGTATTTAACTTACCTGTATTCGACAACAATCTCTCTTTAACTAACATTGATATTTCTTCAAGATATAACGCAGCAAAATCTATAACAGTTGTATGACATGTGCTTTGTATTTTATCGCATCCTGTTTCAATTTCATTGCATATCGCATTATATAATATAGAGCGTTGTACATCGTTTAAATATGCCTTTTGGATCATTAAACCAAGGAATATTTTACTTTTTAGTTCAGTACTTTTTATTGTCAAGCCATCTAAATACGTTTGAGGTATATTTGTCCATGATAATTCTGGAATATCTAGATTAAATTTCATTATATTTATGTAATATATATATATATATATATATAAAATATCAGGATTGTTACATTGCAATAAGCAATAGTAATAGTGCAAATGACATCATTATTCGTTGTTTCAACTTACCTTGAATGCAAATGTCGTAATTAGAACATATTTTCATAAAATTATTTAACGTTTCTATCAATGCAATTTTGTCGTTCAATGAATTCATTGTAGAATATTGTCCGATACATAAAGGTATTACAGCTTGCAAGATTTGTACACATATCGTTTTGTTAATTGCAGCTATTGTTTCCAGTAGCGTTTGGGCAGGTCTGTACAAACTAAGTTGCACATCGCACAACGACGATTTTATATCGGCAATTATCTTGTCAATAAAATTTTTGCAAACTGTTTCATCGACTGATATAACTTTAATTAAAAATGTCATGGCTTGTAAAGCAGCGTCTCTTATTTCAACATCTCTCCCTGGCACTATATCTTTCTTTAAAGTTGTCCATAGGTCTGGTAAGCACAATTTTATTTTTAACAGCCCAAACGTTTGAACACTTTCACGTAATAGATTTAAGGAATCGAGTTTGGCAACTCTGAGAGTAGAATATGATTTGTCAATTATAAGAGGTAAGCAATAATCTGCAAACTCTGGAACAGCGCATAAGCAAGGCGTCAATTTCTCTGCCAAATCTTCCCGCGATACCCTTAGATCCTCCATGCCAGACTGTAAACATTTATAAATTACATATTTGTTACCTTATAAACATTATGTTGAAAAATAAGATGGAAAAATAAATGTATACAATATAATTACAGGATTAAAATCAACTGGAAAATAACATGCCAGAACTTCAAACATTTCTTCGGTCAAATGACCTAATGGAAATTCTTTTAAAAACTGTGGTAGCATATCAAACAATAACACGAGGTTATTCGGATCTCTTTCACCATCCATAGAGCTGATAATACCATAAACTAAATCTGGTCCCATGGATCTCAGATCATGTAATCTGTTTTCTATTAAACTTTTTAGTATAAGATATATTTTGCGACGTTCGGGTAACAGTTGAGATTGACACTGAACGTGCTCAAACATAACTCTTAGTAAGGATGACGATGCGTTTTGAGGTAAATGAGTCATGTTCGCCTGAAAAAGAAAAACAAATAGTTATGACAATTCAACGAAAGAGAAAAATGACGCAAGAGATAAAAGACGAATGCTCACAATTGCTTGAATACCGTTCAGTACAGATGGTATAATGCTATAATGATCCTTCATCCTGTCGCAATAAAACGTTGTAATAAAACGCAATTCTGATTCAGTGAGATAATCTTGGGGCAGCTGTGACAAAACGGAGGAAAGGGCCATAACTCCTTTCTCCCTCGTAAGAACATTTTGGTCTGTCATGTAAGAACCTAGTGTCTCCACAAACGTGCAGAGTTTCATAGAACCCAATTCTATTTCTAAAACAAAGCGTTTTAATGTCTTCCACAATATAATTTTAGACTATGATTTTTATGACTACGTACATTACAAAATTTAGATTTCAATATACTCATTAAATCAAGAGATATAACAGTGATTGTGGAAAGATTCAAGTTTATATAAAGTTCATATAAATATGTGGTGCGCAAGTTGAAATTATCATATTTCTCTAGGTTAGAGAAATAATAAAATTAAGAAAACCAAGTATATTATTTGACTCCCGAGCTGTATTCGTGTATAAAATTTAATTTTTGTATCTTTCTCTCTTTTTAACTACTGACTCTTTAAATTTTGTAGCATAAGTACATAAAAAAAATATACTTTACAAGACATTTTTATTTTTTGTAAAATACGTACCGGAAGCTAAATTCCTGCATAATGAATTAAGAGCTGCTGTATCTTTGAAACTAATATCTAATCGCTCTTTTAAATCAAAATTCGGAGACGAGGCCATAACCAAAAACTGTTGTTTACACGAGACATTCAGCACATGATCGAATCATTCTTCTTCTTCTTCTTTTTTGTAGATGGCACCACTCGAATAGCGCGCTGAGCGCTCTGCGGTCTGTGCGCTCACTGCGCTCAATGCGCTCCAATGCGCAATGCGCTCCGTGCGCTCGTATTGCATTGTTTTGTGTGCCGGGATCTATCGCGTCTTATTTTTGCGTTTCTAAAGAGCTAACAACACCCCACGACCCCACGTGCACACGCCAGTGTGTAATTACGTTTATTAATGCTCGCTGTATTTTGTATTTTAATTGCAGTATGTTGAATGTCGTGAGGTATCATACGAAGGTATTAGGCGCGTATAACGCAACGAGACGCATACTTGGCCGGCAACACCTGTTTACAAACGCAAAAACCGACGTCGTGCGACGTAACGACGCTTCTTTTAAGGAATACTGCTCGAAATTGCTATTACAGAAGGTAACGCACTCCGACACTCAAGTATACCTGCTGCGTGTGCAATTTAAATGAGTTTAATAAGAACGATGTCAGTGTGTACTAATTTTACTGCATTTAACAATTTACAGAGACCACTGAAACAACCGAACGTTGCAATTCGTAATTATGCCGCAAAACCGAGCGGTAGAAATGACAAAATTGTGGGATATTGGTTGCTCACCTGCGGTGGCATGGTTTTCGTAGCGGTCGCACTAGGTACTCTCATTTATTTTGTATACTATCACTATGTCTGCGTCGTAGTGAAGAGCATTATAGAAAAGACGTATGGAAAGTAGAATCTCAAATGTGACAGCCTTCTCTTTGGTCTAATAAATCAGTACCTACATGCAATTCAAATTTATGTAACATTTAATTGTGTGATAAACATCAAGTACATGTTAAGGTGAAAATAAAATGTATTTAAGAAACAACTGAAGATCATTTCTCCTTTCTTCTATGTATTTAGGTGGTATAACAAGACTCACCGAATCGGGCTTGTCTATGGTTACCTGGAAATTGCTGGGAGAGAAAATGCCTCTGAACGAAGCTCAATGGGTCTCGGAATTTGAGCGTTACAAACAATTTCCTGAATATAAAATGTAAGAGACAACGCGTTAATACCAAAGAACCAATATAACTCACAGAAATGTATAGATATGCCATTAATTTTGCTGTAGAACCAACCACGGTATGACGTTAGAGGAGTTCAAACGTATTTGGTGGATGGAATATTTGCATAGAACATGGGGACGTTTAATCGGCGCTGTATTTGTAATTCCGGCAACATATTTCTGGTATAAGGGTATGCTAAAACGCGGAATGAAAATGCGCGTCGTTGCCTTAGGATCGCTAATCGGCTTGCAAGGACTCATGGGATGGTATATGGTTAAATCTGGATTGGAAAATCGTTTTGTAGAACCTTCCGACGTGCCGCGGGTATCGCAGTATCGTTTAGCTGCGCATCTTGGATTAGCATTGCTCCTATATACTGGATTTCTTTATAATGCTTTGGATCATCTGATTCCTGCTCAAAAGCTAACTGCGAATTACTCTAGTACCACAATCACAAGTAATGCCCTGAAGGCACTGAAAAGATTTAAAGGATTAATTCACTCAACAAAAGGGCTAGTATTTCTCACTGCTTTGTCGGGAGCGTTTGTAGCTGGCATGGATGCTGGTCTTATTTATAATACTTTCCCAAAAATGGCAGACAAGTGGATACCCGATGATATACTTGCCATATCTCCTGCATTACGAAACTTCACGGAAAATCCAGCTACAGTTCAATTTGATCACAGAATTTTGGTAAGTTGTGTAATACGGTCGTTAAGCGTGTTACTGTGCCTACATTATTTCACGTGTATATCATTTATGCAGGGAGTCACTACTATAGCATTGATAACTTGTTTGGGTATTTTGTCTCGTAAACATAAACTTCCTGGTCGAGGAAGAAAGGCTGTGGCTGCGGTACTTTGTGCGGGTTATCTTCAAGTACTTTTAGGAATTTCGACTTTATTATACCACGTTCCTCTATCGTTAGCTGCGTCGCACCAATCTGGTAGTCTTATACTTTTAAGTACTATAACTTGGCTGTGCCATGAGTTGAGATATTTAGGAAAATTTGCTAAATAAATTTGTAAAATAGTAAAAATAAATATAAATACAGGTTTTTATATAACATTTTTACAGATTAAAAATAAAAAATATTTATTTACGAAACAAACGTAGTATTTTTCTTACTTATTTCCACGTGTTATAACTTATTATCTTATTATTATTATATCAGTATAGTAGGATATAGAGTTTTTCAATGCTTTCATAACGTTTTCGCGCTTTATTTCACAATATATGTTATAATAATTAGTAATTAATCTTAGGAACTATTATATACACAACTTCGTCTTCTAAACAACATGTATATTATCAAACATATGTAACACGAAATAATTTGTATCATTTTTTGTGTAATTATGATCGGTTTAACGTTTACAAGATGCGACAAAATTTCAAAAAATATCAGTGCGCAAAGATCGTGAAATACATACGCATAACAATTGTAAAATATATGCGGAACAAAATTTAGTGATTCAATATCAACTCAATTAGTCTGAAATATATATTGTCCCTAAGCGAAAAATAACTCTTTTATGTTATCAGAGATATAATTTATTATTTAACTCAATTCTTCAGAAAATATCTTTACATATAGGGCACTTAGTCTATTATGGCCAATTATTTGTTGATTTTAAAATACTTCGCATGCATTGGTCCAATACAGTATTATTAATATTAAGTACCATTTTTATCAGGCAGTTAAAATTACATTTCATTATTGTAACAATTTTTATTTACATAAGAGTTATTTTCTTCCTTTCCTATTTTGGCGACGTTTGACATCATACTTTTGCTTAATATTAAACTGAGCGCTAGTATTAATAGAACTTTGTATCTTATTATTCGATACGAAAGAAAGTATTATTCAAAACGGCCAAATTTTATACTAATTATTGTTACACATAATCTACAAGTGTAAATATACGTGAATTATATAATCTAAAAATCTTATTAAATATCTTTTGAACTTGTTGTTACCATATACTTGTGTATAGAGCATACCTTTTGACGAGAGAAATATAATGATTACCGCGCTCAATTTTTACCATACAAGTTGTATTGGTATTTCTATCATAATTTGGACACTTAAAACTGTCATGAAATAATTATATCTGCTAAGCTTAATATCAGTTTGATAAAAAGATTTATTATTATCGTGACTCTTCTGCACATTGAACAGTACTTAATAATTAATACTACATATTAATATGCGTATAAATGCAATTTTACTGATTATAATTTCTTTATAATTCTTGAATATATTAAAGTCTCTTCGTCGCCTTTTTGTGAAAAAAGAGATTTTCACTTTATTGACGTCTTTAGAAGAAAAAAGGAGATTGATATCGTAGCTGGCAAAATTAGGTACCAGAGCTATTAAAACATTATAATTTTAATGAACTAGTCAAAATTGGGCAGTGCAGATTTTTAAATTTTTATACGCACAATTTAAGTGATACATATAAAATACAAGATCATCATGATTAAATCTTATTCAATAATGATAATCATTGACTTGTTTGATGCAAAGCATTCTTTGAGAGAACTCTTTATCTCTGGTACATACAATATATGCAATATATGCATATATAGCAAACCTATTGGTTATATAATTCGTAATTTTGTTTATGTGAGATAAATGCAAATTTACCCTTAGTCTTATTATCATAATTCTCTTCTAAACGATTCAGTTGCCAAAATCTTATTCAACATCTTAACTATACTTACAAAACAATGTTAGGCCTACAAAAATTTAGATTTTTACGAGAAGATATAATGTGAGTACAATAATTTAAAATTATTTTGCTATATAATATGTTAGAGACAATTGGTGTATTAAAACAGAAATATTAGTTCAGTGAAGTATACGTATTATAAGAAACTGAAATAAATTCTTATATTATTTTCTTACGTAAAACTAACTCGTGACGAATATTACAAAGAAATAAGTCAATAGTTGCAAATAGAACCTAGAAGATCGTTAAACGAGCCCTAAGTATACGTATAGTACTTTGCAATGAGTATTATATTTTCTTTTTTTTTCACTATTGTCCATTGAATATAGTTATTCCCCTCGTATTCGTATGTGATGCAATGACAATGACACAAACGGTTAAAAAATTACCATTTCCCCTATTTTGCAAAAACAATATCCTATACTTTATATAATATGTATATATATAAAGTATATATGTATATAACGATATATATTTCTTCTATTATAAAATATTATCTCACATAATGGCCGTTCTGAGTTTTAATGCGTAATTTAATATGTCACTTTTAGTGAGTTTTGCAATCGTAATAAAAGAAAGATTTTGATAATGTGAAATTGCAAAAACTTACGCATTATGAATTATAAAAAAATAGTACGTTCATATATATTTGTATGTATATATATCTTGCGTAAAAATAAATAAATCATTTCAGTCAATTTTCTTGTTGCAGAAAGTACATCATATTGAAGAAAGCCGAATTTATATATAGATATGCTTTTTTTATTCTATTAGTATTTTCTCTCTTTCTCTCTTATTCTTACATAACTTTTTTTTACATTGTACGATAACGCATATGGATAAATATATGATACAGTGAAAATTAATTGCACTTAACTCGCGATTTCATTAAATGGAGAAATTCGTAAATAGAAAATTTTGTCACGTCGAATTTATCCTAAAATGATTTATCACTCGTGATAATTATGACAAAAAAATTAAAAACCATAATATTCTTACTTTGATATATGATTAACAAGTTTTGTTAACAAGCGTAAACGTATGCTTATTATTGATTGCTGATTGAAACATACTTTGTTACGTGTTTATGCATGTTATCAGTTCAACTAGTCTTCGCCGAGATGTTATCTGATTTCTCTGGATTTACAATTACTTGTATTATGTAACCTGGCTGTACCTTCGCTTCTTCTACGTGCATTTTATCACCAAGCAATTTACCACCAAAGAACCACCTTTGACGCGAAGGTTCCAAACCTTCTTGACTCTGTAAGCGTCAATCATTATTATTATTATTATTATTGTCATAAGCAATTACTCTTATATAACATATGTGCACTCAATTTATATAATTAAAGTTATACAAACCTGTAATTTTTTCTTAGCGATGGCAATAGTGTCATTGCTGTAAACAGGTAGTTTAACTTCTCCTAAAGTAGTCGATAGTCTAAGTTTTAAAGTTTGTTCTGTTCCTTCGTCGACTGGTTCTGCACAGAATTGATAAAAGCAACATTGATAAAAAATTGTGCTGTAAATTATTATATTGCGTAAGACTCTTTGAAAATGTTATTACCTGAGCAATCAGCAGGTGAGTCTCTTCCATTGTCTTCTTTTACGATATTAATTGGGTAGGATAAACAATAAATAGGTACTTGATAACGAGTTCCTAACTCGTCGTAACATTCGGTTAAGAAACCATTTGGTACAGAAATGTTAGCCCCGTCTAATATGGCCTGTGCCAACTGATAATCCTGCGCCTCCGCTGCAGTCGCACCCGCCCTCAGTGCGTCCCAAATCTCTTTACGGCCGTCAAACGCTGGCGCGGTGTCCCAAAACTCATCTCGCTTACTTCTCAACTGACCTTCGGTCAGAGGTACATCCGATTTCCATCTGATTACCTCGTGACATAAAAGATGATTTTTTCTCGTATTCCCTATACACATATATAAATCATTTCAATCACAGAGATCAGTAGAAGTCAATTCAAAGAAATCGTCACAATCTCTTTTGTAGGGAATATATATGTACGTTTCTCTTATCGCGTATCGCGTGAAACCGCCTATATCTAAATAACACAAAAATCTACGTTACGACAGTAGATGATCTAATCTCTTAAGTGTTCTTTACACGTTCCTTTTTTTTTGTATCATTTAGACAGTCGTATACTTAATATTCATTACAAAATAACATTAGATGTAACAAGAGTACCTAGTCGAATCTAAAATTTTACGATAAAAAAAAAACTTAATGAATTAAAGACCGTTAGAAAGCGTCAATTAAAAATCAGCCATGTACGTCCTTATAATTCACACTCGCACACCGCCGTTACGTCGATACGATATTACTCCAAACTTCCATTTTTGCAAACGCCGAACTTAACTAAGCAGACACGAACGATACTAGACTTAACGGATAACGTGTACTTCGGATGCAAGGACAAAAATAAAGTTAAAATGACTTCAAGGTTAGCTGATGCCCGATGTATCTTCGACAGACGTGATCTTCACGCCAATCTCACCCGAATTAGTTCTGCTCGAGTTTTCCGACGTATCATTGATCGAGGCATTTCTTGCCCTCGTTATACCTATGCAGCCTCCCATTCTACACAACCGGAGCGAGTAAACATTTCACTAAAATTTAATAACACTTCGCATGCCATTTTCTTCCATCTTATCCAACATTATCCAATCGAACTCCTGCCGTGGCCATATTGCATATATATATACGGAGAACGGAGAGAGAAGTCCGCGAGCGCTCTCAGCGCTTTGAATTTCCAAAGTCGGACGTGCCCGTCCGCTGGCGCTACTTCCTTTTCCTTGCGCGCCGCAAAACGTGGACGTCGAACTACGTAGCCAGCCGCGAGCCGCAAGTATTTCTAATCCCAACGGGTAATACAGATTACAGTCTTTCATTCCGTTCCAAAACAATTTCATCCTATATGCGCCTTGAAACTTGAAACTTGAAATGATTTCCTATAAATAATATACAGTCTTTGACTGAATCGTATATTGATTACTTTAAATGAAATGACAGTAGGTTAACTGCTGTTTACTGTTTACATTGCACTCGTGGACGTAGACCGTTTGTGGAATTAAAAAATCCATTCTCTCTTGTACGAAATTGTTTATAAGTAGTAACGCAAATTCCTAAATTTTCGAAAGAAAATTGACGCTTAATGATTATATCGTACATAATATATAATTTATTATTTTAGCTAACTTTATATTGCTAACAATGTGCGTCAAATCTCTTAAAAATAATTGCAATTGCACTTCAAATTCAATTTAGTAAGTCTGCAATAAATAAAAAAAATTACGGTAATCGCAACAAATTACATACAAATTAGATTTCAACCGTTTATCGTTTTATCGCTTCGTGTCATTACTCCTACGAATATGGTCATTATAAAAGAGATTATATAAGATGAGGAATGGACGAACAATATATCAACGCGCAATATTGCAGGGCGTTCCAAATGGATCAATACGAAAATGCGCGCACGTCCGTTTTCCTCGTTCACCCTCGCAGCTTGCGATAGCTTGCAGATGACTCCAGTGAGCTCGACCAGTGTAATCTCCACCCCGGAGAATTGTCGAAAGTATTGTGTATTATTGTCAAGATAATCCTTTATTCGTACTTCAATATAACACTGATCTTTATTTAAAATTTTATTGTCAGAACTCGAGTTTAATTATGCTGTGATCCAGTGGATCCTGATTCGTGAGAGCGAGCCCGCTCAGATCATCATGATGGGAACCAGATATGCATCATGTAATTACCAAATATTTATTATACATTACTTTCTGTCTGTTAGAGAAAGAAATAATTTTCTTTGTGGTAATTTGTACATATATATATTTTTTTTTAAATAATAAGAGAGTAATATATATTCATCTTCCAATCAATTTTACTAAACAGTAATATATTCAAGTACAGAGAAACAATTTTTAGAAATTTTATCTCATACAAATTTTACATTTACAGACAGTCTAAAGCTCGCTAGTCTACACGACGCTTATCAACGATTACTTTATGGGACTCAGCCAATACCTTCCGGCTTGGACATCGCAAACATATTGAAATATTTTTCTCAAACCTTGCTATGTAAGTGATCGGTGTACAAACGAGAACCGCGTTATTGTTTTCCAATATAATCGCGCTTGAACAATCTATCCGGCAAATGCAATAATAACTATAAAAATTTTCAGGTTTGTTAAAAGAATCATCCGTGTCGCCGTTCGACATGATCAAGTCGCAACAGCTCGACGGAGAACGAATGGCATTATTCCCAAATTTGGATTACAAGCAGCTTTACAACGCGTTGACGCAGATGATCGATGTCGTGCCGTTGATTCACGTCGGTCTGCCAGGTTTAGCTTCGTCATTCTATCATTATTAAAACGCTATTATATGGGATGTAAAATTGGAAGCGTTATACTTATATACTTGATCTCTTAACTCCAAATCCTAAGAAGGATTTTATTGCTATCTCTAATAATTCCCGAGAAAATAATGAAAATAGTAAGACTTAATTCTACGTTCTTTGCATGGTACAAGTAAAAGACGAGTAATTTTTTAGTGTATCATTTACTTTCGTTGTGATTATAGACGATTACTTATAATCCAGTAATTCTTCCCCGCTCTCAGAATATCCTTGTCAATAGGCAACCCTTAATTCTATGCGTGTAATAAGTATAATTTACATTCATTTTTCTAGCGTTCGGGAAAGCCTTGCTACAATGTCTAGCGTGCATGTTGCTGTTCCTCGATCACGATTTGATCGACAATTTATCGTACTTGACTGCCAGTACGATATCGGTACTTCCCGTGGAGCTACATGAAGAAATCGTCAATTATCTCTGTTTTCACATTTTACCGTTCACCATCAGTGAGTTTTTCCGTTACATTTATATTTCTATATGTGTTACTTGTACTTGTATATTATATGATAAGCACACATTCACTCGTCTTCTAAGAGAGAATAACAGCTGCCGGGAGAGAATGTGAGTGTGGAAAGAAAATTTTAGTATTTCAGGAGCTTTGATAAAGCGTAGAATAGTGCGCATTGTATTTTAGGATTAATATAATTTTAGCATAAGAGCTTTAATCAGATTTAACATCTTTATTTTTATGACACGACATTATCCAGATATTAATTAGCTTGCAGCTACAGTTACATTATCAAGATTTAATTATAGCAATTGAAAGCTAACGATAGACTAAAAAAGAGAGATAATGAACGATTTTTACAGACATATTAATTTTCAGCAAGAAAACCTGAAATTGGAGATGAGAGTGCCGCTAGTCAATCAGTGGCCGCTGTTATAATGATGGTGTTTCAGTATTCCAATAATCCAGGTACCATATATATATATACGTGTATTATAACGAAAAGTATAAAATTAATATATTAGTTTAGAATTGTCGAATTAGATAATTAATTCGTGCTAGTACCTCACGCGCTTTTCTAAGATCATTCGTTATATACAAAAGTGTGTGTTTGTGCGAATAAAAATATTAAATTTGTATAGACATGTGTATATTACGAAAGAGAAACGTTCTCTCTTTTCCAGCGCATCACTGTCAATTGCTGGAGTGTTTGATGGCCCTGAAGCCAGGAGTCGTGAAAGACATACTTTGCGTTATCGCCTATGGCACCGCGTCGGCGAGAGCGTCAGCTGCGAAATTGCTGTTCTATTACTGGCCTTCGTTTAACCCAAATCTGTTCGACCGCCGCGCGGTATTGGTAAAATTTGCCAGTGAGTAAAAATATATAATTAATAATTAATAAAGATAATGCATTATATTCGTACATATCTGTTGCGAGCAAGATATAGCTAACAATTCCCGAGATACGATGTGCAAAACTACGTTTCAGATGATTTTACCCCTTTCGTATGCCAACGGGATAGCTGTCCGAATGCCGGCAATGCGGAAGCGGCAAAAGTCTGTTACAATCACCACATTTCCATCACGTACGCCGTTGAATCTCCGCCTCCTCTTTATCTTTGTATCGAGTGCGCGAACGAGATCCATCGGGATCATCCGAATCAAATGTTTAACGACATTTTGCATCCGATGCAACAGGTGTCCATGGTCTGCGAGAACAAAGTGAGCGCGTCGGGTCCGAGAGAATTCGCTTAAGTACTTGAAAAATTTGATTTGATATTTTTATTTTTTGTCTTTCGATCTGAAGAACTGCAGAGGGACGGACAAGTCGGCTATCAGCGTTTGCTTTTCGACGGAATGCGCAAGTTACAATGGAAATCATCCTATAAGATACTGTCAGCAGTGTCACAGTATCCGTCATAACAACCGTCGTGGCGGTGATCACGTTTGTCACACGGCACTTCCACAGATCTCGCAGCTAGACCCGCAAGCGCAAACCTATATGGTTCAAGCGATTGTCAGGTAAGCTGTCATAATCGTCAGTGATAACTGCAAGCTCAGCTAGACACGATATCTTTGTCTTACAGTTTACTCAGAGAAGCTGAACCGATAAGTATCGATAGCAATCGGGACACGACAGATATAAGTGCTGGTACTAGCAATAAGGCTGGCATGGGATTCGTAGGAAGTAGCAGTGCCGGGAGCGGTGCTGGCGGTATCGGCAGTACGTTCGGTCATTGCGACCCTACAAGCCTGGAGGAACGACAACTCCTCGGCAGATATGGCGTATGGCTGCTAGTGGGACTTTGTACCCCTAACGAGGATACCCCGGTTGAAATACTGGGCCGTTTATTGTCAATGTTATTTCATTGGTTTCATATCACTGCCTACTGTTTCGATGGTATTGAAAAAAGACTTATACACCTTATCTTTTCTGTTGGTAATTTAACACTTTGCATATATACACTTTACTCAAGTAGACGTAGAGAGCCAGACGTAGGTAGTAGCGTGGTATGTCGGCTAAATATGTTGCAATATGTACAAGATGTAAGCATCCTCTGTATACACACTGTAAATATGTGAAATGTATGTTATGTCAGCCTCCATATTTGTCTCCAGAGAAATATGTTGATATACGAATATATCTGTTTCCGAAATTAAGCCAAAATATACCTGAGATATTTAGCCGAATTTAATCTATTCTATCGTACAAATTAAATGAATAGAAAATATAGATTCGAGACCTTATTGATAAAAATTGCATGCAATGTATTAAATATATCAGCACACAACTCGACACATATTTAAAATTTGCACTTATTGTTAAATGTCGAATACTTGGAAAAATGTAGTCTTCCCATTACTTGCATGCCAGAACGTCGGGAAACGATAAATGTCAAATCTGTGTTCCAATCGTATTATGTGTCGCTAGATTGATAGTTTAACGATAAATCACAATAGTATTCCTGAATCAATTTTAATATTTTCACCTTCTCACGATCAATTTCTCAATCGATCGAAAATATTTCAGGACAAGCGGAAAGCGCGCTTGAGAAGTTAAAAACGGAGTACGTTTGCGAGTGGCTGTCGGAAGTTATGAAAACCCACTACGAAGTATTTATTTCCTGCCTCCTACCACATCCTGCAGACTATGTCAGAGTCGGAGGTCATTGGTAAGGGAGAGACTCGCATTTTTACGAAATAAATAAAATCTTTACACAATATATATAATTAAAATTATAATATGTGAATTTTATGATTTGCATCATTGCGATTACGATTACGATTAAATTACGTTAACATAATTGATATTACTTGTAATTTTGTCGAAAGGGAAACCCTGGCTTCACGGACGTCGCATTTGAAGGACGGACTGCATCGGCTATTCTGTCTGGTACCGTACGAAGTGATTACGCCCGACGTATGGGACTACGTGATGCCGCATTGGATGGAAGCGGTGGTGAATGACGTTCCCGAAAATGAACTTCACGAGCTAAAGATAATATTAAGGCATGCGTTTCGAAGAGATCTTTGTAATCGTATTTAGAATTTTCAGCTTACACGAAAAGATAACTGTCAATTCATATTGCAGCAAGATATTGGATCGGGATATGAATTCTTTAGGATTTGACGTGAAGAGAATGTACAACTTTATAGCGAAGCGGTTCGTCAATACGAGCGCTAAGGTGCAAGAACAGGCCCTTAATTGGTTGCAGACTCTTACCATGTTGGAAATAACATTACCCCTGGATCAATTGTTTACAATATTCAGCGACGGAATTGCCGTTATGCAGTCGATGAGCTCGGCAGAGTCAGAATTAAAGCCAAGCAAGTCTACGAAGGAAGACGATGTAAACATTACATGTACGCAATTATAATTATTATAATAATACTGATTGTCACTGTATTTTCAATCGATCCAGAACCTCTTGCCAAAAGGATCTATATTTAAAAATGTTGATTTTTATTATCAATTAAATGCACTTTCTCTTGCAATTTATTATTTAAAACCATAAGTTTGCCGTGTAATCTTACGCATGGCTTTAAAATGTTTAGGTCCCATAGTGGAAAATGCGTCAGGGAAATCAACACCACTTTCCGATGATACAGTGCCAACACAGAGACACATGGAATTTACGACAAACGCAGAACTTAATTTATCTTGTTGTATTCTCATGCTTGATATATTATTGAAACAGGTGAGATATAAATCTCACAGAATCATCTGTATATTAATGATAGATAGAATTTCTTTTTATTCTTACGTAATGAGAAAGTAATGAAAAAATTGTTTTTGGCAGATGGAACTTCAAAATGTAGACAAACATACCGGAATTAATACACGAGTTTGCCGAGATGCTTGCTATTTAATGAAGTCTATAGTTGCGTCAAATTGGAACAATTCTCACGTCTGCGATACGTCAGACGTGAACATCGAATGCTCCTATTGCGAGTCGAGAGTGATCTGGCACCAATTATGTCTACAATTAATTACTTACATGGCACCGGAAAATCCGGCGTATCCTCCCGACGTTAGTTGACTTTATAATTCAATTTAATTTATAATTATAGTGCTATAATGATAGAAAGATGTGATAAATAATAATAAATAGTAATTTTTTTTTTTTTTAATATTGGAATAATTTGTTAGACGTAAGACAAAAGAGGAAATTAACAGTTTTTTATATTTTCCAGCCAATCGTGGATGAAACCGCGGAGGAAAACGCTCGTAAAAGTTCACCGGAAGCGACAAAGAAGGGCGATTCAAAACCGGATGTAGTCATCAACATGCCAGTGCCTGAAATGCATTCTGTCGGCGGGGTCTTAGTTCATATGCCACACGTACGTCTCTTAATAAACAAAACTCTGAAATGGCAAACTCTCAAACTCGAACGCTAATAACATGTTTGATGTCTGTCTCATTGGCGATTAAATTTCCGCGACTTTATCGAAAAGGGAAAGAGAAAATAAAATTTGCTCTACAATGAGACAAGCATCGTGAAAAAAATGTCGTTTTTAACGTCACTGCGTATTACACGATCCTCCATTAATAAAGCAGCATGCTACTTAAAACTGTCTTAATATGTGTATATGTGTCCGTATGCGCTTCTCTCTCTCTGTCTCTTCTTCTACGACACGGCCCGATCACAAAGACACGGTAGGCTAATCTATGTTACCGGAATAGCTATTTTGATCGTTTATGTCAGTTCTTCGAACAGATTATGACAGCGACAGTAGAGACAGTTTCGGAACAGCTGGACCTCGCAGTTATCATGCCGACGGAGAAGATTATGTCCGCCGTCGCGAGAACGGTTACACTAACAGAAACAGACGTTGGTAAGCCTGTGTATCATATCATAACTCTTTTTAATAATTACATTGACTTGATAATAATTGTTATATAAATGCACACACGTGCTTTTAGCTACCGCAACAGTGAGCGTGGCGAAACCACATCTGATAGGCGAAAACGATGAACCCGTGAGCTTAAGTCCGGAAGCTGATTCAGAAGACTTTTGGCACACTTCCGTAGGAAAGTTTCGTTTTACGATAGAAGAATTACCGGAACAACTTCAATATATTCACAAACTACAAAAGGTACTAATGTAAATTACCGCGATCAAGCGATATGCGTGCGCACAGAGTTGTGCTTATTAATTTATTTAATAATTATACGCGTTTTTTTTGAGAGAGACTGAGATAGCTCTTTAAGTAATCAGGTCGCAAGTCATAACGTTAGTCCTATAATTACAAGAATAAATTCTATGATCGCCAGAGCTCTTTGATTAAGCTAATTAAAAATTATTTTTGAAAAATTTTATTTGCAGGAGATAATGACGATCGATAAGCCAGACATTCTTTATTACATGCTGCAGTGCTTGAACGTGATGTGCTTGTACGGTGATGCGTTCAATACGGCGGTGAAGGATCACCAAGGATTCTTTATATGGTGCCAAGAGAATTTATTAATAAAAAAGTACGTATATAGACGTGTTTTCTGCGGAGGAACTAACAATGGGAAAATACGAGAACTTGATTTTAGCCTTTTCAATTATTTATCATCTTGTTACAGCTTATGGGAGCTCTTAAACGCAGAGCATTCGCATATAGCACAAGTGACCGTTCCATTATTGTTGCATTGTGTAACGTTACCCTGCGGCACTGATACTTTCTGGCGGCTTGTACAAGAAGAATTTCACAATTCTGACTGGCGTGTTAGATTCGTCGCAGGTAATCATATATAACTTGAACAAACTGACTACTTGATTATCATTCTAGTTGGATCTTTCACACTAATATAAAAGCTACTTCAAATATATATTATTGAAAATTTTACTTTCTGATTTCATTATAGATTAAATTTAAAAAAAAATAAACGTTTTTAACATTTTAGTCGAACGTGTTACGTTAATCGCGAGATTTATGGACTCAACGCCATTGCGGAACATATTAAGTCTTCAAGCTGCATTAGCAAATGCGTTCTGTTACTTAATCACGAGTATGGACGACAATAATGTGTATGTTGCGCAGCGTGCTACTTTGTATCTCGGTACCATTCACGACACGGCAGTTAGGGTAAATTTTATTAAGTGCTTAAAATTTCACTTATTTGAAATTGAGCTTTTAAATTCGAGGGCTATTAAGTTAGTCTTCTCAATGTTAAAAAATCAATTTGTTGTTTGATATCACATACAATTTCTGGACTTTGGTAAAAAAAATGGTTTATTACATTCAAATTATTATTTAAAATTTTATTTCAGTCGTTAATTTTATGCTTGGAGACACAATTCGATTCCGTAATCGTAGACCGGCCAATGGTATTACAATCGCTTTATCAACTACACAATAGCCTTAGCGATCGATCACGTATCTTGACGTGGGAATTTTTCTTGAATCGATTTGACACGCTATTTCTCGAGGCTCAAATCAATTTGGAGAAGTCGGGAGATGTGACTTACTTGCGCGGTTAGTATCACCCTATTAGAAGAAAATACAAATGTTGTGATATTTTACATCTAAACAAATTATGTCATTCGAGTAAAGTCGTCGTTTTCAACAAGTTTTTCTGTTGCAGATCTAAAAAATACGGATATGAATAGCGAGATATTTATGAAGAAATTACATCGCGCACACGAAGCACTATCTCAATCTGACGGTAACGGAACAAGTTCCGTAAAGACGCTGAGCGCGAGTTTCGGCACGAAATGGCCTTACAAACGTACAATGTCCGCACCTGCGTCGATGATACCTCGACAAGACACTAAGCAAGGTACGTACTCTATACGTTCCCGCTTTTCTTTAGTCTTTATCCCTATCGCCTCTTCGCGCACATCACAAGACTATGTCGTACACTGTGTGTTACTTTTCTCCTTTTGTTTTCCGCATCTTTCACGCAGAAAAGGAAAAGGTGTACAGCCGACAGTATTCCGCGCCGATCTTGAAAAGGAAGAGCTCGAGATTCGGACTGGGTCAGTTGTTGGGGTCCACCCCGCCTAATAACAGTATTCCAGGTAGAGTAGCGTGTGTTGCCTGAGTAGCTGTAGACGAGACATTAATGTATATGCGCAAATGTGTTGCTCGATTGTATTACACGGACTATTAAAGGATGTTAAAGCAATCGACTCCAGACGGATCGTTCGGTCGAATAGGTCGAACGGTAAGTAGCAATGTAAAGTCACAGAATCGGCAGAAATGCTTTAGCGATGCTTGTTGATGTATGTTTGAAGTGTAAAGATTATTAATCTCGGTCGATTAGCTTTTACGAGCTTTACGAATGTAAAGCGAATCGATCGAGAAAGTTATGAAAAGATTCATAACTTGCTTGTAGGTAAACGTTTTGTAAATGTACAAGTGACAACGAAGATCTAACAATATACAGTCATCCTTTTAATATCGTTTCGTAAGATGCACAGATTTAATCAGGAAGATCTTTTATCCGCAAAAAGCAAAACATATTATATACTCTTCGCTTTAATCTGAAAAAACATGAATTAATAATTTGTTTTTCCTTCGTGTATCGCTTCAATTATAGCTTTTGAGATAAAATGTGATATGCATGCTTTCCCTTTTCCGTTTAGCATAAATTTATGATTTACTTAGCATATATTTATGATTAATTCTTTCAATCGTGAAAAGACTGAAAAGTGACATAGCTAGATATAGAAATATAGTCAACATTCTTACTTCGTAGATCTTATTCCTTCTTTTTAGTAAATCTCTTCAATTTGAAGAACGTAACTAATATTGGAAAACTTTGTAGATGGTCACATACATTCACTGAACATGGTTGATGAAGCTAGCACGTTACCGGGATATACTCACAAAATCGTTGATCTTGAAGAAGCTGATAAAGAAACGATGCACCTATTAGTCTTTCTCTTAATGCAATTTCTATCGAGACAGGATCAGGTATGTTATCAACCTATTGAATTGTATGAACGAAAGAAGAAAAAAAACGCTCTTGATCATATATATATATTTAATATTAAATATTAAAAAATAATAATACACTTGATATCTTGCGTGTCCAAATTTATAAATCGATACTATTTAATCAGGCCTATCCGACGGACGAGAAACCAATGTCGAAAACACAGGGTATAGTCTTGCGACACTTGTACCTTCTTTTGGGATACAATCAAATCGAGCGCACTTTTCATACTACTCCGCAACGTCTGAGGTGAGTTTTCCGTAACATTATTTTATTAATTATAATTATAAGCATTTAAATATTTTGATTAGTTTAATAGTTCTCGAGCACAATAATGAGTAAAAAGTATTGTAAACAAGCAAATAAAAATTGCAAACAATTACCAATCTTGTCATAACCGATTAAAGTCAAATTGCAATTTATATCAAATTACACATCGAGTTATTGCATCAGTTTGCTCTTACATATGTTATTTTTATCGGTTTAGAAAAATATTTACTAATACAATAAACATCAAAACTATTATAGGCTTTCGCCGGCGTTCAACGTCTTCATTGCCAATTTGCCACAATTGTTAGACCAGAATCATGTGATGGGCTGGCTGATGACGCCACCAATTCTGGCGATATTACAATATTGTCCTTATCCTCCGCAAGCTGCACCCCCAACTGGTGAGCATCAACCACCAAACTACAGTCTTTGGTATTTGGAACCACACATCAGACGGTCTTGGTTGATGTCTCTGCTTGTTATCTTATACAAGGTAAAGAATAATTACATGAAAAAAATAATCAACATATAATATGTATAAGATAAGATAATTCGCAAGGTGTAATTCCTAGAAACCTACATCTAAGATTTAAAGCTGTATTTTTACAAGCAATTATACGGGCGTACAAATTTTAACGCAACATAATTTTATAGATTAATTTTTAATTTGACAATTATAAATCTGTCTTTTAGTGTCAATACGGACAACAACCATGGTGTAATCAACTTCAAGCGTTAGTGAAAATAGTGTTGAATACGCTCAGTACGCAGCATCATCAGTGCAAAAGGATACCGGCGACTGTAGTTATGGGTGCACCGCCTTCCAGATCTCGCGGTGAGAATTTAGACAAGCCTAAAACATCGTAAATATCATCCTATCGGAGAGTAATTATAAAGCAATAACGTATCTATCAGATGTGTCTCAACCTTCGCTCGGAGTTGAACACGAGTTGACAATGAACACGGTCGGAGAAATAGACACGGAAACCCCGCCGATGCGCGCACCAATCTCGGTGCATCAACGCAGTCCCGGAGGGATGCATGGACAAATGGAAACCCATTGGGAAGAAAATAACAGTCCAGCATGCCGTTATTTCAATAAACATTTTACCAGGTCAGTAAATTTGTAGTTAATATAATTGCACAGTTTGAAACAGTTTATTCTTGCACGGAGAATTGTGAAAAACAATTACACAGTTAAAGAGTTAACCAAAATAATAGCATTTTATTTGATTATTAGTATCTATTTTTTTTTTAATTACTATTGTAATTTTTATACGCTATCATCTATATACTGACTACTTTGTTACAATATCCGGATGACGTTTAATAGACGTATTGTACTGACGTTATTACACGCTTATGTCTTTATTTAAGTACATAGTAGCACGTTAAAATTTGTCGCTATTGCGAATGCTTTTGCAAAGCTATTCGATCAATGCGGATGATACGGAGTCCGAGCTGGCAGCGATACCTGAGAGCTCAAAATCTGACAGCACCTTACATGGTAGCAGCGGAGGATCCCTTGGGGAATTGGAAGAAACGGTTCCCAGAAACGCATCTCTTCAAGAACCACGTATGTCGATCGTATCGGAAGGGACGAGTATGGTTGAGTCGAACAACCGAAACAAGTCGAAGACGGAATCCGTAACGAAGCCTATATGGTTCTTAGGTGGAAATGAAGATGAAGTTAGTCAAGTAATTATTACAAATCAACTTGCATAAAATAGTTATTATACACGAGCAAAAAGCCGATTTTAAATCAAACAAAAACTCTTTTACTTCAAGTTTTTATATTATAACAAGAGTGTGTTATCTCTTGTTTCAGGGAAATAAAGGCGGCCCTGCAAAAAAATGGAGCGTATACGAAGGAGTGAAAATGATGGTAACGAGCACATTTCTCACTGGACAACAGGAGCCTCCAAGACTTTTACCTAAGACAGCTAGGCCGCCAATAAAAAACGGCAAAGGACACTTGCCTTACAATGGAGACACATCGAAAACGTACGATTTATCAAGTGCTTTAGCTCTTGCAACCAGCATTTCTCACATTCAAAGGTAAAGTTAGACTTATTACTCGATACAATTTTCTAATAATAATTGTTTTTATTCTCATTAATATTAAAGAAAATTATATTTATATTTTCTTTTATTTTAAACCTTTAGACCTGAATTACCAAAGATAAAGGATAAGGAGACAGAGAAGAGTAAAGGAAAGGAGAAAGACAGGGAAAAGGAAAAAGAGAAGGAAAAAGAGATGGAAATGGAGAAGGAGAAAGAAAAGGAAAAGGAAAAAGCACTCGTAAAGATTGCCGGGATTATTAATAATGTTGACCCTTCGAACGCGAAACATCTAGGTAGACAAAAACATGTGGAACAGATCACAATTACAGCGACATCGCCGACTTCACCTTGCCAAGTGATTACAGTGACAAACAGCGATAACTCGAGCTCGCCAGCGCTGAGTTCTTCTATATCATCGCAAGTCATAAGTACGGAGAATGGACAGCAAACAGGTGATCCCCCTACTAGTTCGCAACCTTTGATGACTACTCCGACCGTCGAACGATTGCTTCCTATTGGTACAATGGTTCGAGCGACTGGTAAGCAATTCGCATATTATTAATTAATAACAACGTTTATTAATTAATAACAAATAAGATAAGCAATTTTTCTTATAGGATCGCGAACTGCGCAACGCGTATTAAAATGCGAAAACACATATGGCTCTCCAGAATCGCCATTGTCAAAAATGGACATTTTAACAGTCGGTGAGTAAATATTTAGAGCGATAATAGAATAGATAATAATTAATGCATTGAGTAAAGTAAAATGGAAAGAAGATTGTCTAATCTAAAAAGATTGAAGTTGATTGTAATTTTATAGGTTCTTCGTTCGAGCAAGACAGCGATACTTGCATGTCCAGCGACATTATGAGTCCGCATAGCGTTTCTCAACTGGAATTTCCAACGCCAGAACGACTGTTGCCGGTTGGTCTTCAGAGAGATTTCCCCAGCTTAGTCGAGCGAGTACGTCAAGCTCTCGATATTTCAGACATCGAAGGTTTGTACGCGCTGATCGTAGGATTTCTCACGATTACAAATATCCATATGCATATTACGTGTAATATTTTATCGAAGGTTGTTTAACAAGCAAACACTGAAATATTTTTCTTTCAGATACGAATAAATCGAATGAGGATACGAAGCGTGACACTCATGATGTAGCACTCACAAAGCAGGATAGCGGAACATCTGAAAATATGGTAAGAATGCATTTTTAATTGATTGTTATGTAATCTCGCGCGATCTACAAACACATAAATATTTACTTTTGAGAGACAAAATAAATTTGTAAGAATAAAACATCTTCTATTTATATACATATTATGTTTATCCACAGTCAACATCACTCATACCAACGTGCAATGAAGTTAATTCGAGTAGATCGCCAAGTCCGAGAAGACTAATTAAACAAGTGGCTTTAGAATCGTCTCCACCAGCGATTGATCCCGGAGATTTTGTTTCGAAGATTGCAGAGTTTGACCAGAAGATCAAATCGAGGGATCAATTTCGGATTCAACGTGACAGAGCACGGAAGATCACTGCCATAACGGATCAAGATATGATTACTCACGCAAGGCGAACGGAATCCTGGTAATTTCCTTACGTTATTACTACTTTTTAACTAAATTATGTGAATAATTCTTACATTTTAATCCGTATTTGTTTCTTATTTAATAGGTCTGGTACACAGGCTCAACAAAATTTAGACTTCGTCTCTCAACAAGCGTATCATGCGGATTTCAATTTAAAACAGAGCTTATTTCGCATCGGCGACGATTGCGTTTACGACAGGTATAGTTCAACATGCTGGATGTTATTAAGCCAAATTGTTATTTATTAACGTACTGAATTTTATTCAACTAACATCACTGCAGGTGTTCAGAATGCGGAACGATAAGAGAAGAGTATTCCGACGAAGAGCTTGGGTTGTGTATAATAACGTTGGGAACGTTTATTCATCGAGAGCCATCTCTAGCGGCACCATTACTGCCGGAAATACTCGGCGTAGTTACCAAGTAAATACTGTCTTTTTATTATATTTTTTTAAGCTGATAAAATAAAGTGCTCATGTATTGCTCATGTACTAGGGTGTCCCTTCATGCAATGTATCCTTGGCAAAGCGAAACGAATATGCACCTCCCAGGTGGTGCGGTCAGCGTAGCACACCAATTTCTCCGATGCGTTCTCCATCAATTAGCACCTAATGGAGTATTTATGCAAATGTTTCAGACTCATTTGAACAGTAAGTATGTACTATAAAACATTTTTTCTTATAATTCACACATATTTTACGAGCACAGCTGTTTTCCAACATCAATATTTTCCTGGAAAATTTTAAATAATAATAATAGATTCTTTTTTTCTATTGTTACATTCTTTCAACTTACAGAAACGACGAGGTTGCAATTTTTCAAGAGCGTTGCACAAGCCTTGGTCGATTTTAACGAGTTAAATCCAATCGCGCCCTTGCAGTTATTGCTTGAGGTAAGAAAACAACTTGATTACGCACAAAAGTGAATCCTTAATTGTTTTTGTAACTGACTAAGCGCATTTCTGGAACGTATAGGAAATTAAATTATACGTATCTTGTAAAATCCAATTTCAGACATTGAATATGAAAAAATCATTGCCGTTGGAACGGCTGCCAATAATATTATATAATATTGCGTGCTACTTGGATTGTTTGCCATTGGAAGCGGGATTGGGTCCTGCTGCGGCCACGTGGAGTGGAGTGCTGACACAATTCGATGGATTATTTCGAAGACTTGTTCTTATGCTTCCTTCCATCGAGGATATCACTCCTCTTTTGCGTATTATGATTTCGATATTAAAGGTTCCGGGAATTCAACAGTCAAAGGTACTTTAATCAATAAAATATACATGAGATTCTCTTTTCTTTTTGAATTAGTGTTGTATATCCAATGTTCTTTTAGGGAATGCTGGATCCATTCTCCAAAGTATTAAGTTACGCTATACAAAACTCAACATTGCAATACAATTATTTAACGGACTTATGCTATTTGTGCCATAGAGGATTTACTCGTGATCGTGACAAACACTTTTTCGGAAGAACGATTGTATTCGAGTTAATGCAGGCCATTAAATTTAAAATTACAATACCGGACTCTAATTTTTTGTTACTGCTTCAGTTTGTGCTCCAAGTAAGTAATCGTAATATTTATGACATACGTTAAGGTTTTTAGTTTAAACTTTAGATATAATTTAATTGTCATATAATTAAAAATTGATAAGTCGAAGAGATATCAATAATAATGTGATTAAGCAGGATATTGGAGGATCCTTGCCTAATAGTGTCGTTGCGATGGAAAATAATATTCAAACAGACATGTCGCCGATTTACAACACGAATGCCTCTGAATCTTTAAAGAATCAATTATCGGATGTCCTCGAATTTTTAACAGACTTTCATACTTTAAGCAAGATTAAGGTAGTGTATTTAATATGTGTGTTAAATCGATCACTAGTTAATAAATTTCTGTGAAATTTACTCAAAGAACGTCTCTTTGTTTAAGAGTTATAACAAAGGTATGCAGGCGGGATTAAACGAGGACACGATTGGCGGGATGTTAAAGTGTGGCCTTGCTCAATACGTAGCTTTAGAAATTACGAGAGGCAACAATAGAGAGAACAGAGCCGTCGCGCGTTACTTGCCATGGTTATACACCGCACCGTCTATACAGCAAGGGTAGGCTATTTTTCGCTATTAGTCATCTCTTTTGCATTTTATCTAATTAATCATTGATTCCAATTGAACCGTGATTTTTTTTCCATCAACATTTTAGAGCTCGCGAATACGTTGATTGTATCGGCCACATCAGACTCTTATCCTGGCTGTTACTGGGATCGCTTACGCACATAGCAATGTACACTGGCAACAATAACAGTCATTCCCATTCAACGGTACCATTGGCGCAACCGATACCTCAAGAAGTGTCTTGCCACATCGCGGATCACATACAAGTCATTTTCTCGGGGTTTCCAGAACAATCGAAAACCTCGGTCCTCCACATGTCGTCGCTCTTCCACGCGTTCATTCTTTGCCAGGTACTTATATTTCACATTGTAATACGTTTGATTGTTAAATATTAAATATTTATAGTTCCTATATTAATTTGCAACGCATTACGACCATAGCTTTGGACGATGTATTTGGAGGAAATGTCGAAGAATAACGCAACAAACAGTGAAAGTCACAATGTCACCATGAATATCTTGTTAGAATTTTGGGGCAAGATAACACCATGCATTTTGCAACTCGTCTCCTACTCGAAAGCTGTGAGTGCAATTCTCGATGTAGCGTGACTTATAGAGTTCTACCTATTTTAAATTGAAACATTTGAAACGAGCTTGAGGCAACGACATGAAAACGACAATTTTATTTTTAGCTCTCTGAAATGCTTAATTTGCATTTCTTAAGCTTGCTAGAGGCCTTGTTAGAATGCGGATCGATTCTATTGAGTAAATTACTACCTTTGTGGAATACCATATTATTTTCTCATCATGTCCAGGTAAGAACAGAGTTAGAAACAAAATTGAACAATCGGAGCAGAAAAATAAAATACCTCGATATAATCGTGGCTTATTTCATTTTTTAGCTACCGGGGCACTTACAAATGCGATTGCAGAATTGTCGCGATTTCCCACCGAACAAAATGGCGGAGCATTTTGTTACTAATCGAAGAGAATCAAACGCGATACTCTTACGATGGTTACATCGTTTGCAGTTTAAGATGGGTCAAATAGAAATGCAATCTTCTACCGCCACGCAATTCTATTCTATTTAAAGGTAAGAAAAAAGAGCTTAAAAACGAGCTTTACGAATTAGACAGTTTTTGATTAAAAATGGTAAAAATAGATATATATAAAAAATTGAGTGTGTTGCAAGAAATAGTTCTTTGAATTATATATAACTACTATAATTTTAATAAATCGTTAAATTTAAACTATGGCGTTTTGAGCATTATTTTTTATACCATATTGCATACGTCATAAATATTCTTTATTTTACATTATAATTAACATATATGTTTATTTTGTTCAGATACTTCTCTTATAATTGTTATAACTTCTTTTTAAATATCTTTCAGTTATCTAATCTCCAATCTCTCTACATCAATCTTGTATCTCAAGTTCTTATTTTTATATTTAAAATTATGATAAATTAATGCAGATATAAAATGTTATTAAAAATAATTTTTTATTAAACAGTATTATTTCATTGTGTCAAGTACAAAGAAAATTTGAGATTCAATCTTTTTGAATTAATCAAATATGGATAAATATGGATGAAAAATAATTTTAAAAAGTGCTTTAAATTTTCATATTAATAGCGCGTTTATGCGTTTGCAATACATAATTTAAGTACTATGTGCAAGGTTTTGTTATTTAATTACTTCGTAAAAAATTTCGATTAAGTTAACGTTTCAAACTTTATATATATTTCCAATGTTTATACCGTTGTTGTTGTCGTCGTTGTTGCTGGTCCTTTTGGTTTAATCATCATCTGTGCATGTTTTAAAGTATAATCCCAACCTCTCCAACGGAACCATACAATACCTTTAACAATAATATAATTTTTATTCATTAGAGCAAATTGAGAGTTTAACTTAATTTTTTTATAATTTACGATCTCTATTACATTATAGTTAGAAGTATAAAACTTTCTTTAATTTTAATATCTGCGTTATACACGACTTATAAACATACCTTGTCGTGCAGTAAGATCTTGTGGATCATTTAGATAAAGACCATTTAAGCCACGACCACAAGATTTCCACCACCAACCACCCTTGAGCATCGAAGCGCAATTCAAGGATGATCTATCATTATCCCTGAAAACCATAAATATCTCTAAATATCCAATGAGTTCTCACAGTAATTTCGCATATTATCACGATGATATAAAAACATCTCATTTATTATATAATAAACGTTCTACGTGTTATTTATTTTATAAATTGTACTTTACCTGTTGTATGTGGAGAACGGACTATTGTTCGATCCGTACCAAGGATCGTTCAATGAATCTCCTGCATTTCCTTCATATCCATCTATCTCCAATTTATAATACTCTCCCTCTGAATAAATCTTAAAGTGCGAATACTGTGCGTACCTGATAAAATCAAATTATAATTGTACTCGATCGATTTCAATTTATACCTGCACGATGGTGCCAGTACGAAAACTGTAAGGCTACGCGTTCGTTATTAATACCCCCCCTCCCCTCTTTTTTAACAGCAGTAAAGAAGCTACGATAATTAATCTACAGTTTAGGCATATACCTTTTGTTACCTTCGAAGTCCTCAAGTTCAACTCTGAGCATATAATCTTCATTATTTGTTAACATATATATGTTTTCATTGCCTAGCCAAAATTCTTTAGCGGGATCTCCAAAACCGTTTTTATAATCTGCCCAATCTCTATTAAAGTTCTCCCTTGGCTCTCCGAAATCATCCCTCCTTTGAATAACCTTTACATAAAAATTTGTTGTAATTTGTGTTAATCGTTGCGCGTGTTCTCTTTCATCATTTTTTACTCCGATAATATTCTATTTTAATGCTATCACATTGTTTTTGACGTCGATAACAAACTCACCGTCCAGCCACCGTCAGCAATTTCCTGTTCACAATAGACTTTAAGGAACCAATATGTCGTGCCGCGTATTTGTAGGTAGTACACCCCACTGTCTCGCATTCCTCCGTTTAATAAATCCACGCAAGAATAACCCTAAATTTACAAGAGAAAATAATAAAAAATTAAAGATCGATATATTTAGATATTATCAAAATGTGTTTCGCTCTCTGAAACAAATCTCGCGAAAAATATCTGATAAGATTAAAGAATAATATCGGAATATCTTGAACAATACATTGTTGGCAATTAACTTTTGTAAATATTTTCTTTTCATAATTACGCACGCTTTACTTCGAGACGATATTTTGAAAAAAAGAGAGAGTCGTACAAAATATTAAAATACCTTGATATCCTTGTAATTGATTAATATGTCGCTTGTGAAAGTAGAATTTGCTAAACTGGGTTTATTTTTAACACTCGGAAATATCACTCCCCGATTTCTATTATTTGGTCTCGCGGTAGTCGAAGATGTTGCCGTCATGGGTGTCGTGGAACTAGCAGGATTGTTCGAGGGTGAAGCGACGGACGATATCGATGTTGTGGTTGACAAGGGCGGTGAGACAGTGGGTAGCGTAGACGTGGGCATCTCCGTTACAAAATCTTCCGTTACACTGATGTATCTTAGAATAAACAACATGAGAGAATTAGTTTTTGTTTTTGAGACGTTTCTTATTCTACTGTATCATGAAAAGTACTTCCGATAAACCGGAAAAATTTGTGGACAGTTTTCGTTGAAGAACAATAAATCGTACTACTTTTTTAATCAAATGTATAAAAACTGCCGTTTATATATATATTGCCATTGTATTATATTATAGTATCCTCGCGTAATCCTCGATATTTATTTTGCAAGTTATTTGGTATAAGAAATTCTTACCTGCTCGGATCATATTCAACGAGCCGGTCGATCGTTGGGTCCAGTAGCAATTCAGCTGGAATCGGGCGTTGCGCGAGAGTGGCCACATCGTCCTCCTGCTTCCTCAAGCGGCTTTCGACACCCTCCAGATTCTCGATGATCTTATTTGTCTTTGATTTCAGATCGGCGTGAATTTCGCTAATCGCTCTCTCTTGCCTTTGGGTCTGAGTAAGTAATTCGTCGGATTTCGGTAGCAAATCGTCCACCGAACTCTTGGTCCCCATCTAATATTATTCAAATTAACGTTACGTTATTTTCTTGACGTCATTGCGCGCAAAACTGATCGCAACATCAGTTTGTTATCAATATTGATTCGCACACTGAATTTCAACACGCTTCTCTCATATTAAAAACTTACCACTGCGTTCCAAACTTGATCCATCTTTTCAGATACGACAAGTATCGGATACATTTGTTCGGTAAGACGATCGGCTTTGTTGCGTTTCGTCGGGGCTTCGGTCGTTGTTACATTAGGACGATTATGCCGATCGTTCTCGTAATTTTTCTCGACAACAGCACCGTGCACGTCACTAATCATATTGTACACCGCTCCGAGATTATCCGACATCAGATTCATATGGAACTGAAGCTTACGGTCCATACTACTTGTCGCTTGCTTAAGATTCCCAATCTCGAGCGTCATATGGTTCATCACCTCGTTATTCATAGCCTTGGTGATCTCGATGACGCTCATACTGACAGGCTTCTTTTCGCTCGCCTCGGCATTTATGTCATCGGTTTGCAAAAAATTATTGTCGAGCTGATTCTTAAGATTGACAAGCTTGTGGTCGATGTCGGAGACCTTCTGATCCAGGGAAATCAATTTTTCGCCAAGAGTTTCTGGTGCTTGATCGTTTTGATCGTGATGAATCACACGTATAAATGGGGCTGTTAAAAACATTTTAGTTAAATACTGTGCGATACTGTTTAATTTCAAATTAATATCGTCACAATGCAATGAAAATAAAATATGTCAATTTTTCTTTAAAGTAATATCAGTTCGAGTCATCTCCTCTTGCCGTGCGTACGCGTTTCGATGGTTCGCAAATATTTTAAAATAGTCTAATACAATTTTATCTTTTGTCTGGATATAAAAAAAGAAATCGAGATCGGTTGAATAACCAAGTTTCGAAACAAACAGTTTCGTAAAAAATATATATATATCTCATACTCACCGTCTTCCGCGCTACTTCCGCTCTTGCTTTCGGTAATTCTCGTTGCAGTTTCCGCGGATATGATAGGATACGCATTGAAAAGCTTCAAATCTAACGTCCTAAGCTTAGTAATAACCGCATCTGTTTTGTCAATGTTATCGTTTACGCGAGAATCTAAAGCCTCTACTCTTCTCATCAAGTGCTCCACCGCCTTATCTAAATTTTCGATTCGCTGTAACTTGGACTCCAAAGTTGACACTATTACTTCGAAGACGTTGAAAAGGTATTGCTCCCTATAACAAATAATATTCATTGGCTTCGTCTAATTGTTAGTTTATTGCCAATATCCGTCCGATTTACCGAAACAGGCGCTCTCCAATCATGAAATAAATTTCAATATCTTTTTATGTTTTCCTAATTAATTAATTACTGATGACGAAAAATATTCGTCAATTACTCGATCATTGAAAATTTAACGGTATTGCAATTTTATCATCGAAAAATTACTCAACTAGTCCTCAACTATTCAACTATTCTTCTCGTTATTACATTATAAATGGAACAAGACTCATTATGCCGTTCCGCGAATCAAATCATTTGCCATTTGGCTCCGAATCGTTTCTACTGAAGATGCATCTGCATCTGCATCGCATTTAGTGTCATTAACGTAAAGCTGCAACATCGCGTGATGCACGGTTATGAATACATTCGCAAACTAAATGGAAAGTTTCGTAAGCGGAGTATCGGCCAAGCTTTGGGAGTATGATCGACTGGTTTACGTAACGAGCGGTTAACCGTTCGGTTCTCCCGTCTCTATAAGAGATCTCTGTTATTACGGTTCATTTTGTACTTCATCTTTAGAAGCGTGAATAAACGAATAAAAACGAGACGTTCGAGCGGAAGAGAGAGAGAGAGAGAGAGAGAGAGAGAGAGAGAGAGAGAGAGAAGAGGGGGAGAATCGGGATGCGAGGGGACACCCTCTCTCAATTATTCTCACCTATTTCGCTGCAAATTGCGGGAAGACGGCTGCGTCGTTGCGCCGGTACTATTATTATAGCTTGCACTACGCGTGCCACGCTGATCAGCGGATGTTCGGGGTAATCTAGGACTTCCCGCTAAGACAAAGCCCAAAACGCACGCGATGACGAGCACCGTTCGTTTCATAATTACAATGTTCTGCGAAACCGTCTAAGTTTAAAAAAAAAAAAAAAAAAAGCCTCGAGCACAGGAAGATCGACGCGACTACGTTTGAGAACGTGAGCGCATAGCTACAGGTACACGTAGCGAAAAACTCATTCGATTCGCAATTAATCAAGCACGACTCTTATCGAGAAACCCGATGGATGAATCGCGCGCGACGCCGCGTACGCTTTCGACTTTCCTCCCTTCCTTCCTTCCTTCCTTCCTTCCCTCCTTTCCTCCTTTCCTTCGTTTCGTTTAGCCTCGTCGCATGGATAAACAGACATTTAACTTCTAGTCCACACGCGCACTCACTTGTCGCACGCGCACTCCGATTTATCACATAGCGATATAGTGTTCGCGCGAAGGCAAATAATACCGTGGCTGAGATTCATTTACGCGCGGTGATTTCTACTCGTCCATGCATAACTATACCGACCAGCGCAGTCCGATTCTCAAACTTTTCCGCACGAATCCGCACGCGGCTTGGCGAACGCACGGAACGCGCGTGACATATCTTTCGAAAATGCGTTAACGCGTCGCGATGTTCATTCAAAAATAATACAGGAATATCGATCAATTATGTTACCGTTTACGATAAATTTTTCGCGTTTGGTCCACCAATCGCACTTGGTCCGTGCGTTATTAAACGAAGGAGTTCTTCGGAAAGGATAGCTTCGATATTCGCACTTCCACTTTTTCTTTTTTAAAGCAAACAAATTGCCACAAGCACTACTCTACTGCGTTGCTGTACGAGGGAAGACGTCCAACTTATTAATCGAGACAGCCTCACTTCGCCGGAAGTTACAAATTCGGGCAGCCAATTTTTATCGCTATACTCGATTGAGAAGCGACGAATGAAACTTTGCGTATCTCTCTCACTCTTTTTTCTTCTCTTTTCTTTCTGTTTCTTCCTTCTTCTCGTGGTCCCGCTGCTAACGTCGCTCTCGTGTCGTCCGGCGAATCGAGTCCTTCAGAAATAGGCGCGGCATGAGGGACAGCTGACGATCATGAAGATAAATTATGACGAAAGAACGCCGCGCCGGACAAGTGTATATAGAAAGTCGAGGAGCACACGCGGCGTCGCGATTGAAATATTGCGTGCGCCGTGGATGAGTCAACTCGCGCGTCGATACGGCAATTAATTAGCGAGGCGATTAGAGCGGATCTCCAGACGATTTTTTTTTTTTATTACTTTTTCTCTTTCTTATTTTTTATTACAGCGTGTCGACCGCGGCCGTAGAACCGGTCGGTTGGAGCCGTACGGACATGTACATCGCACGATCGCGCGGAACAACACGCTACGGCATGGCACGTCGGTCGCGGATAGCCGACGAGAGCACGACGGGCACGCAGTTTTCGGTCAACCGTAAGACTTTACTTTCACATTAAAGTGGCCGCGCGCTCGCACGCGCGAGCGAGCGTTCTCGACGGTCGCGACAGCCGCTCGTGAAAAGCCCCCTTTCCCTTCCCCGTTCCCGCGCGCGGCTCTCCAAGTCTCGGACTCTCACTACCATTCCTTTTCAACTTGGAGAACCGGCGGCGGCGGCGGCGGCGGCGACGGCAACGGCGGTCCCGGTCCCGTTCTCCAGTCTCGGTCGACCTGTACAGGTGGCGGTGAACACACGGTGAAAGAGTGGGGTGTTAAGACCCCACGTAAACCCGGGGCCCGGGGCCCGGGACCCGGGGTACCTTTCCCCGTGTGCCACTCCGCCGCTCGACTCCGCGCTCGGCTCCGCTGCCGGCTGCCGCATAGGCCGTGCGCCTTTGCGGAGAGAGAACGAAATCGAGAGTGGCTGTGGCTGGCCCCGGAATGAAAGGGGACCGCATTGCGTCGGCGTCCGGTTATGGATTTTCATTCAGGAAATACACACGTATACACACACACACACACACACATCCCCGGCCTGCCGCAGATCTCTTTTCGCGACGATTATCGTAACGCTTTGTTCTCAGGACCCTTTACGGGGGCGAACGCCAACGAGATCGAGAGCATTCTGCGATACGGTGATCGAGAGTCATGAGAAATCGGCTTTTCGACTCGTTGCATACCTTTGAAAATTCAACGCTGATTGCTAAAACTCATGGCACCCGAACGGCCTGTATTTCTTCATAACTCATGCGGTGTAGTTATTTCCTGAAACAATTAAAATTAAAACTAAATCTGAATTATCATATTATACGACAACTGATCGTCTTTGAGTCCTCTTCGTCGTGATGCCTTGTTTTTGAAGTACTTACAAACCCAATGAAATTATTTTGCAGCACGCATAAAGATTATTAGATCGAGAAACGTGAGAGTAAATTCAACGGCGAACGTTCAAATGTGTAAAAATGTTGAACTTGCCTGTACTTCTCAATTGACGTCACGTTTATTTCTTATAAAAATATTAAAATCGAAAAGCTGTCGACTTCGTAAATGAGATTCCGCAAAAAAAAAAAAGCCACCATGCGCTTCCTCGATCAGCATCCGCAATCTTATGTTATACAAGAACCAATCGTCCCTGACTTTTCTCCATCATGAATCTGCGAATTATCATAAAATTTCTTTCAATAACACGATAAAATGTAGGCGTAAAAATTAATACGGCGATTTCAAGTACACGCGTACTATATTGCCTATTACATCACTCGACATAGCGATAATAAGTACGCCGTGTGGTCTGTGATCCGACTCACAGGCATATGACGATGACTAATCGTGGCTAGTCGAAGGCAAATAAAAAACAAATATCACGTGGACAATTTGACCGTCGGAACAATGTTCCGCGAAATAATCTCGCAGTGTGCCGCGATCGACACGCCGCGTCGAGTGTATCGAAATTTCGAGGAGCGCAGTGCCGCAGGGCGCGAAGGGAGATAACGAGGGAAAGCGGTGGTAACAAAGAGGCGGGGAGGCGCGTCAAAGTGAATCGAACGAAGGCGAGTGGAGAAAAATTCAAGTAGAAAAAGGAGAAGCATATTAGAGGCCGTAACGGCGTACGCCCGACCGTACGATTGTTCCTCGATGACTGTAAACGATCGAATCCGACCGGATCTGTTCAGCGCCGTTTATCTGCGCCCGGGCGGGATCGCGAGAAGCGGGAGGTAAACGAGCGCTCCGGGCGAAGTCTCGTTCGTTTATTACATCGAGGATACTGGAGTAAGGCCGAATCGGCGCGGCGGCGACTCGGAGAACGGTCGTATCGCCTTGAAATATCCCGGCCCGCTATGATACAATCTCTCGCGATTATTATGTGCCTCTCGATCGTTGGGCAATCGGGATCGATGGAAAAAACAGATTCCCCCCCCTCCCTCCTCCTGCTCCTTCCCCGAGGGAGATCCGCTCGCAATCCGAGAGGGTACGTCGCGTTCGCGTCCGCCGATCGTGTCAACGCCCCCGCGGGCCGAACGGACGCGGACACTCGCCGCGATCGCGGCGGAAAATCGGGGGATCATCCTGCGTAATCAACGGGGGGTCGTGACGTGGGGGAGCATGGGGGAGGGGGGGACGTCATATCGCGCGTCACGTCGCCGTCGTCGCGTATGTACGTGCGAAACGAGCTTCGAGCGCGCAAGGCTTAACGCGAGTAACGCAACGGGCACTGAGAAACGAGTAAATTATAGGAATCGCGATATACCTATCGTTCTTTCTTTTTTCAATGACGTTATTTATGAGAACAATGAGCGTGTGGCGAGCGCGCCGTGAGATAATGCTGAAAAGCTAATAACCGACGCGCGAGAGATTGAAAATGTACACGTATATATGAAGATGACATCGTGTTGTCCTGTCCTCTGTTATACTCTGTTATGTAGCTTTTAATCTGCAGTGAAATATTATAGGCACGCACTTAAGAGACGTTGAGGAGAGAAGGAGAGATGAAATATACAAGGTTTAATTGTAAAGAACGATTCGAGCGGAGAAATACTATACCCGCGACAGGTGACCTCGCGTACCTGATGCTGTGGAAAAAAAAAAATAGAACAAGGCAATGCGCCGCGCCGCCTCGTTAACAACAATATGTTCCCGAAGCTTCAAGAGCCGCGCGACGTGGGCGTTCTCCACGGCGTTACATCCCTTCCGATTCCGACTTCTCGGAAGCTTTTCGGACGCTTCCGCGAGAAAACGCGTCCGATGATAGTTTTCTTTCTTTTTTTTTTTTTTTTTTTTTGGTTCCATTGGATTCCTCTGTCTAAATAGCGGATTACGTCACACTTTCGAAAACGAAAGTGCAACGCGTATGAAAGTCACGATTACGCAAGCGGCTAGTACAAGTTGGTAGGTTCGTAAAATTGTATAGGGTCACGCACTGTGTATACGAGAGTGCCGCCGCACCGAGACGTAAAGATCTTGGTCGACTTTTTCGGGATAAGATACCGCGATTGTTTCCCCAGCCGATTTTTTTCCCGGCGTTTGTCACCACCACGACGAAATGCGCGCACGTCCGATCATCGTCGTTTTCCGTGCTTTTGATAAGAAGCCGCGAGCAGATAAGAAGCCGGGTCTATATATAACTTTCTGTTTATTTAAATCAAGGATCCTCTCCTTGAGAATTTCTCTTCTTATTTTACAGGTATACTCGACTCGGTCTCGCGTTTTTAATCGGTCAGTAAAGTGAGCGGATCAAATTGTTCGCCAGATCGTTTAGGATGAGTGATTTGTGTCCGTTAACGCCGAGGATTCCACGAGCACGTTTCACTCAGTATATAAATGAATATAAGTAGGTAAGAGTAAGTTTTTATACATTTTGTTGCCTGTGAATGCACATTTTTTGTTTGGAAACGGATAGAGATATTTTAAATGACATTTCCTGTAACAGCTACTTGAGAAATTTTATATATATTTAAATATATATGTACATAAAATCTCTCAAATAAATATATACATGTATACTTTTTTTTTTTTTTTTTTTTTTTAAGATATATATAACAGACTGAAGTATACTATCGTAGGAAACACCGTTTTCTCGACTGGAAACGGGTAAAGGCACTTTAATTGGAGAAATGGTGGTCAGTATCTCGCCACGCCTCACACTCCTCTCTTTTCCTTCCTTTCTCTGTTGCGCGTTTGGTATAAAAATAACTAACAGATGTAAGCGACACAACCATACTCCTGAACGCCTTTCGTTCTAGGTAACGTTAAAGGTGAACAACCGCTTTAACAGAGTTTAACAGCACGCGTCAAGAATATTTAACTTATAATTTCATCAAAACAAATTTAATTATTTACTCGAGATAAATAGAGAGAGAGAGAGAAAGAGAAAACAGTGAAAGATAGCATGGCATGTATCAACCTAACGGAGCTCCTTTCAGCTTTTAATCTTGCATATATATTTCGTAATGTTTATAGTTTGCCTAGTAACGATTGACGAACTGGAGAACGCGATAACGAAAATAATATAAGTGGATGCTTTTCAACGATCGTCTCCAGTAATCGCTCTCTTATCACCGAGGTGTAGCAGGCAGCTTAGAATTTTGCCCGTTCGCGCGCGATTCCGTGTCTCGGCGATCTTTGAAACAAAGCTTAGAGTGTTATACCGACTCTCTGTCGCAAGGAACAATTGTAAGCAACATCCGCTCGATCTTCGCGAGATAAAGGCGTCAACGAACGGGCAGGAAAAAGGGGGGAAAAAAAAGGAAAAATGGCAGACGAGAAAACTGTGTCGGACGAGCGATTGCTCGGTTATTTACGCGCATACGCGAAAACCATCGAGCTGACGGCTCCGAAATTTCGCATAGTCGAGGGCACCAGCAAGGGCGATAATTACGTTGGCCTCATTTATCGCGTCACGATCGAGAGCATCGAGAACGGCGAAGTCAAGAAAATCGAGCTTATACTGAAAACTACGCAGATTGACGCCGACGCTCTGCTGGCGGACAGCAATGTCGCAAAGTTGTTCAAGCGCGAGATATTCTTCTATCGAGAGGTGTTGCCCATTTTCAAAGAGACTATGAAGGGACGCGGCGAATTTGTCGACCGCTTCCCTATTTTATACGACGCTAATGACGAGTCCGGAAAACAGGTAATTTTGCGGTTCACCACCGCTGTACGTGATCCCCGCCGATGAAGCAATAATAATGCACATGTACGAAAGAGCCGAGAATCGTGTAATCGCGCGTGTAAATTCCATACGTCGGTCGCCTTTACATAATCTCTTTTCTCGCGCGGATATATAGCGCGGCCACGTAATGGAGCGGTGTATAAGAAAGATAAGCGCTCGACAATCACTTTTTTTCATCAAGGAAATATTAAATAATAGATGAACGATTATCGTTACGTACGCGTATGTGTAAAATTTCAAGCGAGCTATTATTACTCGTATAACATTATTATCTTTCATTTCGATCAGCTGAAGCTAATTATTTCGATGATGCTTGACTCTTTTGTACGTCCTCAAGACAATGCGCTTCGTGATGCTTTGCTAAATTGGCTCGGCGAGATTTATACGTGTAATAAAACGCGGGGCATCGTGTCGCGAAGTGAAATGTCGATTTATAATGACACACGGACGCACGGGCACGCATATGCGCGCGCGGCCCGGGCACACAATAAACTGGTTTAAAGATTATCAAGTGAGACATAAGGTCCGGTTAACCTTTGCGTTGCGCAATATTTTCGTTAATAGCCAATCTGCATTTAAGCATTTAATACGAAGGAAGCTCTTATAATTTGGCGCGCGGCTCCACACTTGCGCAATTATCAATTTTAGAATTTAATTAGATGCGAAATTCACGGAACTATAGCGAATTCGCGGGTATAGCTTTCCTTTAAATCGCAACCCTTCAATTATTCGTTCGAAAGCCACCGTATTTGAAGTTTATATAAGAAAACGGTCGACGATCGACATAAATAAATACTATATATACATCTTCCGCAATTTTTGGAGTCTTTTCACCGATCGTATTTAGCCGTAAAAGTAGATGTAATCAATGTTAGGCACGCGGTAGAGGTACGGAGCAAAGTGTCTGATATAATTAGATGGCTCGCGAAAGTACGCGTGCACTTCTTGATTCTTGTTCGGCACGTAACATCACGTACGTAATATCTCTTGACATTTTGATGGAAAAACTTCTGCGCGCGTGACGTAAAAAAAAAATGAGTTAAAGTAATTTACCTTCTAATAGAAGGTGTCCTTATCTTATCTCGTCTTGCGAGATGTAGCTTCAACATTTTATCTAATAACAGTGATTTATACTTGACTGATAATAAGACCTTAACAGAGAAAATTGAGAAGAAACTAATTTTTTTTTTGGTAATTCACTCTAATTGCAATTTACAGCTGTTTCTTGCGAGTAATTTATTTATATTACACGCGCGTACATAAAGATGCTTATTCATCGATACAGGTACAAATATCTGTTGGTGAGATGAGACGTGACTCGACAACATGCATTGCGATTATCGTCCTCAGTTATCTCATAACATATGATAAACTTTCACATGTTTCTAATGTAGCGCGATTATTGAGATTAGATTCGTATCTTACTTCTAAAGAATATTACACACTCCGTATAGCGACAAGAAGCGAACATTTGAATATAACGATATATATATAATTTACCGTAGTTCCTGATGCTGGAAAATCTAACGCCCCAAGGTTTTACGATGGCCAAGTCAAAAATTATTGATTATCCGCATCTCAGCTTGGCGTTACGATGCTTAGGTGAATTGCACGCGTACAGCTTTATTACGCGTTCCGCGAATCCGATGGGCTTCGAGAAATTAAAGCGGATGCAAGAACCCTTGTTTTCTCAAGAATTCGCTGAAAAAAAAGCTGATAAAGATAACATTGGTAATATTGTTACAAAACGGCTCGCCAATGTCATATTGAAGGTACTTCCATATTTCGTTGGTCCTTAAAAATCGTCGATACATATTGTACATTTGTATTTAATTAAATCGTGTTTTCTTTATACCATGTATAGGTTTTGGCAAACGAAGACAAACATTATTTCGAAAGGTACCAACGATTCGTAGATAATATAACGCAGAACATGATTGATGCAACTGATGGAAAAGCCGCTGAGCCATACGCCGTTGTAAACCACGGTGACTCTTGGACCAACAACATACTCTTCAAATACGATCGAGTATATACGATTAAATACTTTCTCAATAAGATATACATCGTTATCCTAAGATTTGCATTAAGTTAATGTATGTGCATAAGCATATACTTTCACATACCTCGCGTGACGTATCGTTTCGTTTCAGGAGAAAAATCCGTGCGACTTGCGTTTCATAGACCTTCAGATATGTCGTTACGCGTCTCCCGTTTTAGATCTAATTTATGTACTCTTCTGCTGCTGCACGCAAGAAACAAGGAGTAAATATTTCGATCAGGTAATACACGAATATTACGAAACACTATCCAAGTGTATCGAGAGAGCCGGTTACGATCCTAAAATCCTCTTTCCTTACGAGGTATTGTCCCAACATTTTACCAAATTCGGGAAATACGCGGCGGGAATGGCTACCTACACTGTACATATAATGACCAGTAATGGTTTGGACATAAAAAGTACATATGACGATGATACGCTCCAAGATAGAATGCAAAATGACAGTCTTTATAGAAGTATGTTAATAGGCACTTTTAAGGATCTCGTCGACAGAAATTATATATAGATCAATACTTTTACGATACTATTGACATCACGGGTACTAAAGACAAAGGATCTTCAATATGACAAATCTTGAGATTAAAAGTAAATTGCTTTAGTATATTAAACTTACAAATTTTAAACCAGTGTAACTTTACTACTATAAGTCTGCGCTTAATCGAGTTAAAGGAATTTCATTAACAATGATTTATTTACATAGACGTAACTTGCAAAAGTTATTTGTCTCTTTTTTATGCTGAAATATCATTTGAAATATCAGACATAAATATCGCTATTGATTTTTAATAAACAAAAATTAATTAAATTCTCATAAGATTTATGAAAAAGTAATGTTAAATAACTTTTTCTTTACAAAAATTTCATTATTTGCCGAAAGGTAATAATTGCGCGATATATATAATTTTTTTATACCGTACAGTAAAATTGTTGCTTATAAATTTGTGACATCTATATATCTTTTCATCATTTGAATCCACTCGAACTTTGATAAACCAGTTTTTATAAACAATTTCACTCAGGGAAAGACGGAAATTGTATAAGAGATATATTTTAAAATGAAATATACAATCTCTCAAATATACAAAATAAAGACAATCTACTACATTGTTCGGTAATAAAAGGAATACCAGTTTAGCGATAATATTTTAGCTCTAGTAATAAGGTCTTCTTGGATTATTCTGAAAAAGAAAACGTAGTAATTAAAAGCCATTAAATATTTTCTTGTTTCCGTTATTTTATTGTAACAATCGTGATACTTACCAATGGATTAGGCCTGAATCTATAAGCAAGCATCATCCGTTTTCTATATGCATCAAATTCATCGTCGTCCCTAGATACACCATCTGGTCTTTCAGAACCGAGACCTGCGCTATCGAGTCTATTCGTCGCTCTAGAAACGTATTTAACGATCAAGAGCTTGAAAATATTAGACAAACGTATTCGACGCGAGAGATGACGATAACTAGTAATACTAATAATGTAAAAATAGTATTACTTGTTAATTGGTTCAATTCGACCACTACCCTCGCTACCCAACCCTTGTCCTTCGCTCCAGCCAAGCTTTTGTAACATCTGAAACCCTGTAAGTAGAAAAATGTTATTGGATTGTCCAACTGAAATAATTGTTAAGAAGGAATAAAGAATAACTTTAGTTTTATTAGTATTTAACTTGAAATGTTTGCTAACTTAATTAATAGCAATGAAGAATAAAATCATCAAATTTAACTACTTTATATTTGTTACATAAATATAATATTGATAGAAAAGAGAGGAAAAAAAATGTTTTTGGAACATACCTATATTATCTTCCTTTAACTTATATTCCTTATAGTCGCTCAAATCAGGTTCTTTTCCCTGCTTTACGGCATTATATTGTTCCAAAAATTTTTTTAACTCATCCGGCGGCAAAAAATCGCCAATGTGATGTTTGCCTTCCGCTTGCGCGGTTAATTCCTCGGCCCACATCTGTGTCGCCTCCATTTCAGCTGACCTCAGTTTGTGTTCCCAAGTTCCTCCTTCCGTCTCTTCATCGCTGTCGTACTCGTATTTATGTTTCCCTTGTGCTTCCAAACGTTTCACTTCTTCTCTTTTCCTTAAGAGATTTTGGTACAAGAGATTTATCTAAAAAAAAAAAAATATATATATATATATACACATTTTTTTCATGTGTACAAAATAATAATTGATCTTTAAAATTCACTTTCTTACATTTTCATGTATAATTGGGGGGATGGAGAGAGTGAATTTTAATATATTCTATATGTATTTTTTTTACAATTGATGCAATAATCTACCTTATAATGATCCTCTGCCTTTTTCCATTGTTCTTCACTTAAATCGAGTGTACCAAACGTCTGTCTCGCATAATGGATAAGTGCAGGATCATTCCGTGAAATCTTGGTAAGCATTGGATTCTTTGATTTAATTTGTTGTCTCTTCGACGGAGAAGGTATTATAACTGCCGGTTGCCCAATTTGTCCGGGTATAGCTATGCCAGGTTGCGGAAGTACGGCACCTGATCTATTACCGGAAGGTACGTTTGTCTCCGTAACGAGAACCTTATTGTCCGGATCACCCCAGCGACTACGTTTTCTTCTTTTCCGTTCTTCCCTATTATCATCCTTTGACATATCTGCTAACAGTGGTACATATAAACCATGTATTAATAAAGTTTGTCTTAAATATTACCGAACTGTATACGTAGTTATAGTTCACCATGTGGAGTTGAATGAGATTTCTGATATTTATCTGCCTCGTCATTGTCACTAAGAGCTTCTTCAGGACAATAAAGTTCCGCACCACTGTTCTTCTTATCCTTATCTGGCTTCTCCGCACGTAATTTAGAAACCAATCCCCTGTACTGCAGATACGCTGCACTTTGCTTTTGGTGCAGAAACCTTGATTAAAATGATACTTAAAACGCTGTCTAGTAATATGTATTCCTATAGATACAATACTTTCATAGAAGTGTAACATTAATATAGACGTGGAAGTAAAAAGTAGCAGAATAAAATAATCTGAGATTTTGTTTGGATTAAGGAAATTGGAGGCACTGTGATATTACATATAGTATATGCCTGGCATTTCAAAATATGCGCGCTACATATAAACACCAAAAACAAGAAAAAATATATAATTATGCTCCAAAAGATGCGATTATAACTCGAGAGATATGTAATAAAATTTTGAAATGACAAATATCTCCTCTTGTTTTTTACTAATATTAAAAACCATCGCATAAAATTTAAATCTCAGAATGTAAAGCATTACCGGTGTAGTACAGATATTTACTTTGTTAAATAAATACGTTTGAAACAAGATAAAACTCGGTTGTTGAGAGAATAACGTGTTTAAATACGTGCTTAAAAATAAACAAATATAGCAAATGTACGCAAAAACTCAATTAGAAGATAATTGCATATTTTGTCTCAAGCTTTTTCACATATCATATCTTTTGTAACATTTTTTTAATTTCAAAATTTTAGTTTTTTTTATGTGGAAAATATATTAGTAAAAACATTAAAGTCAAGAAAAACATATGTGTCCTATGTAATTGTAAGTCATGGGTTGTCAAATACATATGGTACGATTATTGTGATTACAAGAAAAAAAATATGTTTCATGTGAGAATGCATTCATCAGTAGTAACAGTTTTATCGAATCTAAAAGCTTGCTTTATGAAAATATAAGAAACATGTAGACAAATTTCTATAATCGGCAAATAATTTTGCGATGCAGTTGATATTTAGAAAATGCAAACATATATTTGCAACAATTCACATTAAGCGGCCATTCAACAAAATTGTACATTCAATCTTTCATGTTACTAAGATGTCAAGAACTATGTGATAAAGATTTGTACAATGTCCTATAATACAAAATAAAATATTATCGTCCTAGAGATATTATAAAAGTATTAATTATATATTACAAACGAGGAATAGGGGAATGGAAATAAAAAACGAGGACCAGTGAGGACAGTAGTTACCATAATTTAGGATCTTGGGCATTCTTCTCTCGCACTTCTTGTTCTATCTCATCCCCACAGTCAGCCACGATTCGTGCCAGCTGCTCAGCCTCTACTAAACACACTTAGAATCTTTTGTCAGATACTTTGTGTAATAATGTCCCAAATATCTATACGTGTGTCTATGTGGGTGTATACATGTACATTTTAATAATTATAAATATAAACAAATATCGTGGGTGTATACATAGATATAAATACTATTTTTTAATTTTTAATACTATATCTTACAACAAATTATTTTCCTAATGTCGCATAATTGCGTTAAAATTGTGCAAGAGATAGAACAAAGTGTCTAGTGCTTATAAATAACATTACGAAGCTATGCGACACAAGAGAAACGTATTTCTCGACTATGATATCGTACCTTGTTGTTCGGAACTTTGTAGATTAGCCGGCGGTCTTACAGGTGGTGGTATTTGTACGTTAGGAGGACCCACTGAGATAGGTACCTGATTGGAAAGAGCATAGCCACTGGACATAAGACCGCGCGTTGGTGCTGCATTAGGAATGACATTGGGAGGTGGGATATTTGGCGGTGGAATATTCAAGTTTGGAGGCGGAACCGAATTGATCGTCGATGGGACGGTGTGCACTGGCGGAGGTGCTGACATTATCATGGACGTTATCACGTTCGGGGGTGGAACATTGGCTACGTTTGATACCGTTACTACGATGGCCTGCGAGCCTGTAATAGGCATCATAGTCGGAGGCATTTGCGACATCGGTGGCAAAATGTTGGGCGGTGGAATATTAGGCGGAGGAATATTCGGAGGCTGTAAACTGGCGTTGCACGCCGGCGGTGGTACGTTGCATTGCTGCGAATTTTGTACGATGTGCTGTTGCGCGTTCGACGGCGAGGATAAGTTGGGCATGGGCATAGCTTGAGACATCTGCATATTTGGAGGTGGAACATTCGTATTAGGTGGAATGCTCCGAATGGGAGGAGGTGGTGGAGGACGTATGATATGTGGGGGCGCGATCTGCATTCTCACATTATTAGAATGCTCGTTCATGTTAGAGTACGCGTTGCTAAAATTTTTCGACACCGGTATCCTCTGCATGTGCGCGGATGGGATGTTTGGCGTCATGTTTCTTATATTTGGAGGTGGTATATTTGTCATTTGCATCTGCACCGGTTGCGACATGAGGGACGGGATGGAAGAGACACGGTTGTTATTTTGAATTGGGACGTGCTGATTAAATTGCTGAGCGCGCTGTCCGTTCTGTGACTGATTGTAGCCGTGCCGCGTCTCTGGACTAGGTGGCGATCTTCGCCTGGTAGGCGATGGACTCGACGACGAGCTGTGTTTTCTATCTGAACTTCTTCCCCATCGTGTGTCATTTCTTCTGCGATCGCGTCTGCTGTCCCAATCTCTATTCTTTTCGCTACTGCGCTTTCTTTCTCTGTCTCTCTCCCTAACAGCTTCGTAGCTTCTCTCATCTTTTCTCTTATCTTCTTTATCCTGTTCTTGTTTGCCGGTCGTTTTGTTGGCTATCTTTCTAAACTGATCGAGGAAACTGCCGTCATTGGCAAACGCATTCATGGTAGGCTTGTCATCATCTTCCCTATGGATAAACAATGAATTTTACTTCCTCCAAATTTTACGTCGTCCAAGTAATCGATATAAATATTTCAAACGCCTAAATTATAATGTAAATTTCATCCGGAAGATCGAACTGACGCGACGTAACGTGACAGAGAAGAGATTCGCTCCGCTTACTTTGGAGCACTTTTACTAGTTGTTGTGCTCGAGGCTGACGATGACGAGCTTGACTTTTTCATGGATTCCACGGCTTCCTTCGCTTTTTGCTCCTGCATTTTCGCCTGGATTTCCATCTTCTTTTGTTGAATAATCTGCTCTTGCTTCGACATCTGCGCGAAACGTTCATTTCGGGAAGTTTTCGACACAAACGGATCGGAGCCCTTCACACCGCGATACGCCATTTTTTGTCAGAGGCTTAGCCTCCCGATCGCGCGAACAGCTCGACAGATTTTACGCCTTTACGGGCGGACGATTAAAAGGGAATCTACGTATCTTGAATTATTTTTTGTATCCCAGAATCGTGCGTCAACCAATACCAACCAAAAGATTTACGCTCGGCTACGCGCGACGGAGTTTCATATTTCATCGAGATCGAGCAATGTCGACGATTGTCGACGATGTCGGCCATATATATTTTTACTTGCATAATGTCTGCCAACCGAAATCAAATCGAAACGGCACCGCCATGGCCGTGCCTCTAGTATAGATATTCCATTACCAATTGCCTCAGATACGCGTAGCGCGTGTCAATGTATTTTTTGATTTCTTTTTAACAAGAGCCTCTGATCGAATTGCGATTAGAAAAAAATATTGCTTATCGTCAAATATTACAAAAGACAATTATTATAGCAATAAAAATTTTATAACCTAATTGTTTAATATAGAGACAAAAGTATAAATGTTTCTAAATGCTTTAAACGTAAATTATATAACAAATCGTTCGCTAGAATTTACATATATGTTTACATCTCGTCACTAATATTGCACTTTATTTTTAAACATACAGACATACAAATAAAAATGCTATACAATACTTACGTTGCTATGATATATATATATCGTATGCATATATATAACAACTATGTATACGTGTGTATGTATATACACTGGTACGGTAAATCGACATATATATAATATATCGGTATAGAAGGAATATAAGTTACATAAAAACGACATAATATAAAATAGTAAAAATCAGTACAGAGAATCAGAAGTCTCGTTATTATAAGTGCGGGTCGCTGCAGCGGATTTAGCCTCTTATAGCGACGAGAGAAATTTATATTTATATAGAATGATATACGTATAATCTTGGACTGAATTCTCTATTTATTCGAGAGCTGCTAGTTCGTTTCGCCACAACATACACCAAGCTGCTCGACAACTTCTCTTAGATACCAACAATATTTACCGATCGATGTCAGAGTATCGTACAAAGCCCATGTCGCAGCTACTACAACGGTCTATCGACCATAGTTAACAGCGTTCAATTACAGACCAAACACGTAAGCTTAAAGCGATTTAGTCGCGTAAAATTGGCTATATAATAAATATTCTGTAAAATACTCTGAATTACCGTGATTTCTCGCTATTCCATGTCGCAAACGAAGGGAGGCCTCCCCGTGAGATTAGAGTTAATTCCGGAAAAAAAATTCCTTTTAATTATTAGCGTTGTGAGTAGTGCGTTCGTCGCCGCTTCCAGCGTAATCGTTCAAATTAATATTATGCTTGGCGAATTCAGTCTTAAAATTTCTCTACTGGGCAGTAGCACGATAACTCGGCAAAATGAATGCTACTCCCATTGCCAGTCTTTCCGTTCGCGTCGCTCGGTGGAATTGTCGGAGTGAACTCGATCGACATGTTTGTACAACGTTTAACGCTACCTCACATTCCGGTACCTTGCCTCTGAAATATCTGCTCATTACGATTATTTGCGTTACGCGTGCGCGCCGCCCGCAACGAGCGTAATATTAAAATCGATTCGCAAACGTTTTACTGAAATACATCATTGTTCTTGGTAGTTTGTACAACTGGCGGCTTGGACGTGGCATGATTGTCCTGATAATGCTTCCATAGGCCAGTTACGTTGTTCACCTGCGCACCACAGCCAGGCATTTTGCATCTAGAAGATTAAATACTTGGTTTTACTTGTAAAAGTTAAAACATACCTACATATAAGTATTTACACGTATCAGTTTACTTACATGAAAAAGCTGACCGTAGACGCCTTCCCTTGTTTTACCTTTGGCATTTGCTTACCAGCATTGGAATTAATTGTATTCGTGACTAATTTATGACTGTCTTGATGATGACGATAGTGCGATATGTATTTGTACTTCTTTCCGCAACCGTTGACGTCGCATTTATATGTTTCCTGTTTGTACCTAGACATGCGTTGCTTCTTTGGAGTGTACTCCTCGTCTTCCGAACAATTGCTATTCGTTTCTATAGAGCTCTCTTCGATTTTCAAAGGATTCTCGCGCTCGAGACCGCTCCGAAAAACTCGTTCCATGTTTCCTAAATCTATTCTATGCTCCTGATTTCGTATATTTAAATTGCATATTTCCGTTTTCATATTTTTCGTAATGGTTACGTCGCTATTTATATAAACCACATTATTCTTATCCTGCGTGCATTCCACCTGAAGGATCTCTTCGCACTTTGGTGTTCCAGTATCGTATTTTCGTAAGAACGTATCTTTAATCATAAGCAGATCTTCGTTATCAGTTAACTTGTTAATACCATTCAAAGATTCATTATTCGAGTAGTCCTCGTTATTTGTAGCAGTCGTAATCTTATTCTGCTCGTGACAAAACTCGCTCTTCACCTGAATTTTAGTTTCGTTTCTAACAGGGCAGTTTTCTTCCAAACTCCCATATTCTTCCTTTATGGTAAAGTTTTCGCTTGGCAGTTGTTCGTAACATCCCTCGTCAGTCTTTTGCATGACTTCTTCGTCTATCGCATTTTCGGGGCCTTCGAAACAAATTATCTCAGGCTCCGTTGGCAGTGTAGGCGGTTGTCTGTGACAACTTTCAATATGCTCCTCAAGATTGCCACTAGTAGATTGCAAAGATCCGCAATTAGTGTACGGACATACAAAGACATTTGTTTCATTGTTGTGCCATTCTTGATAATGTCGCCACATGCTACCTGGATCTGACACCTCTTCTCCGCAACCTGGCTCGCGACAACTATGAAAAATTTACAACAAGATATTAATAAAACCTCAAAAAGAATTATAAACTTAATATCACCAAAATATTCCATAATAATATTTGGTCGAAATTCACATTAATCAACTTGTAATTGTTTTACACACTCACATGAATCGAATTTTCAAAGCCTCTAATGTCTCGTGCGTCTTATATTCATCTTGATTAGCGAACACCTTACCGCAACCTCGTTGTTTGCAAGTGTATATTTCCTATGTATCGAAAGTTGATTCGATTAATAAGACTTTCTTAAATGTATACCACAAATTGAAAACATTTCAACATCAACGAATCCAGTTGCCGATGACAAATAGATCTTATATTGATTATACAACTTTCACCATTATCAACAAACGTAAGGATCATTTTCACATGTGTTTAGCATCAAAATCTGGATTGACTAGGATTTTACTAAATTTAACATCTCATAAGCCACAGCCTGAGGCAAATGACAAACCAGTTTTAATCAATTCTGATCTAGGCATTGGATAAAAAATATAAACAGGGTCAATTATAATTTTACAATTCATTGAGAGTTTTTCTTTTAAAAGACAATTAACTGCTTGTGAAATTTACGTCGAAATCAAATAAGCTGATCGAAACAAGAGTCACATTTTTAGGTTTTTACACCCGCTCCGCTTTACTCTACTATTTGTTTTGGCTTAGGGGTCATTGACCCCGGGCGACCAATGGCTCCGTCGTAAAACCTTCACCTTTTTCGGTGCGATTTCCTCGATGGTGCGATTCCGCGAGACGAATCTGATGACGCTGACCTCCGTGGGCCGGTCGGCGCACGTCTCCGTACCCTGGCCCATCCTGCGGTGACTCGCCACGAAGCGACGGCGAGCAGCGGGAGGACGAGCTCACTCACTCGCTCCGCTCGCGGAGCCTCACATAACCTCGCGTATCCTCGTGTGACGACAAGTTTGACAGAAAAAATATCGTCTCCGTTGAATAAATTCCTGCACGAAATTCCGCGGTTTCTCGACGGGGCCGACGCTTGGGTCGCGGCACTTACCGGCCAAACGCGCCCTCGAGTACGCACAGAAACGCGCCGTCGATTCCAGCTCACATTATCGCTCTGTCAATAATAACAATTACTTGTGTTGTCAGGTCAGTGCAGCGGAATCGTTCCCGTCCCGGCCCCGGCCGCTGCGACGACGACGCCGGTCTCGGTTTCAGCGCAATGAGAACCGCTGCTGCATGACCTATAATGCCAACGGACGTGCAACGTCACGGAAGCGTAAAATCCATCCCGAGGGCAGAGACAAGATAAGCAAACAAAATAGTTGAATTAATTGATTAATTAATTAAGTAGCAAGAACTATCCAACAATTGTCTACATTTCTGAAAATTGCGAGAAAAAATCTAGACAACTTTTTGTCGATGAGTTTTGGAACACCACTTGCTAAAGTGAGACCTCTCTCGGAATAGCTGTGAATTAGAGGAGGTTCGTTTTTCTAAAAGAAGCCTCTACTGTTGGCTATATAAACAAAAAAACAATTGAAATTTATCAACAATAATTGCATACAACGGACAATATAAAAAATCATCTCTTATATTTCTCTTACATATATTTCATACAATTAAATTTCCATTTTAATTTACATTATATATATAATACATGTACTATTTTAAATGTATATTATTATTTAATATAAAATTAAATTACGACGGATATTAATTTTATCGATCAGTCTTTTTAATCGTCATTAGAATTATAGAATAATTTAACTCTAAGAATTCATCGCTCTTATTCGTATCATACGTTCTTTAGCCGCTTTAAATTGTTCAAGGACATTTTCAACGTTATTCATAAGTGTATCGGTGCTCACTTTATCCGAGTCATCTCTTTGATAATTGGAACGTTTTGTGTGCGTACTACTTTGTAGTATTATATTCATATAAATTACAATATCTCCGCTCGGTACGACTTTCAAGTTTGATTTGTCTAAAACTTTGCCCTCGTGGCCCATTGGAATACCACAATATGTTATATCCTCCAGCTCGTAAGAGCCACCAACAAAAAATCGTCTCAAGGTGTCGATAATACTTCCTTTTGCGCGCCATGTAGGAACCGTAAGTTTGTATCTACCAGGCGTCATTGGTATTGGCAATGCGGCGTAACCCTCTATTCGATATCTATATTAAAACAGGACAATATTTTATAATTTCTATGTCTATAAATTACAATATATTGCCGACAATTAGAAAAAAAAATGTATAAAAGTATAAAATGCAATATAAAAGTTTTCAGCTAAATAAAAGATGTAAAAATCAATATCGAGAAACAAGGCGTTCTGCGTAATTACCTGGTCCAACTATCCAGAGATGCTGCGGAGAGTAATAGACGAGGCCAGAGTGACGATGCACCGCCGCTTGATTGTTGAAATTCATTTGACGGATAATGCAAGGATATGTCCGTACAATAACTAAAATGCGCCGTTCCGTTTTCTAAAAGGCACTTCTGAGTTCTGCCGAACAATCTCTCTTTCTGTTTTGTACTCCAATGTTGCGGCAAATCGATGAAATAGGTAACAAACAATCCGTCATAAGAGAAGTCATGAGCTGACGCAATATCCAAGCATATGAATAGTGTGGATGAATTTGGTGGTGGCAATTCCAACTCCTTGTATAACTCGGCTTCTTTATGAGCAAGCTGCTGTTGTACTTCCTGTAACGAGAAAAATATTAATTTCAATATTTAATTCATTACTAATTAATATTTCATTAACACACAATTCATTTATTCAGTTAAGAATTTTTGAAATGCTGCACATTGTAAAATATATTATATATTTGATTATTTTTAACATAATAATTATTTAACCAAGTTTACAGAAGAAATCGCTGTATATTAATTTCTTCATTGTATCAATCTTTATTAATAAGAGACCAAAAGAGAGAGATCATTTTTAATAATAAAAATTTGCTGAGCGAGCTAACATTCGAAGATTCGGCTTACTTAAATTACGAAACGGATTTTAAAAAGATTCTCACATCTATACGTATCGTAACTATCTCGAACTCGATCGAATAGTTACGAAACAAGCGCGCAAATTAATATTCACTTATCGCCGCTTTGCAGCGAACTGCAGTGATAAAGCGTAAGCTCTCTACTACTGCTGTAGGACAGTGTGCGAAAGCCGCTTCTATGTTCGCAGATATATTCCTGCCCCACTGTGCACGTATAAACTGTATATACACACGTATAGGCTGATAGCGCTACATACTAACATACAGCCTCACGGAAGAGAGCGTTGAAGCGTTCAAGAAGACAGTCGGAGAACCATAGGATTCAGTCGATCGTAGGAAGTGCGGTGATCAACTCGGGCTCGGCGGGCACGTGCGCGCCTTTGTAAAAAAAAAAAAAAAAAAAAAAACATACGCGCCTACCGTGATTATCATTAATATATGCCGGTTAGCAAGAGTTCGGTCTCGCTGGCTGCCCCATCATGCCCGAAAGTATGACGAGGAAATCGATCGGCCGCAAAATCATTGGGTGTGTCTCGAACAACCGGAAGAGAGAAAGAACATCGGTGAATTGACAGATTTTCCGTGAAGATGCCGTAATTCGCGCAGAGTATCGGGGACAGTTACCAGTGTATACATAACGGCACAGCATGATCATGTTCTACCACCAGCGAGCAATGCGTCAAATCTCAGAAATTTCCTACGTAGGGTATGTACGAATCTGTTTTCTTTTTTTTTTCCTCCCTTTCTAAGCGACCTGCAAAGGTTTTCGATAGCGCGCTCGCGCGAGCGACCGCGAAACACTTTTTTGCAACGTCCTCTTGATACTAGATACTGGATAATGATAAACTCCCGGTTGCTGTATCGCGACGGTTTTGCAGCGTTTTTTTTTTCTGCCGGCAGGCAGCTATCAAACTTAGAAGCGAATGGATAATATGTATCATCAAATTGCCTCATCGCGCCTCATCCAACTTGATAAACATTCGATAAACGGCGTCGCCCGGCTCTCCACGTGCCGCGTCACGTTTGCCCGTACTTGACCGGACATTACTGCATAATTGGAAACTGCTTCTACAAAAAGTAAAAACAACCATTCGGCTTTTGAATCGAAATAAATTACATTATTCGTATTTATGCAATTTACGTATAAATAATTGTCTTTGCTCGATATTACGCAATTGATTTATTACAATTGCAATATCTCCTATAAATTTATATAATTTAAAATAAACCAATTTTATTAATTAATCGCTGTATCGTGATAATTTAACGACTCTTAATAGTGTACAATTTTCTTACCCTTCGTATCAAAATCATATTTGAAAAGATAATAAAGTGTTTCTCCTATATGATTTCTAACTATGTGGAAATGTTGAAAATAGTTACCGATAAGCGTCATTGTTGCGAGTAATTATGCACCACACCTCTTATTGTAGTTTGTTTTTCGCAAAGTAATGATGACGAGCATCATGTTACATACGTCTAAAACCGATATGAACATTTGTTGAGCAATACCATTCTTGAAATAATATATATATATATCTGTCTCATTTTTTCGATCCTCGCTTATTAATATAACTATATATCATTATGATCTGAAAAATTAGTCTGATACTGAATAAATAAAATTAATGAATTTAATTTAAGCGATAATAAAAAAAAAACGCGCTTCTAATTTTGTTTCTTACTATTCGCTACTCAAATAATATATGTCAAAAATTATTATAATAGCATATTGATTATTAATTAAATAAATAATCAATTATAAATCATTAAATAAATTAGAAATGATACTATGTTAATACAGACGTCAGAAAAGGAAAGAAAAGGAGAGAGAGAGAAAGAAAGAGAGTAATGAGTCAGAGCGGTAAGAATTATCGGTTATTAATGTAACTGCGTTGTGAGGCAAATAAACGGACGTCGCTCGGGAATGCCGAGATTGGTCTTTCCACGAAAAGACGGTCTTTTTGATCGGTGCGCGTGCGATGACGCGAAAGTTTGGTATGCCGATCATACGCGTCGTAAATAGCCGCATACTTACACGCCGCGCGTTTTCGCGGTGCTCCTGCAATTCCAGCGGTGTTCGCCCCTCGGAAACGTGCTCGATTTGATAATTAAACTTGACGCCGTAACCGTTGGTGACGTTGTAGTGCTGCTCGTCGTCGATCGTGAAATCGGGGCTAATCGTCAGCAGTTTGCGCGCCTCGTCGTACGTCACCGTGCAGAGCAGCGTCTCCGAGTCCGTCGACCCGACGATCGCGGGCTCGTCCTTGCGCGAAAGATCGGCCATCACGCGCATGGTGGTACGTTCGGTATAAAGATAATGGCTCGATCGGATCTTGGTATCCGTGATTTTGTCATCCACCACGTTTTTGTTATATCGCTCCCGGAAGGTTTTGCGATTCCGCATGGCTGGCAACGCGGTCTCGTTCTTCACGGACAAATACGATCTGCGAGCGAGAGTAAAAATATTTACAATTTCCGAAAGTTACGAAAAGAAACCATAACCCACACGTTCTCCAATGTTTTGCAATACCCCGAACTCGACGCGCAACAAACTCCAGAAATATAAATCTTGATGATTTTGTATCTTTCTCGATCTTGAATGAAAAAGAAACTTCCGTGTTACCGAAATCTTTTTGTTTTAGAAAAATGGAAATAATAATTTAGATTATCCTTTATGCTTATCTTGTTTCTAATCCTTTAAATAATTAATTTATTTAAAAAAAAAGATGTCAATGTGATTTACTTCAAGATAAACGTCGCGATAAAAATTTTGCCGGAACTCTACAATCAAATGACAAACATTTATACGATATCCAACAATTAAATCCCTGCCTGTAAGGCACCGTCAGGAGGTCGTCATCGGCATAATAGGGATCGTTTTCCGTGTACGAGTACAAACGTGAACCTTGCAGCTGCTCGTCGCGTATACGTCGGTGGCACTCTCGCTGACAATCGGTCAGGCAATTCTTCTCGTCTGCATAGAAATCGATCTCGAACGGGCCGAACACCTTGTCCTGCCAGCTAAAAATATGATCCTCCTCCTCCAAGAAATTGGAGTCTCTGGTCTCGCCGCACTCAGGCTCCTCGGCTAGCAACTCGGCCAGCGGGGACCTCTCCTGCACGACTCGCACTCTGAAACAACAAATGAATGCCGACGAAATGAAATCTGGTGTAATTTGGAAAATCCTGTGTGGTTCGCGGCCGGATGCCCAAGATTCATTCTGATTCTGTGGGATCGGAAGATTCAATCGCTATTTTATCTTCGCTTCTTACCCACGTTGGTGATTACGAATTAATTATGAGAATGGAGTTAAAAGCCTGTAAATAGCTTTACGTAACTCTTACGTCAAGGACGTTACATCTAAAATTTTCTCAATAAGGAAGATAAACACGTGGCACAGAGAGATATAAATATCTCGAACGTATCTTGTTAAATTATTAAAGAATATTTTTCAACTTCAATTTCTCATACGTTTTTCATCAGATTTCTTACGCTCCAGTAAATGAAATAATGCTCGATAACATAATTTTCTACGAATTAAAAATTTTACATTATTTACTACGAGAACGACATCGACCAAATTTGACAACATTTCTTTGGAAAATAACGGATCAATTCGCGAAAAACACAGAAATCTCATTGTCTCAGAACAAAAGATATAATCATTGAGACAAATGTTAGTGGCTATGCATGAAGGAAAGGTAGCCGGCGTATACGCAGGATAGTTACATAATGTCTCGATGTCGGAGGTTTATATTATTACCGCATCGAACAAGTAAGCTCTCTCCTTCGTTTCAACCTTCGAGTCTTCGATCAATTTTCACGGAATTGCGGAATTTTCTGCAACGTGAAAATGAATTCAATGTCCACCACATAAAAATAATCATAGCTCTTTTTTATTTCCACGTATACAAAGAGATTTATGTTAATCGGCTTTTTATGAGATTTAACAAGAATATAAAATTTCATAATATTTCGTACATCATAATTATGTAAACCAGAATGTTTAATTTAAATAAATGTGTGCACTATAAGCGCTTGTTTTTTTTAATCGATTACATAAACCTACTCGGATACAGAGAATCAATATATCACAGCCGCCTTCTAGCCTTCGGAAGTCTCCCGCTGATTTAGCGCTATATAAGAAGCATTAGTCATATTGCAGAAAATTCTGCAGGCGCACACGTGCAGTTTTATTTTTTACGTTATATTCAATTTAATCCAATTGAAATTTCTAATCAAAGTTATAAATATGTACACACGTCGCGTGTAAGAAAGGACAGAAAATGAAATACTTTGCTTCGGTTAATATTACGATTTCAATTTACGTCACGCATCTAAATACATAAGACACACACCTTATCTTCAAGTTACGTATCGGTTCGTTCACTCTGTAGCTCGCCGCTATTTTCATTCTCTCTTTCGCCATTTCTCACTTGATTATTGTTACAAAAACTGAATCGGAACTTCGGAACGCTGAATAAGCTACGGCGCGCGGCGGCTGTCAATGATCTCGGGGTGGCTCGTTTGTTGATTCGTAACGTCGCTAGGCAACCTCACCCGTCACCGCTCGCGCTGGTAGCTGGTAGAGCATCGTCATCGCGAAATTCGACTAATTCAAGCCGTTCGAACATTCGAGGTGCCTCCTGCTTCGGGCTTCGGGTGATGTCTGCCGCCGCGCCGCCGTCGCCGCGGGAAAGAAGAATACATACTCCGTTAGTTAACTTGAAAAAATATCATTGTTGACATGAAAAATGTATAATATCTGCATTTAGATTTGCATTTACACGAACAATACGTGATCGTGACAGGCATATTCTTTAATCTTTATGCCGCGCGCGCGTGTAAAGAGTCTCTCTCTTTCTCTCTCTCTCTCGATATTTCTTTTAATAGCTTCATTAGCAAGTTTCCAATGAGTCAGAGCGATGCGTTACGTCGATAAATACCTCGGTAAACGATCGATGCCGCGACTTCTCGCGATTAAATGCGTTTGTGTGTTTCCCGACGGGCGTTCTCCGTACGACCGAGCGGCGTAAAACACCTTCGACGTGCGTCGCATCGCGAAAACCTTGAATTGTCTAGCATACATCCTGTATCTACAAAAAAAAAAAAGACAAGCGGTTCGAATAAAGCGGAAAATCTTTCTCTCTCTCTCTTTCTTTCTCTTTCTCTTCTTAATTCGAAGCATTGTCTACACACTCGACACGTCCCGCGGTACACATACATATGTACAACTAAAAAAAGAACGCCGGGCGGTCCGGTTAAAAAAAGAATAAGCTATACCCGGCTATTGTCTATCCATCCTGTACGATTGAGGAAGAGGAAAAAAACAAAGAGAGAAAGAGTACGGTCAGAAGGCGGCTCGGTTGAGAAGAAGAGAAAGCCGTCCCGCCGAGGAGAGCCCTGAATTCGCGGGATCACCAGATCGGAGTCCGTTCCTCGAAGCGGAGGCCGGGGCCCTGCGAAAGAGACGAAAGAGAAAAGTAGGCCGATTAACCTCGCGGTCTTCTGGGTCTTCACCGGACTGTCCTCGGAAGGCTCGGAATGTCGTGTCGCACTCGTCGCGGCTCGGCTCGGCAGGAAGACGCGGCCGTTCGAAACGATACCGTTAACTCTCGCTCGCTCGCTCGCTCGCTCTCTCTCGAATCGACACCTGCCTGTCCGAGGTCGAGCATTCGAGCGTGGAAAATCCGATTCCGGGAAGAAAGAGAGACAGAGAGAGAGAAAGAGAGCGACGGGAGCGAGGCAGTAAAGGTCAGCGGCGCGTCTCTTCACTCTTCAGTCTTCCTTCCGCGTCTCTCCCTCTCGAGGTTTCCCGGGCCGTCGCGTCGCGTCGTCTGGAGCGTCTGAGCCTGAGCCGTCTCGGTCTCGGCGAGAGTTCTCGGGCTTTTCCCCCGTCGCTCGGCCCTCGACCTTTCGCAGCCTGCTCCGAATCTCGAAGGTTAGGGTATGTACGTTAAAACACGCCGTGCACACATATGCACATAGAATTTGATACGATAGCGCGCGCGTCGTAGCGATCTAGCGACGCGACCACGCGACACGCGACGGCCAACAGGTGGGACGGCCGGACGGCGCGGCGGCATCGGGCATGCGGCTGATGCGGCATGGGTCCCGCGACCACCCGTGACGTCATGGACGATTGACAGCAGGACGCCGCACGCCGCACGCCGCACACGGCGCGGCGGCCGCGGCGCGTCCCTATTGACTTCCCACACGGCTTATCTGCGAGAGAGATAAGGGATAATGTGTCACCGCGGCGTTATCGGGTCCGAGTGACCGCTCGATACCGCGGGAAATGCCACGGGCGGCGCAGGTGCGTGCGGGTGGGCCGCGCTTGTTGCCCGTCCGGCTGTCCCTCGTTCCGTTCTCGTTGAGCGGAGTAGCCCGGGTGCGTGACGGGGCGAGTGTCGCGCCTTCTCCTCGTGCGAGCGAACGAGCTGCTACGTGCACGTTGACGTCTCCCGTGTCCGACTTGTCAGAGGTAAAACGTGTTCCCTGTGTCCGTTGATCTGCGATCGTTTAGATCGTAACACGTCCGCCTCGCGACGCGGTCCTCCAGGTGCGACGAACCCAGGGTTCCGCCTCCTCGGCAACAAATTCTCGAGGTCCCTCCCACGTAGGTCTCTTATCGGTCGGTAAGTGAACGCCCGATAGCAACAGGCACAATTCGGAGACAGAGACCCGGATGAGTGAGAGATCTGCCATGACGTTCTAGCTTTAAGATCCACGAATGAAGCTTTTTGCAAAACTCTAGTGAGACGTGGAATGTTCGCGTACTGATTATCTGATGTTTACTTTGCAGAGGTTTCAAATTGATAAGGATGTCGACTAGTCGAGAGGGCGAGACTGCGGTGACCATCCCACTGCAGTACAATGAAGCTGTAAGTGATATTTCGTGTTTAGCGATATCAGAAATCGATGGTACAGAGGCATTATTTTGTCAATGCTTTCAAGCTTTTTTTTTTCAAGAGAGAAATATTTTTTAAGAGATATAAAATTCTTGCTTTGCTTTAATTGTATATTATTATTAAAACGTGTAAAATGATATAATTGAAAATAACGCGTTAAAATATGTTCGTTATGTTTTATTAAAGCTTCTTTTCTTTCTCTTACTCTTCTGCGATTACTTATTTCCGCTTGCAAGCTTGGTTTCCCTTACAAATGACTCATACCTACGTGAATTAACAAGCTTCGGCGTATGATTCATTTGTAAGGAAAGGTATATTTATTCGGGGAACGTTACTTCTATGTTATACATTATTGCTGGCAACATATGGCAACGTCCAGCCTGAAAAATCTTACTGAAAATACAGTACTTGCTAAACACTTGATACTTGTGCCAAAATAACGTTATATTTAATTATTGTTTATTTTGCAGCATTGGAAAGCTATTTTTGAGAAGTATGATCTCGACGGAGATGGAAAAATATCGCTACAAGAGCTAAGAGCAATGATACGCGGTCCAGAATTTTCCAAGGACATCCCTGCTGGGGTAGTTCGCACGATAATGCGTAAGGCAGATCTGGATGAATCTGGTTACTTGGAATATCCAGAATTTATAGCGATGGTTAGTGTCGGAGTCTTTCAATTTCTTACGTGTACTCGAACTTATATATTTGTTTTTCTTCCTCTGTCCTTTCGTAAAACTTGGAGATCTCTGATTATCATGTTCATCTTTTTCTTACATTCAGATCCATAGAAAGGACATGCAGGGTATATTCGGTCACATCGTGCAACGATATCTGCACTGTATGATACCTCAACGACCAACCCAAAGGCAAACTTCCGTGGGATCGAGGTATTATCCCCAGCGACAAATCAGTATTGTAATGCACGCACCACCTTCTCCTCCTCCTTCGAGCTTTGGTGATTCTCCCCAGGCTGCTATGATTAGTAAAAGATGCCGTTCTGCACGTTTTAACGGTCTACAGCAACAATCAAGTACAATAACGGAATCTTCTCTGTACTCTAGCGACTATCCAGATGGGCTGTACGAAGAAGAGTACAGTTGTCGTCCGCCAGCTGTAGCAATGATAATCATATCGATAATAGAAATCATTTTATTCATGTATGACGTGATTAAGCACAAATCTCTTTCTGTAGAAGGACCAGCGGCTCAGTTATTTATTTATAATCCGCACAAGAGGTTCGAAGCCTGGCGGTATCTAACGTATATGTTTGTACACGTCGGGTATGTATACGTCTATTTTACAATGTGTGCGTTTCCGTATAAGATATATTACGATTTACGAATAATTGAACGAATACTTTAACGTTCCTTGAATTCTTTTTGTGTTCGATAGGGTCTTCCATTTGATCGTCAACCTACTGGTACAAATTATGTTGGGTATTCCACTGGAGATGGTTCACAAATGGTGGAGAGTATTGATAATATACATAGCCGGAGTGCTGGCCGGTTCCCTTGGTACGTCCGTTTCAGATCCGACGGTTTACCTGGCCGGTGCCTCGGGTGGTGTATACGCGTTGATCACCGCTCATGTAGCGACCATTATAATGAACTGGTCGCAAATGGAATTTGCCGTGCTACAGCTGTTAGTGTTCCTCGTTATCACGAGCGTCGACGTCGGTCAAGCCGTGTACAATCGTTATGTGCTCGACACCAACGACCAGATCGGCTACGTGGCCCATTTGGCTGGCGCTGTAGCGGGCCTTTTAGTAGGCATAAATATCCTTCGAAATCTCGAGATACAAACTTGGGAGAAAGTTGTTTGGTGGGCCAGCATGTTTACTTATACGGGTCTCATGACCGCAGCTATTTTGTGGAATGTATTATATACCTCGTATTACGAATGACGATGTTCAAATCGGTATTTATCTCATTCGAGTTATTTAAAGGCGTACACGCGCATCGATAGAGACAAATGTATTATTACTGAATGAGAACTTGCCTTAAAATTGTAGGTATATGCGTAAATTTACTATATATTTTTATATGTTAGTTATTTTTATATTAATAGAGATAATTAATATAAAATGAGATTCTTAGAATCGAACAAAATAGCTTATATTTTCGTGTAAACTTAATCGCGAAAACATAGGACTAAGATTTACAATAAGAATATAAGTAATTTTAAACGCAGTATTTTTTTCAAGCACTTTTTCGAGAGCAAATAGTAAAACAACAGATTCTGTGATACTTTTGCTACATGTATTAAGCGTATGCAATTATTTACAAGTTTAACAAATTGAATGACGACGTCGAAAGTCTCTGCGCGGAATATTTCTATAAATAGTTCTATCGCCTCATTGTTTGAAAATGCTTAGGAAAAACTACCTCCATCGGTATACGCAACAATCTCGCGCACATAAAACGCCAATTAATATTTCGGTAACACTTAATGCGTTACAAATTCTATCTTCAACAATAACTTCAATAATAAATACAGAATCTAAGATCTAAAAAAACTGCAACGTGCCGAATAGCTAATAAAATCTAATATACATATATGTAATGTTTTTTCATCAAATTTAGAGATTCCTCATGATTAAAATAAGACTAGGCAGAAGAAGATTGCCTTCTCAGACGCTTATTAAATGAAAGAATGTATATAATTTATAACTTGTGTGTGTTCCACAATTCAAAGATGTGAATGTGACGCAAAACTGTGTTCGACAAAATAAGTAATTTTCTGCTTCGTGAAAACATTGCAATAATTATATTCATATACGGTACGACGTGTCACTTGTATTATTATAGACGGACGTAGAGTGTTATACTCACAGATATAAAATAGTATGTGAACATTTATGGAAAATTTATTTATTTTATCTTAAATTTATATGAATATAATATACCTGAGCATACGATTTGTTTCATGTACCTGATTTGCACGGATACCTATACGTTGACACGTTCGCTACTACTTTCTCACCGTGGTAGCGAACGCGTTAATATGTTAAACGATTATTATCTCGAATACGTAATGTGAAAAGAAAAATAGGAAGAGTCAGCTTCGCATCTTGCGTTCGCAACATACAAATACTGATAACAGAATATTGCTTTAACGTAATTGTTTAAAACAAATGATATATCTGTGAATAACTTGGTCTGGAAGATGTTAACTATAATGTTAATCTTCAGTTGGATGCAATAGACATTGCAGTGCCAACTATCGACTATAATAGCTCCAATTTAAACAGTAATATCTACAAAAATAACACTTAAGAAATGTTTTTATATTTCTCTTAATATTATTTTTTATATTTTATTTGATCACGATGCAGCCGTCTATATATTTCATTATAAATGGAAAGAATTATTATTAATTCGTAAAGTGAAAAGTAAGGCTGCTATTATAAGTCTAGAATGCTTAAAAATGAAGAGATATGAATTGTAATTAAATAATTTATAATACAATATTATAAATATTATTTACACATATGCATACATATTTACATGATTTACATTAATAACTACTATACAAGATGATTCTTAATTATATATCGATACTTTAGGCGGTTAGTCTAGAATCCAAAACAAAAAAAAAGACCGTCATAAACATATATTTTAACTAATAATAACCGATATTAAGATAATCGGAAGATAGAATAATCCGATAAAATATGATTTAACTTACCTGATTCTTTTAATTGTACCCTTTTTTCTTAAGTGTCCTGGATCTATTACTTATCATTATATTCGATTACAATATCGATGACAAAATTCCCATAAACAGATTGGTTCTGTAAAATAGAGACATAATCTTAAATAATGTCTAAATAATGTAAAATGTTACATCTACTTCTCATCTATTAATGCAATGCATATGTCTTCCTACGTATAAGTGCCTTGGACGTACTTCTCATTGTACAATATTTTAATTTATAGGAGTAATGAGTGTGAACTTTTTTTGACCGCGAAGAGACGAGCGTGCCTACTTTTTATGCGAGATAAATATATATTTATGTAATATTTTATAACTGATGTGTGTGTGTGTGTGTGTGTGTGTGTGTGTGTGTGTGTGTGTGTGTGTGTGTGTGTGTGTGTGTGTGTGTGTGTGTGTGTGTGTGTGTGTGTGTGTGTGTGTGTGTGTGTGTGTGTGTGTGTGTGTGTGTGTGTGTGTGTGTGTGTGTGTCAACGAAACCTTTGTTATTGTTCGACGGAGTGACGAGAATGTCTGTAATGTATGTATATTTTGTATACGCTTTGTATAAAACAAAATAAAGCGATTGAAAAAGAAATTAATCCGATAACTATCATCTCATAAGTGGGATACATATATACGTTGCATCCTGATATGGAGTATCGCGACTCGCTTCAATTGAATTTTTCCATAAAGAGTCTCAACTAGGCCCCCCCCCCCCCACGATCGGCAGAAAAAAAAACATAAATTTCTTATTTGAATTTGTTTCTCGCTCATCCCGTATTTTGCAAGTAATTTTTTCTTTCGGTAGAACAGCAGTCTCGTTCGAAAGGAACGACGCGGAGCGAAATCAAAAGGCGAAAGCGAGGAGATGCTCCTTATTATAACGGAGGTGATTTTTATTTCAACAAAAATAACAATTTACATTGAACTGTTTTGATAATCACTCGCGCTGTGACGTCATTATACTTGGACGGCCGGTTTCGATGAGTTTTGAAACACAGTTTTAGTGCAAACTGCAAAGCGAAGCGAGGAATCACGAGAGTGGAATAAAAACTGGAAAAACAATACAAATGTAAGATTTAAAAATGGACAATCGCACGATGGGAGCGACAGCGATTAATTAGCGGCTTAATTATCAATCTTATCGAACAGTTTAATTTATTAAAATCATTAATCGATTGTGTGTGTGTGTGTGTGTATGTTACGTCGTACCGTTGAAAGTAAATTCTTGAACATAACCTGATCGTCGCTGCGCGAAAAGTATGTAAACATTTTCTTCGACAGTTTGCGAGGACAGTTAAATTCGTAAATTAATCCTCTTGGAAAAAAGCACCCGCTTGAATAAAGACAGTGAAATATTTATCATATAAGCGTAGCAAACATAAAGTGACATTAAGCAAAATCGTCAAAAAAACAGTTATTAATAATTTGAAAATCTAATACGCATGGTATTATTTGTTATTAGATGTAAAACATCATTCTGTAACGTAAAAAAGAATGGTATGAGTTTAAATAAATCAGTTTTACAAGCTACGATAGCTTCCACATTTAACGTGTTTTACATCGGTCCACATATCCCTCTTCACGTGACATGGATAAATCAAATTGTTCTTGATAAATTTTGTTTTAGAAATAATTTTTGTAGAAATGTAACTTATAGCAAACCTTTCGTATAATTTCAAAGGAGCTGAAACAGCGAGGTCGAAAAGAGACAGATATATATCAACTGGGTTTGATCTGATTTTCGAGGAGAGCGTAGAATACCAATTTAAAGAAGCATGACAGGAATCAATTGCACATCAGTTTCAACCTGTTCGCGTAATTTATTGCGACTATACTTGAAAGGTATGAATTCGCAGACGAACAAACATCGGCGATTCTGTCTGTCCGCTGAAACAACAAGATACACTTTTGTAATGTTTTTTGTTGATTTTCTTTTCAAAAGGATTTCCATGTCCATTTTCGTCCAAGAGCACGGACGAGGTCGGCGAGAGTCCGAGATTACGTGAATTCAGGAAAAAACTGCGCGAACGCACCTCTATAGGTATGTTATCGCACGCAATAGCTCGCAGAGACTTGTCTCAAATTCACCCGCGAGCAAAGACTTGAAAGATTCAAAAAACCGAACTTTGAACGTGACAGAGAAATTGGACGAGTTGGAGGAGGGCAAGCATCCCTATCAGGAGAAGGAACCCCTTGAACCGTTCCCGAACAACACTAATCCAGAAACGGGCGAAGTTGGAGGTCCCCGCGGACCAGAACCGACTCGTTACGGCGACTGGGAGAGAAAAGGCCGCGTGACGGACTTCTAAATCATCCCCAATTTCTTAAATGGCGAAATCCATTTGTTAATAACATAATTAGATACTGCAAGACATTGGCTAATCAAAAGTTGTCTACTTTGGGATATGATGTCATAGCGAAAGATTTACCAAATTAATTGATTTTCATTATAAAAATGATCGGATCTTAAATATTATAAAAACTTCAATAAAATGTAGCAAATTCAAAATCCAAATGAAATGTTAACTTTAAACAGCGTAATTAGATTACTTATGTAAGAACTTTGAGCATAACAACAGCCGGTATCTCATTTAGATTCTCAAAAATTGAAATAAATGCGGAATAAAATTGAGTGTTGTTAGAAAATGTTATAATAGATGATAATTTCTCGCGAGGGGTAAACTGTACTAGCTGGTACATACAGTAACTGTACGAACTGTACTAGTCACACATTGGCGAATGGCGACAGTGTTTTATTAACAAAATTAGCAATTATCCACGTCAATGCTTTCAATACGGACAGCTGCGTGTAATTCCTTGCGAAACATTCGCACTATGATTCGCATAAATTTTCTGACGAATCTACAAATAAGAAGCTGCAGGCGATTTGTCACAAGTACGTGTCGAGATCGAAGCTTCGGAATATTTCAAGTTCGCGTATGAAATAGTTTTTTTTTTTTTGCGAATATAATCATTGCTTCTTGCTTCGATTTATGTAATGTTCGTTGGACGTAAAAATTGAATGAATGATACGTTCAGGTGCTTTTTTCCTGAAAACGAAAGAGATTTTAGACCAACCTTCGGATAACGACAGAGAGTCGCCGCGAATGAAGCAGTTTCATGAAAAACTTAAATTGCAGCCGATACCAAGTATGCAATAGCGATTAATAAAATGGAATATAGTGTGCAAAGATACTGATACGCGAGATATCGTTTTTATAATGTTACGATATAAACTTTCACATTAAATTGTCTGCGCTTAGAGCTTTGAGAATTTTCATACCGATTCTTCCTTGATCGATATGTAGAAGTGGGACCGCGGGAACGGTTCGTGGATCTAGTATTAGTGGAAACTGACCCGAGAACTGGAGAACTGATAACAAATAGCGAGAAAGATCCTACTAAATGGGGCGACTGGCAGCACGGTGGTAGAGTCAGTGATTTTTGAAACGAGACACCGTGCGTATATTTTTTTATAGAATGTCTGTAAGCATAGCATATTTAAAAAAACCGGAAAGAATTCTCACTCCTCGAATTGCAATGATCAATTTGCCTTTGTAACCATTTGTAGAAGATAAATTGAATTGAATTTGTTCGATCAGCGCAAAGTGAAACGATATAAATCAAGATTGTTTCTCGATGTGGAAAAAAATATAAAACTGTTGGATGTATACGTAGGAAAGCACTTGTATTATAGAACGAAAATTGTGTGCCAGTGAGGTAATAAATCATATTATACAAAAAGTAAGCCTTTTTGCCGGACTATAATACCCGAGTAAGTTTTCAGAAGTTACTACTTATTTATTAGTAACGGCATTCCACGTTTAGTATTATTAACTCTTCACACGACTTTCTTTTAGAAAGTCTGGCACTATGGCAACCCACACAAAAAACTCACGTTATAATGCACATATCGGTACATTACATATACAAAAATATGTAATATTTTGTCAAATGCTGAATACCGTACGTTAGGATAACAAACGTTTTATACATCAAAGCGATTAAATTTCTCGCTACTAATGAGTAAAGGTAAAATGAATGTAGAACTATATAAATTACTAACGATGTCGAAGTGTTACTGTGCGAAGGATCGAATGTGTAACTTCGTTGACAAGTGAATTTAAGTCGATCCACATTCGTTGGTGAAACGTATTCTCACGTCAGTAGCAGCGAAAATTTATTTAGCCAAGATATATAATGAATCTTCAGAATTAATGCTAAGCAGTTCATGTAGAAAAGGAGCGTAGTTAACTCTACAAATATATCGTATCAAGAAACATATATATATACACACACGACACTTTAGTAAAAATTTCATCTTGTATTTGCCAGTACGTTTTCAAAATTCTTCCGATCGTATCGAAAATTCTTAAAAAATAATGTACTACGAGGTTACATTGTTGCATACGAGACGCAGGATTCCACCCTCTTTTCTCTTTTTAGATTTTAATCGATAGCAGATCATTTGATTAATTTTACTATGTCCCCTCAACGTCTTCTGAGAATTATGAAAGCAGCACTGATAAAGAAGTGCGACGCCAGTTGCGTTATCAGTAACGCTGCCTCGCAAGAGTTTCTTTCTATATACATACGTAGCTTCCCATTATTACACGCGCAATCTAATACGGGAAGAGTTTCAGCTTTCGTATATTCTCTAATACAAGAATATGTATTACTTGCGCTATACAGAACGTATAAAATTTTGTTCGAAAAGTGAAAATAAAAATTTAGCAGGCGTATTTACACAATGATAATTTTCTATGTAGTACGATTTTCTTTTTTTTTATGTACACACATCGTATAGTCCTAAGTATGTGATCGAAAGTGATTAAAACAGAATTTATTTAATTCAGAGAAACAAAAAGCACATAAACATTTTATTTGTAAAAAAAAACAAAATTTTTCTTGCCAATCGTATAAAATAAGCCATGTTTAATGTCTGAGCGATTTGAATTAATTTCAGACATGGTCAACTTGCAAAATACCTTTGCCTAAAAATATTTAAAGTAGACAAGAGATATTTCACCGAACACTTATCGTACGTAATTAAATAAAGAAAAATGAATGAAGAGAACGAAAAGGAAAGTCCTATATAAATATTGATTTAAACGATTGAATTATCGTCAGTCTTTCATCTAGCGTCAATAGGTCTGTGTAGTGTAGGATGCGTCGCTCTTTCAAGAATTATAAATCTTAACAGTTTATAAACTATAAAGTTTTATTGATGGCTAACACATCCCGCATCATCATGTTTCTGAGTGTCCACAAGGCGTTTACCACATTCCCATGGTTCCCAACGCCGTTACCCAGCCACTCGGCCGGTAGTTTCGTCACATCGGGGATCTGCGTATTATCCGGATTGGCGTTCATCTGCTTATCCCAATTTGATATGTAGCGATTCTCTACGTTCAGACCCTCGATATACCTGCGAGTGAAAGAGAGTGACGCATTTAGCGTGACGTCAAAAGCTAATCATCCGCGAGGTGTTTGGCGCCTAAGCCTACCTCAGATAAGCGTCCGAATGCAATACGCGACTTGGTCTTGGTGGTACCGCGACGAACATCGGCTCTGGCTGTTTAGTGGCGGGCAAGCTGCTTGTCTGAGTTGCGGCAGCTGAAGTTTCTACGTGAAATGTGTTTTTCCCTTATTCATATCGCGCTTATATAAAAAATTTGAAATAATATACAATTACCTGTATCCATCGGCGGCAGTACCGTGGGTCCTTTCGAGGCCATGTAATTCCTGCGGGAATCGCACGGGGCGTTTACAAAAGTGCGTTTTACAAAACGACGTACGAAAGAAAAAGAAAAAGAAAGATAAATTCCTACCTGCTTCTCTCGGAAGGTGGTATTATGCGCCCGTGCGACTTGAGAATATGCACCTCCTTAACGTGCCTCGCGAGTCTCTGCACACTCGGGAACGGCGGGACAGATTTCTTCGTTCGGCCGCAGCCACGCCACTGGCACTGAAATTCCACATCTGTAACATCGATAGAACGTTAGTCACAGTTTAATCCTTTGCGTCGTGCGACGTCGTGCCACGTGATGTACTCACCGCTAGGAGCGTTTACGAACGACGATTGCACATGACCGTCCTGTTCCGCGATGCAGTGATCGATGCAATCGGTCATGTCCTCGAACTGCCAGTCGCACTTGTCCCAGCAGCACTCGTACACGACGTCCTGCGTGGAGTTCGTGCCCACCGAAGCCGTGCCCTTCAGCTGGCCGCCGTCCTCGTTCATCTTGATCGCCCGCTCCTCCCATGCTTGCTTCTCTCCCGCCGGCAATTTCCTCCACTGGAACGCGAAAGTGGTTTTACGTTTTACGTTGATCAATCCCGTTACGTTACTCGTAACCCGTCGGCAAACGGTTGGCAAAACCTTTTTGACACTTGGAAAGTGGTTCGACGAACTGTTTCAATGGCTACTCTCTTCTTCTACGAGAGACTGGATAATGCAGATGACATTTAAACGTCGAAAATAATGACAATGACATAAATCGATGCGCAGACGATATAAATTACAATGCGACAACGTGTGCAGAATTTAGATACGCAGAAATAGAAGATTACATAATGTACTACTCTTATGTTAAAAGAATCCTATCTATTATAGTAAAAGATGCATTATTATTTTATACACAAGACATCTATATTTATACGAATGGAAAGTAGCCATTGCGATATAATTTATTTGGATAAAGGACCAAGTATGCTGAATAATGCGTTTTAACGACCCGAATGCAAAATGACATCTCTTTACATACGATCAATTATCTTTTCAATTCCTTTTTGCCTTATCACATTGACATAAATGTCAAATGATCAAAGTTTACATGGTTCAACAAATTTGATGCTTGAACGTCGATCATCGTCGTGTCAGTCATGTATGAGAAAATTTATTCTGCATACATTCCTTCATCGAAACTTTCATTGTAATAAACTAAAAAATCAACAGTAAAAAAGAAATAAATACCTCGTTGCCAACAATTCTGCTAATCTCTCCGAAGGACGATTCAGGATTGTTTTGTGTAATCTGCGTTCGCATTTTACTCGAATACAAAATATAGCCCGTAACTAATTTCTTACCCGCCGTTTTCTAAACAGAAGAGAAAACACAAATTATAATGTCACCGTGTTCATGTGAACGAGCAATATTGCCTTTAACATCTCTCAACAGAGATAACATCAAATTGTCGATCTATTTGATAAGACAGGTGGTGTCTTAAAACGGTGCAGAGAACGAAAAGAGGTATATGTATGCTGGCATATTTCTCAAAAAATAAAAAAGAAAGTAAAATAAACAAAATATGACGTGTGACAATAGTTGATAAGAATGAACAGAACAGAAAAATAAAAAATAAAGTGGTCACGGTAAAGCCTACCTTCTTAGTCGACACAGGTGTCTGAGTATTGGAGAGCACCGGTTGAGCTTCCGTAGATCCAACGGATGGTGGACCACCAGCATCCATGCTGTCTTCCCCAACTCCTACTCCCACTCCCACTCCTAATCCTACCCCCATGCTTAGTACATCTGGTTCCAGCTTCGGTAACAATGGTGACGCTTCCTATACCATTTATGCTTATGTTACCTTCGTTATCCCTTACTACCGATCGCGAAATTTTCGCGACTTTCTCCAGTAGTAAAAGTTGGTATATAATTAAAAGGAACGTTATCCCTTCTTTCGCGTCCGTCCAAAGAAAGGCAATCGCGATACCCTCCCACATTATATTCTGTATACTTAATCTCTCTCTCTCTCTCGAATGTAATGTAACTAATGTATAAGATCCGTTTCATTTTTTTTCCAATTCGACATCAATATATGTATCTCGATGTACGTATATGTAACGTATATACAGTCACAACGTGTATAATTGTTAATTGGAACTTTTTGCATAAACAGATTAGTTGATATGTATACTCCAAAGCGAATTCTTCATTCTTACATTAGTTGGATTAGAATGACATGGAAGCAAGATCTTTCGGTGGTGTGCTTTGCGTTCGTTTAACATACTAGCGATAAACCCAACAGGTGCTCTGATTTAAAATTGTCGGATAAAACCGCTCGAAACACAAATACTAACACATAAGTTACATAATCAAAACAAAAGAAAGAATATGAATATGCCGGCATAGATCGAAAACATGCGTGTAAATGCATTCTGTTGATATAACAAAAATACTTGTGTATCACACGCAAATAATTTAATCGAATTGGATCGACGGGAAAAGCATGTTTCGCCTTTCTTTTTTTCGCGAGAATAAAAACATACTGGTGGATCAGACTTTTGCTATATCAGCTTGCGTGTGATCCCTCGAAGGAACGTGCGATTGCATATTGTTACGTTACTAAAAAAAGATATAAGATTTCGTGATTAGTAATTACCATTTCAAATTGAGCCGAGCTGGGCGTGACGGACTTGACTTGACTTTGCGTCTGAGCCACGTCGCTCGAAACCTACAACACACACATGACATGCAAAGCAATAATCTCATAGTTAGTAGCATAGAATGAAATAAGGACATATCCTATTATTCGCCGAGTAAACTGAATATGCATTTACGTTAGTTAACGTATTTGTGTCTCATACATACCTTCGCAGGATTAATGGACCTTCGGAAGAAGTAGATCTCGTCTTCGGTCACCGCTGGCGTGTGATTGAACTTCTTTAAACCCTCTTGGCCAAACTTTTTTATCAAGCTCTTACTTTCGTCGTAAAACGATTCGCAAATGTACACGTCGTCCTCCGGTATCTCCGTCGGTCTGCCTGTATAATTCATCCAAATAACGTCAATTCGTCTTTTAATCTCATTCATTTAAACTCGTTAAACGGATGGAACAATGGGAGCACTCACTACATATATAGTCTCCGTAATCAAGGACGGCACACTTTCCAACAATAGCTACTATGGGATGAGTACCATCTACGGTAGATAAAAACAATTCTTGCTTATAAAATAATTTCGTAGGCGCATGTGGCACTTCTGTAGGCATCAATAACCATGGGCCCTTGAAATAACACTTCCCGCTGAAAACGCAATATACGGCACGTTACTTATCATATAATACAAATGTTACAGTAATATATAAAAACAAATGATTTAATAACTTACTCTTTGGTTGACCATATAGAATCGACCTGTGCTATTTGTTGCCTGCCTCCGTCTGTCGCTACGTAAACAAAATCGCCGGTTTTCACAGATCCCACGCACATGCTGTACTGTTCGTAATACGTGTTCTCCGTGTCTTCCGGGTTATATAGTATCACATTCTGCAAGATAAAAATAATTGAAATAGTTAAAAAGAGGAAGGGTTGACATCTCGGGCAAATGAAAAAAATATTTTAATTCAATTACTAACAGGTCTTTCCTTTTCCATCAATTTTTCTCCCTCCTCCAACTCGGCGATTTCTTCTTTATGTTTCTCCAATCGTTCTTTATACACCGATATCACTCGTTTCGGTTCTAATGGTTTTTCTCTGGGAACCAAAGTCAAGTGATCGGGATCGAAATTCCAGACCTTGATCTTCTTGAACGCCCGGGCTTTTGTGGAGTAACGTGATTCGCATACGTAAACGTCCTTTTCCTGGAAGCCTTCAGGCTGCATTCGAAAATAATCCTTTACACTTAGAACGCAACATCTGCCGGCTACTTTCGCTAAGGGTACCGCTACGTGAGCGTCGCTCTTAAATAATTCTTTGTCCAGAAATTTTCGCGATGCCACGTGATACGTTTCGCTGGGTCTATAAAATAAATTCCCGTACAACATCTGCTGGCCATCAGCGTTGGTCCAAAGTCTTTCTATGAGAACAACGCTATACTCCATGCCCCTCTCCGTAGGCTCGATGTATGTAAAGTCGCCAGCCCTGTATACTTCTTGATTGAAACTCATAGAACCTCCATTATCGGTATTATTTGTTTCATTCGTATTTGTTTCAGAGTCCTGCAATAGCGCAAACATTTTAAATTACACAGAAAGCCACAACAAGAAGCAGCTGCAAACTCGAAAATACAATACATTTTGTCTGAAACAAGACGATTTAACTTACCTTTGTCTCATTTCCATCGCAACTTTCGTCTTCGTTAGGTAGATTCAATTCTTGCTGCTGTTTTATTCTTTTAAGTTCTGCTACCTGAGTAGACAGCTCTAGGAGGGTGTAATTTAACGCCGGCGACTGTAATAGTTCTCCCCCGCGAGTCACTTCGTCGCGAGTGCGTAGGAAAAATGCCTGGAGTTCCACGCTGTCTTCGAACGGTTGCGAGTCTGTGCGCGATAACCTCCGTGCTCTCTCCAGGCACGTGAAAACATCTTCTTGAAATCGATCCAGCCTTTTGTAAACTCCTCGATCTAATCTCCTCTTAATCAGATCTAACGACAGCCCTCGTACCCTGTTTTTTAACATTTAAAAAAATATCTGTTTCGTACCTAAATTATCATTTTCGAACCTGAATAAATAGCAGAATAATCATCTCGATAAAAAGATTTGAAAGATACGCAAAGCGCATCCGTACTTTTTGCCGTCGACGATATCGTGCTCCGGCAGCTCCGCCATAGAATCGGAGTAACATCTTCCCTCCTCGTCCTGATGATTGTAAAGCGCGGTAAATATCGTCGCCAGGATCTCTTGGATGGCAGCCGACACGTCAGGTACACTCTCCTCATCCTCGCTCAGTTGCAGTTTACTTTGCAGCACTAATCTTTGAAGTATCAAGGCGTCCTGAAAACGTTGGTTATACGTTGTCACTCAGTGCGATACCTGTACCCGCAGCCGCACTCTGACAAAAAGCTTCATATAGCAAAAGGACAATTGAAAATAATACGGATAAGATTATATCTGTCTGTTTACTTCTCTCTCGCTCTTTTTGCATCTTTTTATGTGCATATCCAATTCCTTGTCTCTCAACAGGCGTATGAAACACGGCCGGACTTTCAACGGGTTTTGCGTCGCGTTACCGTCTAACTCGTTCTCCTCGACTTCCACGAACATCCTCGAAACTTCGGTGCGTACGGGATTAAAGTCAATGATAAATTTGGAAGCACGCCGTGCGAAAGGCTTGGGAAATCCCGATAAAAATGCGCTAATCGTTAACAAGGTTAAAATGTATGAACATCATCGCGCGCGATCAATAAATTATATGTACAATTGTGGAAATTTTTATACAGTATCACATGCCACGCGTCTCACGAGGGTAGGCTACGCGTCGTTCGTATAAAAAAGCCTCGCACGACGGGATGAAATAAAGGGACGACCGAGGAAGCCCCACGTAACCTCCAAACTCCGAACCGTAAACAGATTGGATTTTCCATCTTTTGCCGCGAAATTTCAATTGAAGCAACGAACCCTCCATCCGCCAGTGTTCCACGATTCGAGAATCTGTATTTCGTGTTCGAATTTTAAACAAAAATCTCTGGAAATAGTTTTAAATTTTCTCCATTTTCTCTGTTATTACTACCTTCCTATTCTAAACTGTAATTGTTAAAATAATGAGAACGATAAATATTCCGAGATATATTAAGAGTCAGTTTTTCGCAAATTAAATATTGCTAAAAGATCTCGGGCTTAATACACCGTTTAATTTTTTTAACAATATTTGGGAAATATTTGTCAGAAACCATGATTTTAATTAGAATTGTATGTCGTTAACCGCTCTTGTATCCATCACAGGTGGAGAACGGGATCTTATCTTAAAACGTCCTGCGTAATATATATAAATGATATTCAATGTGAAATTCAATGTGAAAATGCTCTCAAGGTAATTAAACCTCGCAACTGAAGATTACTGCGCAAACACCAAGTAGTTGCGTATTGTCAACCTTTAACCAACTGCAAGTTACTTGGTCTTGCATCAAAATTTCAAAGTATTTTTATTAATTCAATAATATTAATAAAAATGATATGTGTAGGGTTTTCAGCAAATGAGATAATATATTTATAGAATAGAACGCTTATATATATATAAAATAAGGTACCCCCTTGCTATACAAACCTTGTATATTTGCGAGTCCGGCTCGTTATACTTGCAAGCGTTGTCAAACATTAATATAAAATCGGACACCAACTCGTCCAAGTTGTCGTATCCGTTATTCTTCAAAGTCGAAGCTATCTTCTCCATATGTATAGGCTGCTTTATCACCTCGTAATAATCTGGATATTCATTTTTATTTGGTAATTTCATGAAAATTAGAGATAACTGCCTCCCTTTTGCATCGTGGTAGTCTTTTATAGTATCGTACAGAGTTCGTAATTTTTGCAGATGAACCGGTATCACTTTTTTCGGTCGCCTGAACATAGAGAACGGGAGAAAAAGAGAGAGGTAGAGAGAAAAAGGTTAAAACGAACGAGCACTGTTACGTCCTTCATATGAATTACGACATACCCGACGTTTCTGGTTGGGGTCGATGCGGTGGATTTGGATCTAGGATTGTCCGGCAAAGGTCCTAATTCTTTTACCTTATCCATCAAAACTTTCTCCAATGTATTAGCATCTTCATATATCAATGAACCTTCCTCGTTGTATTGACGGCAATTATTAAACATCAACTATAAAAGACAAAGGATAAACTAAATATCTATCGCAAATTATTGTAATTGATAAGGTAAGATGATAAGTACCTTAAAATCCAGTATCAATTCGTTTTCGCTTTGATATTTCTCCACTTTAATATTAGCTTCGATCGCCAGCATGTCTATGGGTTCCGCTATCACTTGATAGTAGTCCGGATATAATTTTTTGGAAGGCTTCTCCATAAACATTAACATAGGCTGCCGACCGTCTTCACACTATAAAAGAATACGGCACGCTAGACGTCGACCGACTATGTGAAACGTAACATTTTTTAGAATTACTTACAACGTATTCCATAACACACTTGACTAATGCGTGCAATCTCTTCTTCAACGGTATATTGTCTTTGTATTTCCCTCGTGTCAACAAATTCGACGCACGTTTAATCAATTTAGGTTGCTGCAAACTGTTCTCGGATTCGCTATCCGAATCGGAATCCTATGGAGATATTGAAAACTTGATATGTTACATCCGCTTTTCAAAAATACCGCACGTGGTAAAAATTATTGTTTAATTTACACAGCGTATTACCTGGTCGAATTCTAAGAGTTCTTGTACCTTCTCCTGCATGATTTTTTGCAATTTAACAGCACACTGCAATAAAATGGAAAACATGCGTGAACAACTATACCGCAATTACGTTGTAGCAATTTTCCAATTTCATTCAATCGCTAAATCCTTTAGAATTTGAAGAATTGGGAAATCACTTATACGTACTTATATAAATACAATGGCAGTTAAAGTAAGATGCGTCAACCATAAAATTCTTACCTTGTATAGTCGAGAAGTATGCATGTTATATTTCTTAGCATTTTCAAACATGATATTCATATCTCCAGCTACTTCACTAACAGTACCATATTCGCCTTTCTGCAAATGACGCGATTGGGGAGATGAATATAAAACTAACAAGCATTTTAATATAAATGAATTATCCTATTGTCATAGCATAATACATACCTTTATCTTTGTACGTATTTGTAATAAAGATATAGGATTTTTAATCATCTTATAGTAATCAGGATATAATCTCTTTGATGGAAGCTTCCAAAAATATTCGCTCATCCTTACACCTACAACCCATAGTTATGTCATATAAAACACAGTCCGTAATACGATAAATAAATTCGTAATATTATAATACAACGCGCAAATCATACCTTGATTATTAGGAGCTGTCCGAATGGTTTGAAATAATTGCCATTGTGGATTATCAGCTTCCTCAGTCTCGGCGGGTTCTTCTTCCTCGTCATCGCTCTCATCATCTTCGTCGGGTAATGCTGCGGTTTGTGCTATTAACGACTGCGCCATGGTACGACTGCCCCTTTTGCTTCTCGTCGACGGTGCGGTTGTAGCGATCTTAAGGGTATTGCCAAATCCGCCGTCTTGTCTTCTCGCGGCCGCGGTAATTATCTTTTTCAAAAGTTTGGCATCCTTATAAATCTGCGAGCCAGGCTCGTTAAATTGACAGGCGTTACGGCACACGAGCATTAGATCTTTCTCCATATCGCCGAGTGAGCTGTACGCACCCTCTTGAATCTTCCTCGCGATGGTCTTCAAATCGATCGGGGTCTCGATGACGTCGTAATATTCGGGATAAAGCTGCGACGTTAATGAGATTTCAAGTAAGCACGGTATGTCAATTCAATAATAACAATTTAAGGATAAACTACGAACCTTTTTAGACGGCTTGAGTTGAAACATAATATGAAGAGGTCTGTTATTGTCAGTGGGATCGGTCGCTGTCATAACCGCCGCAAACAAATCTTCGAATAGCTGCATAGTTTCCTCGTCGAGATTCGTCGAACTTTCCGAAGTATCTTCCGCATCGTCTTGTCGCGTCGTTACTTTACGCGCCTGAACATACATTAATGGATTAATAATTTCACCACGGTGTACATATCGCGTGCGTAAATCGATTGAATCGATAAAAAATTACCAATCTGCCAACTTTTAGAATAAGTTTTCCCTTAGGTTCTGGCTCTTCGTACTCCTCCATGATACGATTTTTAGTATTTACACACAGTTCCCACAGTTCAGTCGCATCTTTGTATTCGGGGGAGGTACGCTACAAAAAATTATACGCGTAACAAAAAGATCTCATTCGCCAGGAAGCAAATTACTTACGGATAGCAATATACTACAAAAATTGCAAGGTTTAGCGTTTATTTGAACACCAGATTGATACGATTGAGCAGAATACGAATCTTACCATGTAGAAAGCTTTGGCGTTGTTCACCATAAGTTGAATATCAGCGGCTAGGTCGTCCATATCGCGATACTCGTCCGTTTTCAGCTTCTGCTGCACTTTCAACAGATCTATAGGATTAGAGACAACCTCGTAGTATCCCGGCTCCTGCCGGCGTTTCGGCACACGTATAAACGCGTCGCACAACAGGGATCCATCCTCCTTCTTCTGATTGCGAAGTATATCGTACAGTTGTTGGCACAGATCGCTCTGCACAAGGATAAGAGGCTATTAGCGCGCGTTCAACGGCATACACGATTTATGTACATACAAATATGAGGGAGGATCACGGGTCACGGGTCGCAGGAATATCGAAGAAGAAACGCGCGCACACTCACAGGATCAAGTTTTTTCCTCCTCTTCGTCGGCTCGGGCGGGACGTCGTCGCTGTCTTCCTCGGTGCCGCGACTCGCCACCGACGACGTTCTACGCCGCTTGTTCATCCTGGCGTATCTTTAAAAAGTCACAAGGTACAAGATGATAGGGGGAGGCTATCCTTTTCAGCTGGGTATCCACCACGGAGCACCGCTACATCGTCCGGCGAACGTTCGCCGCAGCTATCGGGGGAGCACGAAATTTGTAAACAAATGTACGTGCGCATACATACGCTCGCATACGTGTGCGCGTTGCACGTACATAAAAAGGGTTCTTGAACTAAAAACGCGGGGGCCCCTTGTTCGTCGGTATACGTCGCGCACCGCGCTCCGTTTCCCAGGAGGCGAGAGACGACGTCGGGGTTCGTCGGGCGACGTGCGGGCGGGGGCCCCAGGTTCCCGGGGGACGAGGTTTCACGGAATTCCTGATTCGGTCTCTCACACGCGACACAGTCCCCGCGGTCTCCTCGTCGCGGTCGCTCGTGCGTTAGTTAACTCCCGCAACTCCCACAAGTGAAACACGAGTGAATTCCTCGAGGGACGTCAGGTACGGGCGCAGGGGGGTAGGGGACGAGAGAGAGAGAGAGAGAGAGAGAGAGAGAGAGAGAGAGAGAGAGAGAGCGACACACACGGACTGGCAAGCTAAAAAAAAAAATCACGCCGCCATGATAAGTCGCCACTGCGCTTCGAAACGCGGCACGCGGCCCGACGTGTGCTCCGCGCGGGCACGCACCGTTGGCGGTTTTAAACGCGCCGCAGGAGAACGTGTTTCCGCCGCTGCCTCTCCGCCACCATCGATTATCAACCGCGCGTGACCGCGCGCCGCGGCCGTGTCTCGCCCGCGTGCGGACGACGGGACGGGACGGGACGCGACGCGTTGCGCGTTCACGCGTCCCCCTTCCTTCTCCCTCCCCTTTTCTCTCTCTCTCTCTCTCTCTCTCTTCCCCTCGCCCCTCGCCAGGCTCCCGCACCGTCCCCGGTACCGCCGACCGCCGCATTCCAAACCGAAATTTGCCGCCATGTCCGGAATCCGCACCGTCCCCGCGGAATCCCGGGGATTCGAGGGAAACGCCGAGGCGACGGCGATGCCCCTCGAGGTACCCACCCGCCACCGTTTCTCCTCTCCGTCTCTCTCTCTCTCTTTTTCTTTGCCCATTTTCCCCCGCCCTTCCGGGCTCTCACCTGTCTCCTCGCGCTCGCGCCCTTACGAGAGGAGTTTCATTAATGCGCGAGACATGAATTATGCGCGAAAGTCCGGCCCTCGAGAAAGCGCAAAACACAAAGTCTATCCGCGCTTCTCATCCGCGGGCGCGTTCCAGGTTCCAGGATGACACACGTCCCGGCCGACGCCATGCTGCGCTGCGAGCGGCCGAGCGGCCGCTGATCGCGCAATAAAGGCCGCCTCCCGCCTCCCGCCTCCCCCTCCTGCTGATCGCTCGGTACGGTCTCGGTCTCGGTACGCGGACCGCGGGAGTTTCCTGTCCGCTCGACCGCCAAACCTCTTGCCTTTATCGACGTAACGATTAATATAAATTGCAATCCAAATAATTAATATTGAACCGAAACAATCGTACCAATTAAAGATAGCTTTAGGCAAAATTTCATGACCCTCAAATGGATCCGGGAATAATGGAAGAGTACTGTCGACATTGTTGACTATCGATAGATTCATCCACCGTCGATACTGGTATTTAAACAATATTGGTTCGCAGAACTAAATTTATAATTTATTATCATAAATTCTGTATCATACGCGCCCTTCGTAAATTTTATCCACGCGATATGTTACCTAATAATTTGATTATTACATAAATTAAAAGGAAACTGTAATCGCATATACGTATACTGACTTACGCAAAAATCAAAAACGCACACATAATTCTCTCTTGATGGTTTATTGAGAAAATTGTTTATAAAATAATAACTTTGACAAGACTATTAGAGGGATTTCATATATGTTAAGTTTTTTCTCTTTTTCACGTTGAATCTTCCGTGATATCAAACTGATCGGCAGGGAAACGTAATGGAAAGTTGGGTTTTAGTCTAAATTAATTGCTACGCAATCGTCTATTCGAGAACGAAAGTATTTCGCACGTACATATAACAAGTTAGTAAACTTTTTAGATTTCTATAGCTTCAGGTATATTGGTCACTTAACGTACAATCCTCTTCATATATATATATGATAGGAAAAAACACGACTCTCTTATAAAATTACTCCAAATGTAATAGAAACTCGCGTTAGATATTTTGAATGATTGCTCATTAAATTTTAAATGTACTTTATCTTATAAACGTTCGTTGTCTAATAATAGACAATGTAAAAAAAATTCTGGAAGTAGATTAAAAAAAAAAAGATCGTAACGATCATATAAATTATTCATCGTATAAACGATAAAAATGTATTCGAGTGTTATTCGATAAAGTACATTTTAATCGACTTCTATAATACGACGGAAAAATATCGTTGATCTTCGAGACACGCACAATACTTAAATGCTGACAACAAACGAAATATAAGTTTCGTTTCTAACCATGAAAAACTGATCTCTATGATGGTTAGTTAATTCGAAACTAATTTACACAATTGCTGTATGATTCTTTATCTACGTACAATGTTTGCGTTTGTTGAATATTCTTAATTGTAAGCGCGAATCCACGTTCGGCTTACGCCTCGTTCTCACCGTCAAGCTGATAGTGATGACGTCGAAGAGCAGCCAGATGTAATCTCTTGGTTTCTAGAGCCTGCTCCAGTTCTAGGATTCGAACTTGCGCCTCCATTTCGAGCTTTTTAGCCTGATGTAAACTCAGATTCGACATATCTAGATCTTCTGCAAAATTGAGATACAGAACATTTAGAAACGATGGCACGATGCGGCGATAATAATTTAATTTATGTTCTCAAATCAAATACCGTTTTCCTCGACGAGATGATTGCAACTTTTAGCAGTCGCCACAACGTTCGCCGTAGCTTGAGTCACTTCTCTCGAAGTTTTAGAGAGTTCAGTCAAATTGGTACTGTTTCTGTCAGCCTTGACTCTACTAGCGACGACCAATTGTGCGGTAGACGCTGCAATTCCTTGTGAGGCAACAACCAATTGCTCGAATTTGCCGTTGCCTAACACAACTTTGTCCGCTGCTTCTCTGTAGCAATACGTATACACACACACACACACATATAACTACATTTGAAAAAATTATTAAGCAATTACACTTTAGCAATTGGTAATAAACTTACAACAAAAAATTTGCGCCCATAGCAATCGCTTTTGCCGCCGAGATAAGACCCTCGGACCACTGATGATTACGTTTGTAAAACTCAGTAGCGGAAACGGTTCCCTGAAGTAGTATTATTAAGGTTTTCAATTGTAATTTCTTTTTATATCAATTATTATTTATCTACTATTTAGTACATCAGGTATGACGGTGTGAGATAGCTCGCATTTCTAAATGATTGTTAAAATAAACTTCCCGTACCTTTCCTTGGTCCACAATTTCTCTCTGTAGCAAGCGAGACTTCTGTACTAATTTCCTTATGCACTTCATTAGGTCCGTGCAGGAATCCAAGATCTGTTCGTTCACCTTCAGTTTCAAACCCGAGTCCGCCGCGCGAGATTTATCCAACATATCCTATCAAAAGTAAAACGAGAAGGATTGTTAAAATCTCTTGTCTTCTCATTTTTTTTCGATCTTGCAAGTATTTTTATCATTAAGCACCTGTATTTTTGCAACCGTTTCTTCTATAGCTTTATCCATACTCTGCAACTCGCTTTCTACTAAAGTCCCGATAATTTCCACGTTGTTCTGAGTAGTCGATAACGTACTTATAAGAGACGAAATCTTTTGTAATTGACTTTTGACATTTGCAATTTGCACACCGGTCATTGAGGACTTCTCTTTGATATAACTCAACATAATTAAACCTTGCGAACCTAATTGTTTGCATTCATCGGCAAATCCTACAAGTGTACGACGGGTCTTACAGAAAGCGTTAAAAAGATTGTCACATTCCAGAATATTTTCGTTATTCATTTTTAACTGTTTAATATAGACGAGTGTTAAATTTTTGTCAAAAATTTCTACGTTCTCTTCAAGATACTTCAAAGTCCCTCAAATATTTAAAGCATCTTCATGCGATCATAAAAGACTTACTGTCGGCTATACCAATATCCGTAGATGTATTCGAAGTGGATTTTGCATATATCAGATAGAGAGCCAGACAGTACGCGCCATGTATAGCAGTACGAATTAGCGCTTTCCCCTTCGTTGTATCAAGCACATAATTGTTGTACGCCTCTTCCAAGTCGTTAAACGACTTTTCGGTCGGTTCCAATAAACTTCCAAGATAATCGGGCGTGCAAGTTAGCGCCGATATGGCCGGGTTATCGATCGTATGCATCGCGTGATGCAAGATAGATTCCGCCTCTGATATAGCGTTCACTGAAACAAATAATCTTTATAATCCCGTACGAACCAACTTTAGTAAAAATATTTGTTTAATTACGTTTTTATTACTCACGTAATAAGTCGAACAGAGCCGTGTTAGCGTCCGTTTTTACTTGATTATGGGATCGTTCGGCATCAGCTTCCAAATTTACTAACCGTAAATCCAGCTCTTCCTTTTGCACCAGCAAGTCATGGAGATCTCCCTCCAAAGCTGTTTTCTCGGACGTTATAAAATCTATCTTTGCTATTAACGCCTACAATGTAACGAATTTTCTTGTCAGCGCATATGTGATAAAATAACTGGGGGATTAAAGCGTCAATTACATAAAAATGTTAATTTACCAGATTTTCAGTTTGCACAGCGTCGAGTTTCTTTCTTACATCCTCCAAGTCTTCGCGTGCTTGCGTTACTTTCTGCGCTTCTTGTTCCGTCGACGTTTGTCCTTGCAGTAATTCTTGCAATCGTTCTTCCGCTTTTAACGTTCGACGTTCAGATTGCTCTCGTAATATCTTTATTCCTCCCAATTCCTTGTCCAGTTCAGCTTTCTTTCGTGTATAATAATGTCGTGAATAAAATGATGGACATAGTAGATAATAATTTTTATCGCCGATATCTCAAATACGTACCTTTCTGATTAAACTGATATGTTCTTCTCTCAGCTTCGAGTAAACATCCTTGAGTTTCTTAAACTTTTCTTCCAAGACTTCATTTTTTTCTTGAAAAGTTTAATAAAAGCAAAATCATTAATTGTTTAAAAACATACGTTTTTTTTAAATGCACAATTGCAAAGAAATTAATATCTCACCAACCTTCTATTTCTTGGACTCTTGTCAACGTAGCTGCGTTTTCCTTCATTAATTTTTGACACGTTTGCTTCTCCGTTACGATTTCATTACTCTAAAAAATTTGCGCAACGTAAGTTCACGAAAGAGAGTGAAATTATTAAAGATGCAGGATAAGCAGAAAGAGTTACTTACTTTGGTAGAAAGAGTCGACTCCAATTCTAGAACGCGATTTCTAAAATCCGCAACTATCTGTTGATGGTCCATTAACAAATGATTTACTTCTTGCCTCTGACGAACGTTTTCTTGATACAAATGATCAATAAGGCTGTCTCTGAAAGAGTACGTATTTGTAATGTAGAAAAAAAGCTTGTAGGTGTCTCCCGCTTGTCAAGATAACTCAAGATAGTTCGGTGGAGGGGGTACATCCTCATTCTTCGCGCATGCACAATTGTGCGGCCGCCGGGAGCAAAATATAACTGCGCGTGTGCAAGGGATGAAAATATACCCCCTTGCCCAAACAAAGATAATGCTCTATTTATATATACTCTATTTATACATACTATATCTATGTGATTTGTAAAATAGATACAAAAATTGTTATCATATCTTGCTTGATTTTCAATTAGGAAAAACGGAATAAAACGGCAATACGGGAAAAGAAAAAAAAAAGTTAATCTTATACCTTTCTGCAAGAGCATCGGGCGATATTGAGCCATTTCGTGTATTCACGGAATCCAACTGGTCGCCCGTTAATGATCCTGTATCAGATGTATCGATAAGGTTTTCTATGGCAGTCTCGGAATCTATAGATGGTTCGGGCGGAAGTACCACTATCGGCGTGACGTACGTTCTCAACTCGGCTTGTATTAAAAAGTTTGGTGGCTTCTGAAATACACGTACAAGAAATATTTATATAGAACATATATTAATCTCTCTCGTACATTAATTATTAATTAAAGACTTTACCTCAGGTAACGACGGAATTGTTATCAAATGTTTAAAATACTGCATATGTTTGACAGTATTGTAAAAGCTCTTCAGCTCATGGAACTGCTTCGTGAATCTATCGCGGTGTCCGGTTAATGTGTCCGCCGGGAGCGCACCGTGGAGTTTAAACAGGATTTTCACGCAGCAATCGTACAGTTGCGAGGCGTCCTGAATGCATGGAATTAAAGGCGCGAGTCGACACTGGCCACACGGCGTCATCGAATTGGATCGTGATAAATCCAGAGAACCGAAAACTGCAATTATAGAGTTCAAAAAACACTGTTTTACGAAAATTCACATCTCAAACGAGATAATGGGCGAAAATAATCGCAAAATCTTCAATCTAGCATGTTAAGTTGAACATTTTGACGTACCTGCATGTTGCAAATTCAAAATGTCGTCCATATAATCGAACATTTCAACAGACATCTGGAAACTAAAAAAAGAAATTAATTGCACGTAATATATATACACCATATATTACATAAAGTTACAAGAAAGACGTAACTCACTATATATTAATATCATTTTCTCCAATTGCTTCGAGCTCTTCCGGCGTTACATGCAAATTTCCAGGTAAGCGCGGGTTTCGCTTATGGTAATCTAATTTAGTAATTAGCAGTCTCGCGTAAAGCTGTATCAGACGACCGTAGCCCTCTCTGAGATGTTGCCAGAGTTTTCCGATGTCCTCCAACTTGCCGCGATACCGCTGGGAGTCGACGATAACCCGAGGATGTCCCTCGCGCAATACTTTGTGCAGCACGTGACAAAATTTCCATGCGACGATCTGATTTTCCATCAACGGCTGCCTCAGCATATACGTCCAGAAGATGCAGCCGCTCTTCTCTCGATACGTACCGATGATAGCACCTATTCGTTTATAAGGAAATTTTCTCTTTCTTTCTCGATTGTAGATCTCTCGGATATTAGATATACATTGATAATAAATGCTACGAGTATATCGTCGTATTCATCAAACTAGAAAAGGATACTTCGGACATGTTTCACCTTGACCGGCGTTTCCGTCGCGTTTACAGCCTTCCCGATGCTAATACTCTACAAATAATAAACAATCGTACGTTTACGCGATAAAATTCAAAAGGATTAAATTGAGCTTCACCCATTGGGGTATCTAAACGTCAACGTTTTCCCGTTAACTTTTTTAAAAGGGACGCTCGGTGTCGTCCACAATAATTCCCAACTCATTCAGGATATGAGATAATTGTGACGTTCCAACGTATGTAGCGCGATCTCTTGACTCACCAGTTGATGAAGCTGTTTATCAGTCAGCGGTATTGTGGTCATGATGATACCATAATAAATTCACCGAGGAGAGAAGGAATGAGGTACGAAGGCGGGCGAAAACGACACGTCAAAATATCGTACGCAAAACGGATATCGCTCATCAATTCACAGGTCGCCTCGTGTCATTCCCGACCCGTGACTCTCGCCGCCGCGACGTATATTATCCGCGAAGCTGCAAGAGAGTTGAAAATTATCATTAGTCACAAATTATCATGTGCATAGACCGCGCGTCGCTCGCGGGGGACGGAACGGAGACCGGGAGTCCGGGAGACGTCGGTAACTTGGGGACGCGTTCGCGGGAGGGGAGCTGCCTCGAGCGGGGCCGGAGCCGGGAGCGGCGGGAGACCCCCCTCCCGAGTTGCTTGACCTCGGCGGCGGGTGCGGCGTACCTGAAACCCCCGTGATACGGGCGCGACTTCCACGCGGTCCTCAGGTCGGCCTTCTTATCAGCTGTGGCACGCGATCCCCTCGGCGGGACAGCGGGGACATGGCTCGCGCGACGACACGTCGAAAGGCCCCGGGCCTGCGTCCTCTCTCACGACTCACGCGAGCGTGTGTGACACAGCCGCGGACGCGTCATTCCGCTCCACCCGTGGGTCGTGGGTGTCGACTGTCGACGCCACCGCTCATGCGAGCGGATCGGAGCGGATCCGCGAGAACGTGGCGATGACTCCGGCGCCGGCCGTTCCCTCTCCGAGTCCGGATTTGATTTTTTTGGTCTTCTTCTTCTTCTTCTTTCCTCCCGTCGAGCGCCGGAGGAACGACGAATAACTGACCGTGTGTGGCGTGGAGAGAGAATTGATAACAAACAACCACACGGACACGGACACGCAACGCCAGAAAGCTGTGCGCGGGATACATAGAGCGCTGAACGAACGGCGAACGCCCACGCCGTCGCCATCGAACGGCGGACGAGATAAATTTTTTCTAGAGAGTCCCTTACCGACGTTTCATGTTTCACGTTGAACGAAAATGTAAAATAATGTAGATGACATAAATAAAAAATCATATATTGCTAAAAGGAATAATTTGCAACAGGATGCAAATTATTCCCGAATTTCACATAATACATTCTTATACAAATAATGTTTTACATTATTGTCGATAAATATTTCCAGCTGCTTTAACTATGTTTTTAATTTTAATAATTCCCAATAAATGAACCCTTCCATACAATGTTGAACAATTTCAATCAATTATCGCAAAGTCATCGCATGTTCTTGGTTTAATTAATTCTTAATTCTTAAGTTATGGAACAGCAGGATGTTATATGCGTTTCTTACATTACGTTTCGATGTGTTATATGTAGAAGCAGGAAAGGCATGTAAACGCGTGTAACTAACTTCCCCTCGGCAATTGTAACAAGGAACAAAACAGTATGTAATATATATATATATATATACAAAAGTACACAGCCATTTTTTCTATTGTTTTGTAGACTTACAATAGAAACATCACTATCATTTCATAATAAAATTAAATTATATATATATATATATATATATATATATATATATATAATGCGTTGCAAATTAGAAACTCAGTAATGTAACAAATATACAACGCTCGAATAAAATTGATTGGGCGAACTTGGAGCCATTTTACTGCAAAGTATTTGTAAAAATAAATTTTATGATGTACTGATGATGCAAATAAGTTGATCGCTAAACAAAAACGCATATACGTGTAATTATCATAATTTATTCTTCGCGAGCGATAAGTCCATTAACTTCTGGTTGAAGAAATTCTGTTACAATGGCCGATACCATTTCGCTGAGGATGCCTTTCAATTTGTTTAAGTCCCTAAAATCAAAACAATATATTACAACGCGATAATATTAAATTTACATACAAGTAGCTTTAAAAATAGGCTACAGAATGCATTAAAATATAATAGAGTACCGTTAGAATTATACATTCCATATAGAATGCATTAATATATAATAGTCTTAAATAAAGCTAGATGGGCATAAAAATGAATATTCTCACAAATAGCGTTTGCGAGAAACTTACTCTCCAGGCGATCCACATAATTCATTGTAGTATTTTATTTTGGGCTCTGTACCACTAGTTCTCAAAGTAGTGACTAATCCATTTTTGAACGTGAACGTGATCATTTGGCTGGATTTTGACACAGGCAGAACTGCTTTGTTATCGAGTTTTGTATTGTCATATCCAGTTGTCAAGTCTCGAATGCCAGTGATTATATATTTTCCTTTAAGAATTCCGGTTGGGTACTGCCATTAAACAAATTACATTATCAATTAGAATATTCGTGAGACAGAAAAAAAGAGATGAAGGAAGAACGAAAAAAAAACGACATTTTATATTGAGAAACAAAAAGAGAGTTTTCTCAAACACTTTAAAAACTATGTGCATTAATATCTTTTCACTTATCACTTGTCATTGTAGCCGAAATGACAAAGAAAATACAAATAAATCTATTTTTACGCTGAGGCAATTGATGTTAACAACCTGATTAAAAAAAATTTATCTTCCACGTACTTACTTCCTGCTTATATTGGTTTCTTCCTCGAGAAACGGTGTGAGGTGATATAATGACAGTATTACTGGAATAAACAAAACGGCAAGAAGCACGGAAGGCAGTAGCGTCAATGATATAACAACTACGTTTACATACTTGCTGTAGATACCGTTTTTTGTCATCTTAACAAGCAGAAGACGAAAAAGAAAAAAAAAAGGTAATGCAGTTAAGCAAATTGTATTAGAAATAAATTTGCTTGGTCGTTATTATTCCCGACAAACATGTTAATACGCTACAACAACGCAAAACAATTCATTAAGTATAAAAACGAAACCAACGTGCGCACCAAAGTGTAAATCCAAACAGAAACGTTTTCCGATATAAAAATACTATTATTATCAATACACACCACTTTACGTTTTACACCGTATTTATTATTATATTAGCGGAAGAACAGTGATAAAGAGCCATTGTCGACACAACTGTCACCTAGGATGACACATGCAGAAATACATTGGCGCGTCGGTTTTATTACACTTTCAAAGCGGTTAGCCAGTTTATGCTACCTCATGCATCACATATACTTGTTGACCTTGCCGGCATATATCATCAGACACAAATTAGAATACATTAGTCGTTTATGAAACGGCGCTCGCTGTTATACTGGCGAACAACAGAACGCTACAGAAAACTAGCCTTATATAATCTATTTTATCTTTCTATCGGATACATTTTATATTGCCTGAAAGATATCTGTTCTTGCTAATCAGAATCGCGATTAAATATACCCGTCAGGCATGTTTTTTTTATAGATGTCCTAAGTGACGTCTTCGCAACTGACGATTACGTACCAAGTAATATTAAATTCATTTATCAAATTTTGTACAATTTATTTACTTTTTTAAATATATTTTTATTGCGTGTAGATATAAAAATGCAAACGATGTAGGTGACAATTTAGATAGTTAACATAAATTAACATGCAAGCTTTCTAAATTTTACTTAGATGGAAGAAAAGAATATCTTTTTAAAAATTAAAATTACTTACCGTATCTGGTTTGCCCGAATAATTCCTCAGTCGTTCAAATATCGCCTTAATGGTATCTGGGTCATGACATATCCAATAGGAATTATCATTGATATGATGGCCGTATCTATATACCGTGTGAAATAGAATTTATTAATAAATTTGCGTTAAAATTTGTTTTGCTTTAACGCGATGTAACGTACTCTTCGTATATCTCCTCCAACTTATCAGATAAAGTCAATCCTATCGTTTCAAGATAAGCTGCTAATTCCGCTACACGTACACCAGCGCTAATACCATCCTTATCCAGGACCTTAGAACCACACATAAAACCTATAGCTTCTTCATACGCGAACAAGACATCCTTGTTGGACTTCATTAATTCTATAGCTTTGTTGCCCATCCATTTAAAGCCCGTTAAAGTTTCCTGTCGAAGAGTAAAATATTCTTATTAGAATTACAATTTAATCTTAATTTTTGCTGCGTAAACATATTATATATATTTTAAACATACAAACCTCGAAATTAAAACCTTCTTTCCTACCCATTGAAGCTAAAATCTTGCTGGAAACGGTAGATGCCAACATATATGTTTCACTCATATCAACATCAGGATGCGACACTTGATAAGTATGAATCATCCACCAACCCAATAACGCGCCAAGTTCGTTTCCGGAGAAAACATGCCATTCGCCGCTATAAAGATCATAAAATGTATTTCTATTGTTCGACTATTACAGTTCAAGTACAGATTCATTACGAGCTCGCGAACCTCTCTGTCTTCGTTGCGCACGCGAGTCTATCGGCATCAGGATCGTTAGCGAGTATTATAGCCGAATCGCTTTTATTCGCTAGCTTTATGCTGAGATCCAGAGCGCTTTTTCCTTCCTCTGGATTCGGGAATTTCACCGTAGGAAATTCTGGATCTGGAAGCTTTTGCTCCTCCACCGTTATAAACGGCTGAAACAGAGATAGGGCATTAAAGTATCTGCCTTTATAGAAAGCTGCATCGCTAACGACAATATATACAAAGATGCTACCTTAAAGTTTGCCGCTTCAAACGCACCAGTCATATAGTCATGCCCGACGCCATGCATGGCGGTGTATGTAAATTTTAACGTGGTATTTCTATTAACTTCAGGATATAGAACGTTATCCTTCAAGTCTCGGTAATAATGCTGCATAATATCATCTCTCGGATCTGTGTAGTAGGAGCTTTCATAGATCTGGCTCACGTCCCACGAGGATTCAAGCGGTTCAAGATTATTAAGAATATAGCTTTGGATCTTCTTATCGTGCGGTGGAATAATTTGCGCCCCATTCTCCCAGTAAACTTTGTAGCCATTGTCGTCTTTAGGATTGTGGGAGGCGGTCACCATGATCCCAGCTGCACAATTATATTTCAAGATAGCGTAAGGTATGAACGGCGTGGGGCAGATTTTGGAAAATAAATAAACCTTAATGCCACTGGCTATGAGAATTGCAGCAGTTAATTCTGCGAACCTGTAAGATCAACGGATTCGCGTTATTATGAGTTGGATTACATTACATCAGACAATAATTCACCTTTTACTGTTATAACGGCCGTCGTATCCTATCACAACACCCTTCTGCGCGACGTCAAATATCGCGTCGATCAAATATTTCGTTAGTCCCTGACCAGTTTGCACGATGACTAAATCATTCATCTGGCTGTACCCCGGTCCCATACGACCTCTAAGACCCGCAGTTCCAAATTCAAGTCTCTTAAAGAACAACTTGGACAATACTTTAATCTGTCCTTCGTCCAAGTATTCAAATAACTCATCTTCTGCTTTTGGATCCTACAACGTCAAGCGCAAAAATATTTACAGTACAAATATAAACTTGAATATGTTTATCGCGATACGACGTATTATCGCTATCTATCTATTAGCGCACATATCATACCTTGTTCCACTGCAGCCATTCGACGATCTTACTGTCTAAGTTGCCATCGCCGGTGTTTACCGAACGAAGAGCCATGGTGCCAGCTCTGATCTAAACGGACAAATTAGATTCTTCTTAAATCGAGTCTGGCCAATGCGTTTGTCAATGTGACTTCTCCTCGACAAGCGGAAGCGCCTTAATTACTTCTGTATCCGTAGCGAGGACCGCTTTCTCCAAATTTTCTGTAACGCATACGTAACAGAGTACTCGATACATCTGAGATTAGAACGGGTTGTGCAATCGGCCGATAACCATTCAGGAAAGGCGCGATTTGGACGTACGAAAACGATAAGAACAATGTGAAATTTCTCCTCGTCGCTATCTAATCCGTATCAACCGGAACAGTCTGTTATCGATAAGCGACGGCGAGGAAGAACGCGTCGTTTCGCGCAGGTCGTACAGGTTACACGAGCGTCGCGCTGCGCGACTTTGTCACGCGACACGCCGCGATATTTTCGCAGTGCGATATATTTCTTATCGTATACGCGCGGAAGACCTTATCTCGTCTTATCTCGCGCGATTGAGAAGGCACGGGACGTCGCGCGGACCAGTTTGAATTTACCTCCAACCGTCGGCTCTGCGAGCTACGTCAAAGTCGTCAAAGGCCGCCTCTGCCGAAAGACGCCGCCGCGGACGTCCATCGATAAGGAAAGATACCGCTGCAATGATATATCCGTCGGATACACGGCGCAGTTTTATCGCGATGATGCGTTGTGTGTCTGTGTGTGGGCGAGTGTACTTGTACAATTGTGACAGAACCTTGACTTTTTTCCCCTTACTGAAAATCTATAGCGTACGTGACGGAAACCGTAGATTTTCAGTAATGGTATATCGGCAATGAATATTGAACGCGCGTCCTCGATCCTCGGATCACGTGCGGCGCGGCATGAATGTTTACTCCATTTCACGCATATTAGATCGATTGTCGCGATACGATCTCTTTTTTTTTCAATAATCGATTTAATACGCGGGAATGAAAAAAGCGCAGTTGGACAAGCGATAAAAATGTCACGTGTATCGTAGTTCTTTCGTCATATCGAATAAAATGATCAATTTGCACGCTCGACTTCGTGGGAGAACCTTTTTATCCGTCTTCCTTTTTTCTTCAACGCCTGTGGTTACGTGTCTATTTCGTTTTAAGAATGAAATCAGCGCGGCTACCAAAGCAGCAGCTTCTTTACGACATGTCAAAGAGTTACGGACCACCGGTTCATCTTGATTCCATGTATGTACAGTTTGTTGCTACATACGCTGAAAAACCGATTATAATAATTGACCTAACTGATTTTCTAGTTTCTACTTACACTTAATAGAACTTTATCAATTATGGAGTAATTACATTTATTTAAATCAGGCCGAAATCGCTGACCGAGATATTATTGAAGATAGCCAGCCCCAGCCAGCTCTGGATAAGTTTCTGCCAGTTTTTGCGTCCATTTTTCTGGGACCGGGGACCGGGGATGATCGAAGACTCTTCTTATCGACCGTCGATCTAAATATCTGAAATAATTAGTTCGCGATAATGAGATTCGCGCGATCCTTCGTAAACAACGTATCTATTTACGACGCAATAACGTCACGTTCATGACGCTGCATCTTCGTCGTTTACTTATCACCCACGTGGACGATAACAATTTCAAAAATTCCAAAAACCGACAACATTCGTTTCCCCTCTCAATTTACTGCCCTTTCCCCCGTAAAACGTCATCGAACGACAGGCTTTCTTTATGAAAAACTCGATATCAATCGTAAAGAAGCGTTTTTTTTTTTTTTTTTTTTTTCCCCAAAAAGAACGAGTGTCAATCGTACGCAGTCAATCGTATGACAGTCAATGTGGTAGTTCCGCGACACGCACGGTAGGTGGGGGACCAACGCGAGAGGAAGGTCTAGGGCACGCGAGAGCGAGTTCCGTGTAATCGCGCGGGAGGGCGCGGGGATCGTCGACATGGGGGACTGGGGGAGGGCGCCCACCACGTATGTTTTCCCGAGGCCCGAGGCCCGAGGTGCAGCCGGTGCAGGTGTTGCGCGTACCCCGCGACATTGACGTCCGTCGAGTCGACGGGTCGCGTTCTTTTATAGCCATTTTAAGTCGGGTAAGATCGCGACCGAGTGTACACAACCCGACCTGCAACATGGGCGAACTGGGGGGACGTTCGTTCCCCCCGTCTACCTACATCTTTCTTTCTATCTCCCCCTCCCTCCCTCCTTCCCATCCCTTCCGCCCCCTCCTTTCACTCCCGCCGATATATCTCTGTTTTTCTTCGTGTTATCGTTTACCGTCCTTGCGCGTGTCGCGCGATGCCAACGTCGCGCGACGATGTCGCGGATTTCGGCTGTCACGTAGGTCACCCCCGCTCGGAGAGCCGCGCGTCGCGTCGCGTCGCGTCGCCCCGTTCAGAATCCCTCCGTGAATATCCCGACGACGATCCGCTCCGAACAGTCCGAGCTCCGAGCGAGCCGACAACAAGTCGCGGCGAGTTCCTCGGGCAGGACGGAGCAGCCAGCCCCTCCGAGGGAGGTCACTCGTAGAAGTTTCCTCGTTCTCCGCCTACGTGTTTTTGACAAACAAACGCGGCTGTTTACTCACCCGTCCGAGCGCGTTATTTCGCAAACGCGCACCGCACGCGAGCGCAGCTATTGGCCCGTACGATCGCGTTATTAGTGTCGATTCGGCAATATGGTCGTACGCAAGGGAGTATCTCTCTGATTTTAGATCCGAGCGCGCGGAACGTCGTAGGTAGTGCAAGGCCTGCCGCCGTCATCCCCGCGTCTCACGGCCCAACCGGGATCCACCGTCGACCATGAGCGTGCGTTGCTGCCTGGTCAGCGCGGGCCGCCTAGCCTCCTCCAACCATGTCACCAGTCTGAGTCATGGTGAGTTTGGTAAACGGTCCTGCGTCCTGCCTGCCTGTCTGGAGCGTCAAACGCGCCGACGGGACAATAAGTGGAGATCTAAAGAGATCACCGCGCTTATGATTGCGCAGTGCACAAAATCGTCAGGGTCGTCGTGGCCAGCAGAGCCCTGTCGATCAGCGGCAGCTTGGGCAAGGCGCCTACGGAGCCTACGCCACCCTCCAAGGACACCGTCTCTTCGAGCGGTTCCTCCAGCAATGGCACTGGCACTGGCGGCGGGAAGAAGAACACGCTCACTTGTCCCAAGTGCGGAGATCCCTGCACGCACGTCGAAACGTTTGTCTGTAAGTAGAATGTAGTTTGTTGAGTAGGAGATTGTAACGTTGTCCGAGTCGTTGCGAATACTTAACTCTATATTTATGTAAGATTCTATCGGTGAACGATATACTGTACTGGAATGGGTGTGCGAACTCCCGTGCTAGCGCCCGGGTCGCGAGAAGAAAAAGATGAGCTGCTCTGCGACCATTCTGTCTTTGTTTGGCAGACTTTTGATTGGTCAATGACATTCAATTGTTGTCGCGAAATACAGCAACGGAAAAGAACAGGTTGGTCGCGATTCTCCCTCTGGCTCGTCCGGTTTTCTTCTCGAGTAGAGTGAGTCGAGTTCACGTTCCAGTTTAGTATACAGTTCGCTGGATCCTACATCTATCATCGTGTACTAATGTTGCATTTTAACACAGCACCTACCATTTTTATAAATGATACAGCATCCACAAGATTTGTCAAGTGCGAAAAGTGCCATCATTTCTTCGTCGTGCTGTCGGAGATTGACTCAAAGAGGAGTATGAAGGAGGCGCTCAGGCCGGAAGATGGCAAGCAAGGATTTTACAGGAAGCCGCCTCCACCTCCGAAAAAGGTAACTTGTTTCAATTACGATCGTTCAACTTAGTTATACGTACAGACTTTTTTCCGAGTGAAATCAGATATGTTTATGTTTGCTTTAATTAAAATGATGCAAAATGATTTGATATTTTCAGATATTCGAGTATCTAAACAGACACGTTGTGGGTCAGGAATATGCGAAGAAGGTGCTGAGTGTCGCCGTTTACAATCACTACAAGCGTATTTACAACAATCTGCCGGCCCAAAACTCGCAGACGCAAACTAACGTTAATCCGGTCAGCACACAGGAGACGAATCATCCCTTCACTCACAGAGGTCCTAAACCACGTAAATAGCAATGTCCCAATATTATAAATTGTTAAGAAAAGTATCGTGCAATCTGTATATCGTAATTAGAATTTATCGCGTAAAATTCATGTAGCTTAAAACTAGATTAATTAACGATTTCTTGAAACAGCGATTGAAGCAGATTGCGATCTCAGATCTGATATAGCGATATTTCCATAATTCCCTTAAAAAATTATATATTATTTCACGCGATTATTGTGAGATGTTTTTTTTTGCCGCAGACTTACTGCATATATCAGGCATCGGAAATCCGTTTCCAGGAGTCGGGTTTCAGCACACGGTGAATCCGGGAAGTGAACAAAAGGCGAGCGGTCAGTCGGCTCCTGGATCAGCTATATTAGACAGCAAGCAGCATCAGCTGAAACTGGAAAAGAGCAACATACTGCTGCTCGGGCCTACGGGTTCCGGCAAAACGTTACTCGCGCAAACGATAGCGCAATGCCTGGACGTCCCGTTTGCCATCTGTGATTGCACCACTCTCACGCAAGCCGGCTACGTCGGCGAGGATATAGAGAGCGTCATAGCTAAGCTCCTTCAGGATGCCAACTACGTAGTGGATCGTGCTCAAATGGGCATCGTCTTTTTGGACGAGGTCGACAAGATAGGTGCCATCCCCGGAATTCATCAGTTGCGTGACGTGGGCGGGGAAGGTGTGCAGCAAGGAATGCTGAAGATGTTGGAGGGGACGATTGTGAACGTACCGGAAAGAAATAGCTCGAGAAAGTTGCGCGGGGAAATGTTGCAAGTGGACACTACGAATATTCTTTTTGTTGCGTCAGGCGCCTACAGCGGCTTGGACCGGTTGATAGCGCGGCGCAAATCGGAAAAATATCTCGGATTTGGCGCGACGCCCGCGGCCGAGAGCCCGGGCAGGAGGGCGGCGACTTTGGCCGACGTCGCCAATATGTCACCTTCCACCGAGAGGGACAATAAGGAGAAGGACGCGCTGTTACAACAAGTGGAAGCCCGAGATCTCATCGACTTTGGCATGATACCCGAGTTCGTCGGCAGATTCCCCGTGCTCGTGCCTTTCCACACTCTCGACAGAGACATGCTGGCGAGAATTCTTACCGAACCAAAAAATGCCATCGTTCCTCAGTATCAGATGTTGTTCTCAATGGACAAGGTACAGCTTAATAATTTCATTTTCGTAGTAGGCTCAAGATGAATCTAACTAATTTAAGTAAATTGCAGTAATTGTTAATGATAAGTTGTAAAAAAATTGTATTGCGTTTATGCAGGTGGAGCTGACGTTCGACATACACGCATTAAATGCAATTGCCTCTTTAGCGATGGAAAGGAAAACGGGGGCGCGGGGTTTGCGAGCAATAATGGAATCGCTGCTTTTGGAACCGATGTTCGAGGTACCGGGGAGCGACATAGTGTCCGTTCATATTACAGAACGGTGCGTGAACGGCGTTGACAAGCCACGGTACGCGAAGCGAGACGATAGCAATGATGATGACATTCAGCAGGCGCAACATGTACATAATTAACAAATAATTAAAGAATGCGACACTTTGGTATAACTGCTCCCTTATCGATAGATGGACAATTTTTAGACGAAAATTAAATTGGCTCATTTGCGTAAATCGTTATTTTAATTATTTTATTTTATAAAGAACGTAATATATTTTCCTATACATGTAATTATTTCGTATAAAACGAAAATGATATGAGAACAACGCATACATATAGTTTTCAAACTGTTTTGTATATTTAGACTTTCTGAAATTATAATTTTTTTGCTACAGTAAATTCTTCGATTTTGGATATTATGTATAATATTGGACATATTGTTTGCTGCACAGATATTGTTTAACGTAGCAAAAAGAAGAATATATATGTGAATATATGTTCCTCTTTTTCATATGTATCTTTTTGTTCCCAAAGAAAATCTCGAAAGCCACTTTATAACAGAACCATATTTGTTGCGGAATAACAGTAATATAGACACGAATGCCAATATATTGTATTGAAAATAATTATTTGATTTCACAATAAGAATGATATTGCAAATTGTAAGTCATATGTGTCTTGCATTTTGCCTACTTGGAACATGCATTATAAATGCCTCTTTCAAGAGAAAGTGTCGCATAAAAGTAGAAAACGTCAGAGAATAATGAGAATATACAGACCTAATTCTTACTTGACAATGGGAAAAATGTAAATAAATTTTGTATCGTTTAATTCATTCGTATTGCAGGGAAAGTCAGAAAATCATACATAATAGCATTCCACGTCCAATCGAGTTTTGCATCCTGCATGCATTTATTGATGGTAACGTCAAAGGTAAAGCGGCGTAATATGCGTTCGTATCTAATAGCAGAATATCGCAAAGAAATTAAAAAAAAAATATATATATACGCATTCAATCATATCAACGTCATCAAATCCCAATTTGACAACATAAATGCTATACATTTGACGCGGGTAAAGCGAACTTCCATTACGATGTAAATTGATTAAATGGACTGGCTTAAGATGCGGAAAACAAAAGGTTCCAATCAATTAAATACGAAATTGTAACAAGCCATACAATAAAGAGAGTTTTAATGTAACCCACACACAATAAATTTTTGTATATTGTCACGCCAGGATTGTTTGTAATGAAGATCACTAATGTTACGCGTTGTTTATGAAAAATTCATAAAAAGAACACTTGTAGCGCAATAGTTTTAATGAACACGACATTAGCGTTCGTTTCCCGGATAATGGAAGAACGTCAATTATAAAAAAGAAGACGAAGAAAGTGAAGAATATATAGAGATTATTTTTATGTCAAAACAATAGAAGTGTTCATGTGTAATATATTGTACATAGTACAGTAGATTAGTGAAAAGGAAGGTCCGTACGCGATGTGCGAATTATACGATTATTAATTTGACTATAGAGAGTATATACATCCCCGTTAATTATCGCTAATTTACTTACTGATTGAAACGATGCAAAAGAAGAAAGTAAAAAAAAAAAACCAGGCTGTGCAAAATAATAACGCGGAGTGAAGACACGCATAGAATTCTTTTCCCAACTCTTTCACAGTGATCTGATGTCCTATATAGAACAATTCTGTATTTGTAATAAATCTATAATATGCAACTATAGTATACATCGATTTATTTTCCTCGTAAACAATCTATAACACGTATGTCGACATAATAATCTAACAAAGTCACATAAATCACATCACATAATTACACTTTATCGGGTGTAGAAAGTGTTCACTGAAAATGACGATGTCGTACAAGAACGACTATCTATAAATATTGTCGATATTTCATATAAATTTGATACTTAACGTTCTAAAAATTTTTATGCGGAACTCTATTGCCTTTCCTGTTTTAATTCGCGTTAGCTGTAAAACGTACAGTATAGAAAATTTGCGTCATCACAGTCGCGTAGGTGCGAAGATCTGCGACATCTTAATTCATTAAAAATCATCGAAGAATGTGTTTGGAAACTATCTTCGTTACAAATTCGATCTTTCGTCTTGTATAAATCAACGATAAAGGCAAATAATAAATAATCCCGTATATCTTACATTTTTTGTTGCAGGTCTCCTTTATATTTCATCATAGCACGGAGATTTCTGCGGTTTTATCGGCTTAGGTTTCGGCATCAGCATCGTGCCCAGTTCTGTCAGGATCCACTTTGTCGCGCGCAGCACCATGAAATGTACCGCGAATTGCAAGATAAGGGCACCGAATCCTTTGTACAGGCCAAGCGGCCCTTCGGTTGATATTATTGTGCGGTAACAATCGGCCGCGCTGCTATATCCAGTCAGTAGCGGCGTGACGCTTCTTCCGGTGTCCAGGTTGTCGATAATGGTGCGCGTACCTTGAAGGTGTAACCGATGTACAACAGTTTCAAGAGGATAAAACACGATGTCGGCCGCGCACATCGAAACAAGGATAGACTGCGTCTCGATATCCTGGATGACGCTCTCGGACAGCAAGTCCTTACTGTACGCGCCCTGAAATAGTATAAACGTTCCTATGTAGAGATACATCTATACGCGCACCCCTCGTTCTCCGAAAGCATTCGGTATCAGATACGTACTCTTACTTCCTGCGAATGTTTGTGCCTGACGTGCATAATCCGACTAGTAATCCCTTTGACAACGAGGGTGAAAAGATATTTCGATACTCCATAAACTATAGTGGGTGGTACAAGAGCGTAGATCGGAATGAGTCTGCCCTTGTTGCATATGTCGAGCAGGCGAATCGCACCGTCCCGAAAAACGTCCAAGATACCGGGACATTCAGAAGCAATCTCGGATTGAACGGTCTCCACGAGTGACGCGGAATAGAAGGGGGTCACTATACCTATGGCGATACTGCGAAATACGAAAGATTGTAGATCAGTAATTCGCCGCGGTTCACTCATATACCGATATAGATCGGCGGAATAATTACCACTTGAGGAGGATGTGTTGGCCAAACGCTTTCATCGAGCTATTACGAGTGATCTTTCTGAAATCAAGCGTCTGGTTTTAAGGAAAAGACAATATCGCACAAACTTTACGAAACGTCGGGCATTCCTTTCGACGAGTGCCTTACTTTTGCCAGGGCGTGATCTTCGAGATCAGATCCTCGACGGCCAACGTCATGCCTCTTACAAGTAGAACCGAGCCAATCCCCTTCCACAGCGTGTTTATACCCTGGGTCTGGTGCAAACGTATTATCACCGGCACTAGAGTTATGGGCATCAGGTGATACTTGATCGCGCCCGGATTGACTTGGCACTGTCTCCGCAACACCACGAAGGGGTGGATCAGCAGATTTCCCGTGATCAGGCTCGCAAGCCCGCAGCCCAGTCCGACGTACTTGCTCACGGCGATGTCTAGAAGTAGGCGCGGACCAGTCAAGTTTGTCAAATAGATTAGTCTCAGTTATATGTCTCCTTGCGGAAACTTTGATCGATCGGCGAATAAAGCGAGAACGTGACCCACCATCGTCGATGACCGGTGGATTGTCCTCCGCCAGGGGATGAATAACGGGTATGTCCAGTGGACGGATAACCTCTCGACCGTAATACCTCTGCGTCCCCGACTCCCACGACCTGGCAGGCCGACCCCTGTACACGTCCCCGTAGCTCTCCAATCCCGCCATTCTTCCTGCGCGAAACAAATTCGTCGACGGCTAGCTCGTTTCGTTAAACATTTGCTCGAACCAGCAGACTTCCCCGTCGCGCCGTTGAGATGTCCATCACTCAGCAGCAGCAGCCATCGCGATTCCGCTGGATCAGCCGATCAGCTGGTTTCAGCCATCATATGTATGTATGTATACACTATAGCATTTTAATTTTGGAACGCAGAGCCCAGTTGTGTCTGCTGAACGCGGCCAATTATAAAATATATGCTAAAAAAGAATAATTCTTCTCTATACGTTAACAAAACAATATAGGTATTGCTTGATAAATTAATTGCCGATCACTATTGATCGTGCTAATTGGAGTTTGGTCAAAATTGCTCTTTGAAGACTTAATCATTAATCACTCTTCTTATTAATTAAGTTAACTAAATAATGGGAGGAACTAATCACGTGTTTTACTACTAAAAAATAGGTTTATTCACAAAATGCTTATAGGATACCATGTGAGAAAAAGCTGGAAATCTTGAGAGGCGAATAGAATTGCGCAGCATTACATTTTCATGTTTTCTTGACTATCCTACGGACGAAATTTAGAATTCGTTGTATGTAAATGGAATTTCGATTAACACAGTCTTGCGCACGTTTTCGCTGCGCATTTTATATAATTGGAAAAAACTCTTTAACAACCTGAAAACTCTTTCGTGCACTGCTATCGTAGGAATATAACTTTCATCAGTTGTAAATTTATACGGAGGCCTGTACATAATTGAATTGTATGTTGTATATGATATAAAACTCAGCAATCCAAGTAAAGGCCGGGTTCTATCGGCGTCTGCTCCCCTTTCTCATCTCGTTCAAAATTCTGATATAAATTTTTCTGATATATTTACACAGGTAAAAAGTTTTATATGCAAACGTGTTTAGCTTAACAGAAAGATTTACTTGTTTTAAGATCCTGCGATAATCTACAAATTATTCCTTTACAGCTATTGTAATTAACAGCTCTAATTTTCTAAATCTTAGTAAGTACCAAAGGGCGGTTAATCGTAAGTACCGAATATTATTTCTTAGTACATGGAATGACCCGCGTACGGAAGTATCTTCGCGTAAATTATGATTAACGCTAAATTATTCGTTTGCTTGCTACAGATGTGATAAGATACGCCGAAATCGAAGTAGCTCGGAAAAAGTTACGCTTCTTTACTTCCCTGGAATTACGTTACTTCGGAAAAGAAATAGAAGTTAGGAAAGCGCCTCTTTTTCTTAGATTTCAACATTCGCTAATTAAAGCTGGTGCGCGATCTACGTACATAAATAAGAAAAATTTATCATGTACGAGTAAATCCTAGCTAATATCGAGAACAAACGGCTGAATGTTTCTCACGTTAGTTTAACATTCGTGTTTGTTTTTAATGTGACGATTACGTATAGCCTTAATATGATACATACGATAGTCTCTTGTCCGCACTGACGTTTTCTTTCCACATTCACTCTTGTAAAAATTAACGATTCAAAAAAGATTCTACGCTTGTCTTACTTTACCGTAATGGAAATTTTTCTGACGTTTACGTATTTATGTAACATTTCTCACAGAATTCTATAAAATTACATTCTACTCCCTTAAACTTTGACGCGATACAAAATAATGTAAATATCATCGGAAAGTAACGCGATTACCTCTAAAAAAATGCAGCAAAAATACAAGTACATATTCCATGCTTGAACCCTGATTCTTACTTTCGTAAATTTCAGTACTTAAAAATTGCTTTTATCCCGCAAACATTGCCTCTTCTCTATATGTTTAAATTATATAAAATTTATATTTCATACAAAAACATTCACTGTCACGTCTGTCTCGGTATTGTGTCGCTCCATTCCCGTTCGGGCCGAACAAACTCCAGATCGCTGCCATCCTCGGAACTGTTATCGTCATCGAAATACGGCCTGGTAACTTCATTGTCGTTTGACGTATATCCTGGATTGTGACAGGCAGAAATTAGGATTTGTACAATAAGATTTGTAAGATTATTCCTGATAATCTCTACCGAGTGTTACGACAAATTGATATCGAATTACCTTCTACCGGTCTTCGGAATATTTCGATTTCCTTCTCATCGTCGTCGAAAAAGCTACCGCCGTCTTGCAGTAAACTGAAAGCGTATCCCTTTCTGCCCTTCTCCGTATCTTCCGAAGCTCGACACCTCGCCCACGTGCATATAGAGCACAAGACGATGCCGAAACATATCATACCTGCAACCGGATTGCACATTGCGTTTATATTATAAATCTTTATTAGTCCCTTCATTGGACATTCCGTGGTTGACTTACCCGTTATCATGATAAATACTAGTCTAGGTATTCCCATGACACTGTCGTCGCGAACGAGCTTGAACATCACTCTTGAGAATTTCTTCACCTCGAACGAGGGCGTGGAGACGAGTTTGGTCTCTGCGTGGTATCCAGACGCTGTGGCCGTTATATTGTGACTCCCAGGCGGAAATAGAATCGAGTAGAAGCCCGACTTGCCGTTTTTAATCAGATGCGGTGACCTGTCGTAAGATAGGACGACGTTTTCGATCGGTTCGTCCTCCTCGTTGGTGACGTGTCCTCTCACGCCTTTCTTCATCTCCTGCATGCAGGCTAATAAACTGGCCTTGTTTTCCTGCCACACGGCGATCGAGGGATCGGTGGTGCAGCAGGTGACGTACACGTCCATCATCAAGGTGCTCGTGTTGAAGTAGGCGTAATCCATCAAGAGCGGACCTCTCTTTCCGCCAATTCCCGCCGCCGCGTGTATCACGCTGTTGACGCCGATGTGCCAGTCCGGTTTGCATCCCGTGCTCGCGGACAGCTTGTCGGCCCTCGCGTCGGCGTACACCGACGCCAAGTGTCGCAGTAAATCCTCATCGTCGCTTTCGTACTTTCGCTCGCGTACCTTCCCGTAATCGCGACCGAACGGGATCTCGATGTGCCGCGACCCGCTATTGAGATTCACAGCCAACACGGCGTTCACGTCCTTGAACCAGCTCGTGATCGTGGCCGCTTCCTCATCCAGCTTCCCGTGAATCGGGAACTGCAAGCCTGTCAACCGTGGCGAACAAGTGGGGGGATTTTCGTCAGGCGAGAAGAATTCCGGAACCACATATGTGGAGAAATCATCTATGTAACTCATAGTATCTTGCTTATAATTGTCCAAGAGATACGAGGCGAAGTGCAAGAGCACTCCAGCGGTCGCTGGTTCCGCTCGTAGAATGCCGGCTGAGAAAACGATGGCGGGTCGCCCTATCTGTTTCCGATCGTTGTTGGAACCGATCTCTAGACACATAATCTCGTTACCCTTCGCGGTTTTGCCGATGCTGTGTAAGGTCGTCTGTCGCGGATACTTGGCGTTCAAACTGATCAAAGCGCGGTTGACGTGACTCAGCTTCTCAGGTTGCTTGCGGCGATTGTCGATTGCGGGCGTCGTGTCCCTCTGCGCCTGCACCATCTTAACGTCTTTATTCGTTATGCTTTGTCGTTGCACAGAAACTTTCACCACCTGCCTGACGTATCCCTCGCAGGAAACCGATAACGTGTACTCGCCGGGTACCAGTATCATTTTGAAGTAGGCCATGTTGTGCGACACGTTGTAGCTTCTTCCTCCGATCTCGACGGTGGCCTCTCGAAGCGGAGCGCCGTGTTCGTCCATTATCATCGCGCGGATTCCGCTCGCGAGACTCTGCACAAGTTCCATAAGCGGTAGCAGATTCTCGCGCCAAATGATGGGAATGGAGTCCGCGCGCGGATACTTGCAACACGACAGACTGACGCTCATCTGCACGCAGATAAAACGAACGTTTAGTGATGAATTGAAAATATAATAAGAATAAGTGAGAAGAAAGAAGATTATGCTTACCACTTGCGTGTCGTAAGTGCGCTGTATGAAATTCATCAAACGTTGCGTACTGTTATTCGACTGGCTGCATATCTCGTTGTGTCTCGAATGCTCGTAAACGTCGGCGAGCGTTTTAAACGTATTCAGATCGTCGTTCAAGTAACTGAAGGATAAAAATTGATCAGCAACCCCCGCCAAATTTTTTCGCAAATTATAAATTGCGTTACCTGATTTGCGAGGCACCACCTCCCAGTATCACAACGACGTCGTAATTTTCAGTCTGTAACAGTCTCTTAAATGCATCCGTAACATTATCCATTTGTTTAGACGCATCAGTGTTCTCTAATAACAACTTCTCTCCTATTTCGTCATTGACTACAGGATTGCAATCATTACTCTCTTCTACGTTGTCGAATCCTAGATCGACGCCGGGAATGAGATGCAACGTAGCGTCATCCAGTAGCCTCTGGATAGGCGGATTACCAATTTGATTTCCCATAAGAATATGCGTCGCCAAACGTAATAGAATCTCCCTACCCGCCGGCTGGGAGGCGAACAATCCTCCCACCAATGCGATGCGAAATTTATTCTCATCGGGTGATCCCATCTGGAAAGCGCGATTTTAAGTTAAATACAGAACAATATAATGGGTGATATGTTTATTCAAACTCACATTATGCGTGATTTTCAGCGAATGAATGGCCATGCTGATCAACGAATCGCCAGCTATAAATTCTGCGGTGTCGGGCTGATGACTTTCCAACTGGCTGAATCTAGCGCTCAAGTCAGAATTTTTTAAATAACCGTTCTGCAAGTTCACCATCAATCGAAAATCATATGCAGATGACCTATATAAGCGGATATTCATATAAATAATTAATTCTTATATCTTTTACATGCCAAGAAGCAATTGTTAAACAATAAAATATAACCACTTGAGTCATCTTCGTGGGCCAGATCCGAGCGAGAAACATATTTCGAAAAGTCATTAAAGGGGTCTATTCGTAAAGTTACTCTGTCCCCAGCCTTCCTTATTAAGTATCATACAATTTCATATTGCGCGATCAGATCGCAGAGTGCGTTTGGAATTGTAATAAATAATCATACCAGTGCTGAGGGTCGTCACGCATTAACGTAAAGTCCAGAGTTACTTCTCCATCCCCGACATTTTCGTCATACGACGGTACGACGACACTTTGCGTGAGCGTTTCGTATCCCACTGCGCTGACAGTTACGTTATATCGTCCTGGTATCAATATGCGCCAATAATCACCTTTTTCGGCAGTATAAATATCGTGCTTTATACCTTCGACCGAGATCTTTGCATGGGGTATAGGGGTGCCGATGGACGAACCCACCGTGCCGTGTATACCTTTGCGAGACTGTGGAAAAGAAACGTGAAGAAGATAAAAATTAGCCGCTATGATCACACGTATGTTTCTCCGACTATTCGCTTCCGCTAAAAAGCTATACCATTTCGATGAAACGCAAAAGAGGCTCCCTGTTCTCCAGCCAGTAATTCGGCAAGTCGCTGGCGTTCGGGAACTTGACGCATCCGACTTCCAGGGTAATCTCGAAATCGTTGCTGTGCAAGTAATTGTAATCCTGCATACCGCCAGGCACGGAGTACCAACGCGCGCCGTTCGTTATACCTTCCGGGAAACGTTCCTCGAGGAGCGCCTTCGTGCCATAGGGATCGTTCGCTATCGGCGGACACGGCTGGCCTAGGTGCATGCGGGGATGAGCTTTGGAGTACGTCGACGCCAGCATCTGGAAAACGGCATCGTCCGGGCTTGGATTCGCGACGTTGGACGCCAAGTTCTCCGGTCCATCGTCATAAGGGTAATTCGCAACCAACGCTCCTCCGTGAAGATTAGCAGAAAGCACAAACGGGATTCTCGCTATCCAATCCATCACCGCTTTGGTCTCGGGTTCCTGGTGCCGATTAAACTGAAAAATATTATTAAATAAGCGCGGTTTTAACTGGTACAAATCGTTAAGCGAGATACGCAACATGGATTCGTAATTATATGTCGATAATTGAAGTGAATCTAGAATCTAAAACGAAAAAAAAGAGTATTCTGAGCATTTAAATTTATTATAATAAAAAAAAATTAAGCTTAAATAATCTATTTTATCCTCCATTCAAAGCAATTACGTAAAAAGTTAAGTGAGAATTTATACGTCACTCTCTCCTCTTTAAAGTATCACTCGTCGAAATGAGATAAATAATTGATATATCGAAATAATGAGATAATTAATTAATCAGCAAATATATGTGATGTAAATGTAAGAAAATATATCGGAAGACCGTACATCATTGATTTCGTACTGATCGGGAAAGTTTCTATTGAGGTCTACACCCTTCGCGTTTGCTCTGCCTTTCGCCCCGTAAACGTCACCTTCCTTGGAGACCTCGTATCCGTCGGGGTTCATGCTCGGTAACACGTGGAGCCTGACGGTGTCGACTATCCGCGTGACCCTCTCATCGGTGCCGTAGTTCTCACAGAAATATCTCAGCAGTAGCAGCAGCATTTCTCTGCCGACCACCTCGTTCCCATGCATATTTCCGACGTATTTCACCTCCGGTTTCTCAGGATCGTGAACGCCGGGATTCTTCGTGATTTCCACAACGTACAGCTCGCGGCCTTGTACGGAAGGCCCTATGCCGTAGAGCCTCGTGATACTGGGATAACTCGCGGTCAGCTCCTTCAGATACCTCTCCATCGCGACGTGGTTGTGATGCTTGAACTCCACGGTGTGATAAAAGCCATACTTGTCGACGGGTCTTATCACTTCGTCGACCGTACCTTCTCCTGTATCGCACAATCATGATTGTTGTCAAAATCGAACGCAAAGTTTTCAGAGAAACGATCGTCGAAATGCGCCGGTATATATGTAATCGCACAGATTTAAAATCATAAATAACAACGTAAAACAACAGAAACAAGAGATGGATATGTCACAAAAACACAAGGTACAGAGAAAACGAAAAGGATGAGATAAAATTATCAGTTGTGTGTAAAAATAATACGTGTATATAATAAATATAATATACGTGGTCGACACTGAGAGGAAAAGGATATAAGTATTGAGAGTAAATTATTCATTGCTCAAGACGAAAACAATACTTTTATTTCTAATTCTGAACAATACATGCTTGTAAGGAAAATATTGGAACATACATTGTTATACAGATTATGTGATATTTCGGCCACTGTGACGTGTCCTCACATTAGAGATCTACATTAGTATAGTTCCCGATACAATAGAATGGGTATTGGCAGTACTATGTATCTCACATGGTATACATGTAAAACACAGTACACCTGTTTCTTTTTTTTCCTTTTGTTTTGTATACTTGCAGTTGCACGAAATAAGGTAGACAAAACGTTTTGTATTGTCATGCGTATTTTGCTTCCGACCATCATTTACAAAATTTCGGCCAAAATCTATCCTTTCAATTAATCTCGTTAAAAACAAAAAATAAAATATCAATAAAAAAAATAAGTACCTCAAAAAAGTCTCACTCACATCTGTACACATATCAATATATTAGCAACATCGATATCTACTCTCTAATTTGTCTAATAATATTATTTAATGATAAAAAATAATTCTATTAATAATTATCTAACGATTTACCTATTTTCCATTAAAGGAAAAATATGCAGTTCATTGTTTTTCGTGCTTGTAAGTACATATATGTATAAACGAAATATAAATGATGAAATATAATGTAAACAATTTATAACCATGATAAAATTTAAATCTGATTCAAAATATACGTAGTCTACAATGTAATAGGTATTATCTGTAAAGATATGTTTGATCGGTTAATTTGTTCTTGTTTGCATATATATTGATATAATATACTACTTTCCAATCTGCAGACAGGGCGTTATTTGTGTCTTTGTTAATGTGCACAATTTCATGCAAATTTTTGTTCATACAAATTTTAAATGCAATCGCGGAATGTTCGTTTACATATAGATATGCAAAATATGTTTGCAAAGAAATAAATTTGAATAAGACAATATTAAGATTAAACACATATGAGTACAATAGTAGAATAAATATATGCCTTCCGCCACAAACTGGAATATAGTTAAAATATTTTCCTTATTTATTTCACGTATAAACTATGAGAAAAATATATTTAAAAAATCCTTATTCCTTTTTTTTTTCTCTGCCATATGTAGTTAGTGAGATTCATTTCTCCGTACCTTGTGTATATACCATATGTATAATTATAAGTCTAATGTCTTAAAATCTTATTAAATAATAAAGAACGCCATGTCGAAATATGTCAGGAAACAAATAAGAGATTCTGCAGTCACAAATTATTAAAGATGCGTACATCCGAATTTCACAACATTAATTCGCTAAAACAGAACAAAAAATTTACTAAAAAAAACAAGTAACAAAAACTGATATTTAAAAAATAAATTTTTAATGAGGATATTTGTATATCAAATAAAATCATTTGCTAATAAAAAACTATTTTAATGTTATAGTGTACAAACAAAATATATAAATTATTAAAACGACACAAATGAATGAATGATGTGGTTAGTAATAGCTTGTAATATTTTAGACGAAAAGATACGTGTTAGATAAACAATATAGCCGTGACAACAGTGCTGTTAGATAATTTAAATGTTCGAATATGAGTAGTCCTGGTCATCGTACTCATCTATTAGCTCATAGAATGGTAGTCTGTTAAAAAGTGATATTGGTACCATTTGTGGATAATTTATGTCATTTTTACCTTGTTCATAAAATACTTCTTTGTCGTTTAATGTAAAGTTAAGGATCAGCGGTGTGCCTTCTAATACAGTCACATTTACTGGTTTGCTGGGTTCGTATCTAGATAGGAAAAAAATATATAATAGAAACAGGTACGTTAAAAATATTCTTCAGCTTGTGCACGACATGTTACGTGTTAATGTTTAAGAATTATGACGTTTACATACCCCCATGCAGTAGCATAAACCGAATAAGTTCCTGGAAGTAGTAAACGCCAATACTCGCCATTGGACGTGGTCGTTACATTATGGTCTATTCCTTCCACAATGACGTTTGCTCTTTGGATCGGTTTACCATCCTTACCGCGTACAAAACCTGCAAACGAAAAACAGGTAGGATGAGGTAAGGTAAAGGTACCAATAGCCGGACACTTAAGCATAGGAAATGTACCAATACCTGAACACGTATATCTGTGTCTGGATACCGTTAAAAAAAATATAAATTTATGAAAATAAACGCTTGGATATATATTATAAAATTACGGGAAAAAATACTTTTATCTTTGATTTTAATTCGCGTTATACTTGTAACGCGAATTACATACTTGATAATAAAGGTGTCCGGGTATTGGTACCTTTACCTTATAAAATCTCTTTCTAAAATTAATTCAACATGAAAACAACGTATGTATAAACATTCTTACCCTTTATTCCAATATGCACTTGTTCCAAATATTTAATCAGCGATTCTTTATTCAATTGCCACTGCTCCGGTATCGTCGAGCCGGGAGGATATTTACAGCAACTTAGCTCAAACGTTATGTCAAATGCGTTGGAGCGAGCATAATTGTAGTCCTGCATGCCACCAATTACTTCGTACCTGTCGACAAATTCCAAATTTTATTTCAATCTTGTAAAACCCATTCGGATATTTGTTTCAGTTCCCGCGAATAATAAGCTAACAGTTTTGCGAAGATTATTTTATGAATCGATCATCCGATGGATATTTGCATTTTAAATGCTGGTCAACTTAAATTTCACTTTAAATTACTTTAAAAGACACGCGATATGCTTATTCTTACCAATACGCTCCATTTGTAACGCCACTACGGAATATCTCGGGTGGACAAGCGTCGCCTCGGCGCATTTGTGGATGATTGTCGGCGTAAACATGGGCGAGGTACTTGAATAAATTATCGTCCGGACTTTTACTCTCCACGCAGCACGTTTTTGGAATGCTAGAACGACACGTGTCTTGTCAGACAACAGATAGAACTTCCAATAACGTAAGCTAGAACAATTTAACAACTGTGTTCACACACACAACTATCATAATGACTGTATAATATACCCAGAATCATATGGATAGCTGGCAACTACAGCACCACCGTGAAGATTGCCGGAGAGCACAAAAGGCTCGTTTGCGATCCAAGTCATCATAGCCACCGTTTCGTTCTGGCGACCGTTCAGGATAGAGACACCTTTCCTGAACTGGCTGAGCCTCCTGTCGAACTGATCGGGGAAGTCCCGATTCAAGTCGACGCGATTGGCGTTCTCTCTGCCCGAGAAGTCGTCCTTGGACTCGCATTTACCCTCCTGAAACGCAAAAACGTCTCAAATTGTCCGCGATCTCGCGACTACGATTGCACCGCCGCGGCTGGGAATCTCACCTCCGAATTCTCGAAACCGTCCGGATTCATGGAGGGCATCAGGTAGATGTCCGTCTGGTTCACGAGCCGAGTGACGCGATCGTCCTTGCCGTAGCGATCCAGGAGGTACTGTCCGAGAATGACGAGCAACTGCCTGCCCACGACCTCGTCGCCGTGCATATTGGCGACGAGCTTGACCATGGGCTCGCCGAGGGTGCGCCGGCCGACGTTCTCCGAGATCTCGAGGACGAGGAGGTCCCGGCCCTCCACCGACTTCCCGATGGAGAACACTCGCGCGAGGTGCGGATATCGTTGCGCCAGGGAATCGAACAGTCGTCGCAGGTCCTCGTAGTGCGCGTAGGACGTGGTGACGTAGTCGCCGTCCCGCGCAGCGTCCTCGTCGGCGGCGTTCGGCGCGTAGCCGTTCGCCAGGGCGACCGCGGCGCAGACGAGCGCGAGGACGACGACACCGCGACGTAGGCCGTCCATTTGCGGGGCCGTTTTACTCCCTCTCACGAGCGCGCTCTCCTCTTGGACGACGAATTCCTCGCTAGCACCTCGCGCGCGCTCCTGGCCAGTATCCTCACCTCGGGGAAGATCGTCAGAGACTCATATCAAGGGCCGTCCCCTCAATCCTTCCGCATATATACACAGTGCTGACGTCCGCACGCCAAACGCCAATTTCGCCAAACGAGTGGGCGACGTGTCGACGAGGAGGGGGAGAGCAACGTCACCTTTCCCGATAATCCCAATCCCGATACGAGCGAGTCGAACGACCGTCCTTCTCTCTTCCCTCTCGTTGGTTCATGCGCGATAAACACGGCGATAACGCGCGGCACGCGGCATTAATCAACGTTATCGCTTCCCCTGGGCTAATTGTAAGATTAAAAGTGCACAGTCTTGGGACTTTATTCGTTCGGCGGATCGTTATGAATTCGCGGTACCCGCGAGAAGTGACATGATGAGTCACGCGAGCCGATTAGGTTAGGGTTAGAAGATCGAGGTTAGGTTTCGCCGCGATTCAAGGACGTTACGGTAATCGACGGTGCTCGGCAATGGCTAATAAACAGTGAGTAACAAAGGCTTCTAATTGTATCGCGCGGGATTTTAATACCGTCGATCACTCGCGACTCGATGTTTCTTTAATTCAATGTTGAAGGTACGGCCTGATCTTGCCGAAGAAGCAACAGCGGAGCACGGCGCCGAAGCTCGGCAACATTTTCGGGGACGACGATGCCTCCGACGAGGACGACGGCCCCGACTGGGTCAGGAAGACCCTCAAGGCGGAGAGCGAGAAGAACAGGATGAAGAAGCAGACGAAGCTGGACATACAGAAGGCCCTGAAGGAGGATCCGACCATCTATCAGTACGACGAGGTGTACGACGAATTGGAACGCGGCAAGGGCCAGCCGGATAGCGCGAGCAGGCAGAAGGAGCAGAAGTCCAAGTACATACGGAAGCTCCTGAAAACGGCCGAGCGAAGGAAGAAGGAGCAGGAGCACAGGATAGAGAGAATGGTGCAGAAGGAACGCGAGGCCGAGGGCGAGATGTTCGCGGACAAGGAGAGTTTCGTCACGTCGGCGTACAGGGCGAAGCTGGAGGAATTTAAGAAGATGGACGAAGAGGAGGCGAAGATGAATAGATTGGAAGCTATCGGCGATGTGACGAAGCAGCGAGATATGTCAGGATTTTACCGTCACTTATATCAACAGACCGTCGAGTACAAGGGTGAGACTAACGAGGATGGAGATGACAAAGCGAAGGAGGAGAGTACCGAGCGGAGGGAAAGGAAAACTTCGACGAGCAGCGCAAATGAAGAAAGTGTAACGGCAGATAAGAGGACAAACGAAACGGAGGAGAGCCCGAGAATAGTTGCGAAATCTAAAAAATTGAGGCAGTACAGGCAAAGAGTCGTAGAAACGTACGAATCTGATTCCGAAACGGAGACGAGTAAGGAGGAGTTGAAGAAAGATCGAACCGTCGCTGCGCCGGACAAGGACAAGAAGGCTGATGAAGCGGAGGAACGAGGGCCGGAGGAAAAGAAACAAAAATTAGACAAAACCCATGGGAATACGATCGAAAATGTTGGAGACACCAAGGACAGAGGCGCAAGTGTAAAAGACACCGAGACACCTCGAGACAATGTTACTCCGGAAAATGAAAAAGTTGAGAGTAAGGAAAAACCTGTTGAAAAGAAAGATAGATCTTCCATTTGGGAAAAGAGAACGGTAGGACCGGTGTTCGAAGCGGCGTTACAAAGGTACTGCGAAAGGAAGGCAAAAAGACTGGCCGCAGCAAATTAGATGCAATTAATTTATAGTTACGTTAATTTTTATATAACGTCAATACCGTACTGTCCATTTCACTTTTATATCGATCAAATAACGGGAATACTGATCTTATTTTAAAATTGTACAAAAAAAGTCGCCATGATCTTCGACCGTAAAAAAATGTGTACAATGAAAATTGAGGACAAATACTTATTTTATAACGTTAGAAAACTGCAAGTGTATTTAAAAATACGTACAATCCAAATGCTCAGATGACAATTTTTATAATTTAAGTAGATATTACAGCTAAGAAGAAAATATATACGCTCAAATGCACGAGTATAACCAACACTTTTCTCAATGTCGTTTAGTCATTCATTTCTTCACGTACATATTACTTTGAAATACTATTTTTAGGCAATCAGCTTTTTCTCCGCACATCTGTACAATATTATGCAATTACGTCCAAGATGAAAGCCATGTAAAAAGCTAATTATTTTTGCGATAAGAAAATAATACGAGGTCGATTTGTACATCTCGTGGAACGCAGTCTCGATGTACGTGTCGATACGCTTGTCGGTGATATATTACTTATATGTCTGTATGTTGCGTACAAGTCATATATTTTTAGCTAGAAGTTATATTTTGCGGTAGCATGTGTCCCGTATCTCCTAGACAATAGAGAGTAACTCTACCGCTGGGAAGAACGCAGAGCCAAGTAATACTCGCATGTTTCAAGCCTATCCGTAGCCATGCTTCCGGTGGAAATTGTAACGCCCTTGAAAAAGAAATCGAAAGATATATGTATACGCGATAGAAAGAATATCGTTAAGTTTGAACAATGTAATGAAAGAAAAAGTCTTACCGACAAACGAAATATCTGATGACGTTTGCATGGCATACAAGAACGGTGTAAGAATCGCGAGCCTGACCAGGATCCGCACGGTGGAAATATTTTCTAAATGCCGCTTCTATTCTAGGTCCATCTTGGAAGAACTGGAATGTACGTAGATCGCGCGACGTATTATGCGTTGCGAGAATTCTAATTTTAAAATCTTTTCGGTATATTTTCGATAATGCAAGCGCAACGATCAGTTTGTATTCTACTCACGTGTTTCTCAGACTTCCACTGACCGATGGGTGGCTCCGGAGGTATAGGCGCACCTTCGATTAACAGACTGTCGTCCTCAACTGGCACGTTTATAAGATTCTTTTCTATAATTTTGGAAGTTTCCAGGGCGCGTGTCATTGTAGATCTCACTATCAGCGAGTAAGGCAAGTTTAATTCCGCTAGCCTCTTCCCCGTTGTTTCAGCCTGTTTCCTGCCTTTATAGTAACAAAGTAAATACAGTTCGACGAGTCATATGTGTGCGCTTATACGTCGTAAAGGTTTACACGAAGCAAGCATGAAATTAGGGAAACGTAAAGAGAAAGAAATCAAGTAAAAAGTCCAGTTGCACACAATAATTTGCGTCATAAGCTGCGAGCCCCTTTAGAAAAAAATAATAGCAGGCACTGAAAGAAATATCGCTAGTTTTAGCACAGCGTAACATGTTAATTCTCGGTATATGCGATGATGCGATGGAACAAAACATACTGGTATCACGAATCGTTACATACTTATCGCAAGATAACTTATTAGCCATCTTCCAACGCAACGTCATGGAAGATGCGAGTAGATAGAAAGCGTATTATCCTAGTAGCAACACCTAGGGAATGCTATAGCGCACGGTAGAATTCGTATATAGCATTCTCTTCGGAAATTGTGTGGTTTGCCGGTTATGGTGACAAATTATTGTGCACCTCCAGGAGCTTTAACCCGAGACCTATATGCAAATACAAAACTTTATCAGTACGAAATAAACGAGCGACGCTAAAAATTAGGAGAGGGACCTCGACAAGAGACGTGCTTCAGATTATGCGAGGAGAGTAAGGATCTCCAGAGATGCGATATCATGGCACGAAGACAACTATTGGGACAACCACGTTATTTTAACGCTCGTCAGGCATACCAAGTTCGGTCAGCGCTCTCTCTGCGTCCGTCTTTCCCTCCGTGTGATATTGCCCATGGCGAATCATGAGTATGTGTCGCACAGCCTTCGCCTTCTTCGTCTCAAACTTTTCGTTGTACTTGTTCTCGTCGTTCTCATTGTTTATCTTCATCGGCATCACCAAACTCTTTGGATCTCGTCTGCAAACGCAAACCTTTTTTTTAAATCAGGGAGAATGAATTGTACGGCCAGAAACTTCGCTTTCCAACAATCCTGCCGGTTGAGAGGAAAGTGAACTTTTCGGAAGGGAAAACAAACGGATCTTCAACGGGAGATAGGTCACCTGTCCCAGTTGTGGTCCCACTTCACCGAGGGTGTGTGATTCGTCGTCCAGGAGTTGTGGACGTGCAGCGGGCTCGTGTTGCCGTGTTGCGCGTTGTAGTAATACAATAACGCGCCGCTCACCGCGCCGAGTCCGAGGGCCCACTTCTGCAGCTGTGAAACGGACGGCATCTTCACTCTTCAGTAATCTTCGCGCGCGCGCGAAGAGAGAACGAAGGAGTCAAGGAGAACCGAGTCAACCGAGAAGAAAAATGCCGAAACAGAAACGTCAGAACGTCACTCTCTTGAAGCGGTAGCGGCGACCTAACCCAACGTGAACCCAACCGACCCTTTCGTCACGACTGGTTTGCCACTTCCGGGCGCAGGTAGGCGCAGGATCCGTCGCTTGAGTCGCTTCCCGTCGTCTCTCGTTCGATCCGGTTCGATCTGTCGAGAGTGTCGCGTCGAGTCGGTCGCGTCGCCAGTGTTGTTGTTGACTTCAGTCTGCTTCAGTCACGCGTGTTCGCCAGGATTGAGGATCGGACTCGGACAGATCGAATCCGCGCGCGGCCACGTGGGTCAGCGCGTCCCGTTGAACGAAGCGGCGTCGCGCTCGTTCTTCCTCTCGCACGCCGATTCGCTCGCGCGTTGTGCAAGACGGGGGTGTCCAAATTATAAATAAGTTTCGCAACACTCCGGGAAGGAAAGGAAACGCGATGCTGACCCCACGCTTCGAGATCACGCAGACCGACGAGGAGGTGACGATAATCGTCCACGCTCCGTACGCGAATATCAAAGACGCGGAGGCATCCGTCGACGGGACGGACTTCCGCTTTTATTCCACCCCGTATTATCTCAGGTGAGGGTGTCATTGGCGAGTTATTCGCGAATCTCAGAATGTGTAATTCCCGAATATGTTCGATGAACGGTTCCTTGCAGACTGCAGCTACCGGGCGAGATAGAGGAGAACGACTCGTCCTCCGGCGCCTACGACTGCGAGAAGGGTGATTTTACCTTGCGTTTCTCCAAGGTGAACAAAGGCGAGCACTTTGAGAACTTGGAGATGATAACGACTCTTCTGGCACCGTCGAAGAACAAGAGCACCGTCATACCCAACATCGAAGTGATCGGCAAGTTACAAGAATAATAATATGAAAGTGTCGTATAAAATTATATGTATGTCATTACTGGTGTATAATATCTCTTTTACAATCTTAGGTAATCCATCCGCGGCTTCGGCGGACATAAACAATGCCGTAGACGGTTCTGGAAACAACTGGTTTGCGCCTCAGGATAATTTTGTAGAAACGGAGGCAATTCTTCTAAACTCCCCGAAGTATGGTTTTGCTGATAAAACATCGGGAAGTTTAACTGCCTTTGAGGTATGTCTTTGCAATATGTGTTTTTCGATATCGTTGAACTTTGTCACAAAAGTGCGTACGATAATTATGCTGTTAGTAATAATATATGATTTGTGATTTCTCCCTATATTTAGGCAGCATGGATCAAGGAGATAATAGATCTTCCTGCGCCCGATACAACTCCCGAGGTAGAAAGGAAAACTCTGCGGGAACAGCGTGAATTAAGTGATTTCTCCGAAGAACATTATATGGCAGATCTCGTGCAGCCGGAATGCAAGCCATACGTAACGTATACTGCGGAATGGGACGCGTTACAGAAAGATCAAGTTGCCTTCAGCGAAGCTGAGAGCGATCTGTTAAAAGAACTTCCAAACAAAGAATATTTATTGAGCTCTGAAGATGTACAAAAATTATGTTTAAATGTTGTCGACATCCTATACGCTAGTTGTTATAATCATCGAACTACGTTAGGAGAAAACACTACGGAAAGCAGCTGGACCATTAATAAACTGAGTTCTACTTTATGTTGGTTCCAAGTACGTTTATCAATTGGCGAAGCGCTTTTAGCCGAAAGAAAGAGAGCGCGAACGAAATTAACTTCTATCAAATGTTTTCAGAATTTCACTTCTTTGGATGAAGTTATAACAGCGTGCGTTCGAAGGTCGCTTTGTTATCCACTTTACAGAAATTGGGAACTTTCTATTAAAGTATTTGAAGACGTTAAAAACGTTCTGTCATTAGGTCGGTATAAATTGAGACGTCAAAATGTCCGTCTATCTATTTATAATCTTTTATTACCTCAAACATTTTCATGCGTAGGAAGGAAATACATCGTTAAACGCTTCTGCGAAATACATAGCCTGTTCAATAATTCATACGAACCGAGATACATACTGAACCAATTGTATGTAAAGGATTTTTTAGTTTGGTTGCAAACGTTACCCGAATCATTAATAGAATCGCTTCGTTCTGCATTAAGTGAAGTAAGTACCCTTAAAATTCTTTAAAAGCAATATATTAGATAAGAAGATCGGGATTGTGTGTGTGTGTGAATTCGTGATCCACCGATTACATATCGATCACTTTTACACGCGGCCACGCGTTACCTGCTTATTTAATTTTTTATTACTTTATATAGATTCATCCAAACAAAGCAAATATGGGATTAGATTTAATAGAACTGGAAGTGGCAACTTATTCTGTTCAAGAAGAAGATTTTGTTATAGAAAATACTATTCACAAAATGACCGACAACGTTGAGCAAATGTCTCTGAATGGTAGCGCGCAGGAAAGGTGAGTGGGAAATCATTGCTCCGTTACTTTCTTACTTTGGTAATATTCTACATATTCTGTATAATTTTGTTTTGAAGGCCAAAGAATGTATACCGTGTTAACCAAAAATTTTTTAAATATTTGTAAGTATTTTCATATATCTAGCTTCATTGTTAACAGTCGCTGTTTAACACATCTGTATATAATGGGCATTTGTATTATTTGTTTCTATGTATTTTAACTTACTGGGTATTTTGATGTAACATAATATATAATGCCTAACTTCTTTTATTACATATTGTATAAAATATCCACTGTATATAACTATACTGTTTGGATTTTTGGAAATAAATTTTCATTGTATCCACAGAGTCGAAAACATTTCAAACACAATATATCTGTTACTCAACTAGAAATTTATGAAAATTTTTGTATTGAATAATTGGCCTAAAACTTTTGGATCCAAATGGTATTTGAACCTGAGTTCGCGTTTTTAAATATCCGGATAATAAACATCCTGGGAATGACGAACAGTTTTAATAACCGAATAATATGCATGATTATATAAAACATTTTATAATACTGATTACTTCAACGCATTTCCAACTTTTTTAAATTGTTGAATATAAATGCAGATTATCGAGCAGTTCAAGTTCAACGGATAGCAGTGACACGGATTCCGATAGCAATACGTCAAGCAGCAGCAGCAGTAGTAGCAATAGTAGTCTAGATTCTGACGACCTAGATGATGAGCCCAAATGAATGGGAAAAATTGATGGCCTCGATGAATAATCATGTAAAGTAATTTGAATTAAACATCGACTTCTCCATAAGCATATAATTTTTTAATTATATGCTTAATTTACTAATAAGGCATAGTAATACACTGTTTTTGTTTTCTAAATATTTACGTACATTATTTTATATTTATGTACGTATGTTTCGCGTTGTATATATATGAGAATCTCGTTTTGTGTGATGTTTAAAAACTCGTTTAAAAATAATCTTCCCAATACAGTGTATACATATATAGGCATATATAGGTATATATATGTATATATATATATGTTTGTAAAAGCTAGATATTATATAATTTTTTATATTATACGACCTGTTATAAAAATAACAAACTCAACGTGTTCTTATTAATAAAATAATATTTTTTAAGAAACGTTGAGATTTATTTATTCGACCTGTGATTAATCTGAGATATAGTATTTCTGTTCCATAAATGTTATAAATATTCGAGTTAAATAGCCTTTGTTCGGTCAAATCTATATCAAAATCGAAGCACTAAAAATTTGTTATCTATTCGGTATCTAATTCTAATTAACGAAAACACCCTTTTTAAGTGATCGGGCAGAAATTTCCGGATTCTGATGGTACTTGAATATGGAAGTGTATTAACATAGATTTTTTCTCATTAACAAGATGCCATTAAACAAAGATATAATGATTTATTTGCTTAATCTATAATCGAGCCAAGGTATAAGTTTTTTATAATGTTCAGTTATTAATTTGTCTTGCTCTTCTTCCCTATCGACCTGATTCATGTTATTTGGCCTCGAAGATTCCATCGTGTTTGATCCAACAATATTCTGCGAATCAGTGGAACTCTCAACATTCGGACCTTCCGTAATACTCGCGACAGAAAAGCTTTCGTCCGGCTTCGAGAAACTCTTCGTGTGGTCGTTGACATCAGTAAGATGCTCCTAAAGGTTAAATTTATTTTAACGTTAAATATAAAATGTCAAAATTAAATTGATGCGCTGTTAAAAATGCACGTGAGTGCATTTTTAAAAATATGTAACACTTATTTCTCAAGATACAATATTGTAGTTCACGTAACATGGGTAATAATCGTCGTAATAATTTCAGCCTACCATCCATCGAGCACCGAGTCACGAGGAGCAATTAACGAAGGTCACCGGCGAGGAAAAAGCAAATCCGGAGCAGAGCAAGACTTAACATTGATGCAATCTGGACCACCGAGAGTCTGGAGGACGCCATTCTGCGCCACGAATCGTCGTCGGAAGAGGGACGCGAGGCGAGCATGTATCCTCCGTCCCCCTGGAGGAGGTCACGAACGATGCCGATCATCAAATTTTCTCGACAGAATCGCCAACGGAGTTCGCGACTTATCGGTACAATACTGACAAAACTGAGTCTCGACGAGGGTAGTTCGGACTCGCAAGGTACGCGAAAATATCGGACTTCCGGGAAAGGGGTCTATCCAGCACAACCGGTCGTTCAGGCGATAATGACAATCAACGACCTTGTGTTGTCTTAATTATTCTAACAAATAATTATTCGCAGATAGGAACACGACACCGGAAAACACCGAGAGTTTCGGCGATGACGTATGACTAATTATGAATAGTGGACAAAAATTTATAGGATGGATTTATAAAACGAATGCGTGTTGATGATTACCGTAGAGTTATTGTAAGTATCGTTAAAAGTTTCGTTTCGGTCAATGATATCGCTGTATTCGTAGTTCCTCCAATACTCCGCCACTTCGCCGTACAATCCTGGGCTTTCATCTTTGTCGAACGTATAATTCTGATTAACATCTGTTTCCGTTGGTCTCCATTCTTCGGAGCCCTCTACGCTAGAATCGGCGCCCTTAAAATTCACGTTAAATTTTAATATCAATTATCTAAAATCTAAGAATAATCAAAAAAATTAATTCTTTTCTCGACTGTCACGATAGACATGATAGAAAAATCTCCCAATTAAAGCGCGCGTAACTAAGACACAATGGATCAAAATTAAATTAAAGGAAACGCGATAGGTGTCAATTAATACCCGCCACGAATCCGTCGGTGATGCGACGTCGACCTCAGAATCGAGATGTCCATGAAGGTCAGGATCGCCGACCGTGAGGATCAGGTGCGAGTGCTTCTTCGTCTCCTCGCCGTTTTTATGTACGTGTGGCGCGTACAGAATTATGCGTAACGGTAAAAATACGTCATCCCCGAAATTCTCGGTGTTTTCCGATGTCGTGTTCCTATCTGCAAACAACGATTTGCCCGAATAATTAAGACAATTAACACAAGGTTGTCGATCGCCATTATCGCCTGAACTATCGTATCATTGTGCTGGATAAATCCCTTTTTCGAAAATCCGATATTTTCGTGTACCTTCCAAGTCCGAACCACCCTCGTCGAATCGAGACTCAGTTTTGTCAGTATTGTACCGATAAGTCGCGGACTCCGTTGGCGATTCTATCGAGACAATTGGACGATCGGTATCGTTCGTGACCCCCTCGAGGGGGATGGAGGATGCAGTGCTCGCCTCGCGCCCCTCTTCCGACGACGATTCGTGGCGCAGAATGGCGTCCTCCAGACTCTCGGTGGTCCAGATTGCATCAATGTTAGCGTCGGTCTTACTCTGCTCCGAATTTGCTTTTTCCTCGCCGGTGACCTTCGTTAATTGCTCCTCGTGACTCGGTGCTCGATGGATGGTAGGCTGAAACTATTCCGACGATTATTACCCATGTTACGTGAACTACAATATTGTATCTGGAGAAATAAATGTTATATATATAAAAAATTCACTCACGTCACATCCGCCGCACGGGTCCTCCTCGTACGTGGACAGTATAGCCCCTTTCACGTAAGGAAAGAACAGGATACTCCACGGCATCATCACGTCGTATGTCAACTTCCCGCATCTAAAATCATGTCAATTGGTTTTTAATGCTGGTCGACACCGGGGTCCATCTACAGTAATCAACTGGAGAACCGTCTGATATATCTATTTCGGTATCTCACTAATGTTATTAAATTGTCTACAAGGACGCGCTTATTTCTTCTCACAGATAGATCCGAGAAAGCTACGGTGCGAGAATCAATCTTTGCGCGTGTTCCAAGTAAATATATAATATAATATAATGCATGACATTAATAGACTCGTCGGTTTCTATCAGATCGCTCTCTTTTCTCTTTTTCTCACCGATCGATGGTGATCACTTGGTCCCTCGACGCGCCGAACCTTTCCCACAAACGAGACTGCGGATCGTCTTGCAGGTAGACGATCCCCGATTCGTTACTCTTGAGAAGGTCATTGTTTACGAGGCTTATCATATCGAAGCTGTGCTTCGCTTCAATCTGCCGCCACACCTCAATCTCGAGATCGTCCTCGCTCCTCTCGTTCTCCATCGAGTCGGATGGCGGGGTTATCACGAAGAACCGTATGTCCGGGAAGCCGGACTTCCGCAAACGCAAGCTCAGCAGCTCCAGCCTGTGGGCTCAATTAACGGAGAAATAAAAATATAAAGAATTGAAAGAGAGGAAAGGAAGGAGAAGAAGCGGTGGATGATCTTCTCTTCGATGCGTCGCGATCTTATAGCGAGCTTACATGACCGCCTGTCGGAAGCTGTAATGCCAGGCCGTGTCCAGGAAGGCCAGCACGCTCACATAGCCGAGATGCTCCTTCCATGCGTCGACGAAACGACACTGCTCCAAGTACCGATCCCCTCGGCGCTCCCACGCGCCAGATAGGTCCCACGACTGATCATCGTCGCTCGATGAACTCGATCGGAGGACGCGCGAGAAAAAACCATACTTCGCTTCCACGAAACTCACGAAGAAGAGCGCGACCACGAATAACGCGATCTTCGCTGAGGCTAACATGGCACACCACTGATCGCGATGCCTTTTTTTAACGGGCCATCGTTCGGTTCCTCGATACGGGAATATGCTGGCTCGGGTTCGGGGTTCAGCCGGACCGCGCCGACCGAACGGAAAGTGATTCATCTGAACGCGATAAAGGAGGAATACACTTAAAATACTTTGGTATCGCGGGTCCCCAACGGCGGGGGCCGGGGGCGATAGTAACGAGATAATATACGTGTTTCGACGGGAAGACGACGCAGATTATCGTGGCATTTACGTACAGTATAACGCGCACGCACGTGTACGCGTGTGACATGTATACGCATCGGCGCGCGCGACGAGCCGAGAGATTGACCCGGAATTGACCCGGAATCGCGTCGACGCGATACACATACGGGTCGCGCGGAAACTGCGGTCCGTTTTTCTGGCGCCGCGTGCCGTGAAACATCCCTTCCATATACGCGACACGAAAACCCTCGTACATATAAATAATCTTTTTACGCTGGTGAAAAAGGGAGATAACGATGAGCGCGCCGCGCGCGCGGGAGAAACGCATGGCACGGCACGTGTCGCTGATGGAGATATATGATGCTGAGGGAACTCTCCGCGAAGCGATTTCCAATCCGTCGACGCGGTCGTCTGACGGTCAACGCGAATTAACGTTAATAGGAATTGACGTCTGGATCTATTCGCAGCCTGTGGCGGGCGAGTACAATCGGATCGAGGGAGGCCGATCGGGCAGCCGCCAGCCGCGTGGACCACTCACAGACACGCGCGCGCGTCAAGGAACTCGATGGAACAGAGGCCCCCTTGTATTCGCGTCGAAGACGTTATGCTCTTTTACAGCCGGCGATTTTTCGCCGCTCTCAGTAACGTCCTCGTTTCTATTCGACTGACCCGCGAGTCTCCACAAGTCTCCATCCGTGTTTTCGCGATCTTGAATCCCCTGATGGTTCTCGAGAGAGCCGGAGTACCGGAGTAGTTCCCGCGACGCTGATTCCATCCGGTTTTCTTCGTGGTTGCGACGATGATTGCAAAAGCGATGTCCGACGGTCCTTGAAACGGTAGAATCTTGAATTAGACGCGTACAAGGTTCTTCCTCTTCTTCTCTCCTCTCTGTCGAAGAACGGGAAGAAGATGTGTTCTCCAATCGCCTCCGATCTGTAAATAGACGCAATAATATAAAGCAAGAACTTTAACGCTCGTCTTTAAATGCGAGATATCGCTGGGTATCATTTGTGTGATCGTGAAACATAACAATGGGATTCTCAAGAGTTTTACCGCTGATAGTTGGAGTGCTTTCTTTATTTTCGATTATCGCCGAGCGCGTCGACGACGTCGACGGAGAATCGAACGGCGATCTGGATATCGGTATTGGCGATAACAATGTCTCGTCGACCTTCCTGGGCCGGAATTCCAACCAGACGAACGGGGATCAGCGTTACTGGTACGAGCATCTGGACGACGCCGACAGGATGCTGAAGAGTAAAGCGGACATCCTGTCGCGCCTTTTCAAGATGCACATAGACCAATTGCGAAATAAAACCGATCAGGTAGATATACCAAGATATAAGACACAGATCTAACATATTTTTTCCTTTTTTTTTGCTCTTAACGAAACTTATTATAACACGAAGCTTAAGAAAAGTAGAGAGATAGATGTTTCGATTAATCCGAGCGCACCGACGATTCGGTACCAGGTGGAAATGGTGTTCCTGGTGGACGCGTCCGGCTCGGTCGGCGCGGAGAACTTTCGCAGCGAGCTGAATTTCGTGACGAAGCTGCTGTCGGACTTTACGGTGGACGCGACGGCCGCGCGGATCGCCCTGGTCACCTTCGGCGGTCGGGGCAACGTGTACCGCAACGTCGATCAGATCTCCAGACACGGGCCCAACGATCACAAGTGTTACTTGCTGAACAAGCAGTTCAGCAATATCACCTACAGCGGCGGGGGAACTTACACGCGCGGCGCGCTTCTCGAAGCGCTAGTAAGTATCACCGATTCCGTTCGCCAATGTCGCGATAGTGAGATGATAACGCGTCGTCTTTTTTAACGAAAATCGATTGAAGCTCGATAAATCACGTATAACCGGCCGTTTCCGCCGTTTGCAAGGCGATCCTAGAGAAAGGTCGCGAAACGGCGAGCAAGGTGGTGTTCCTGATAACCGACGGCTTCAGCAACGGCGGAGACCCGCGACCCGCGGCCGACCTGTTGAAGAACACGGGAGCGACCGTGTTCACCTTCGGTATACGCACGGGGAACGTGGAAGAGCTGCACGACATCGCCAGCCATCCCGGATACACGCACGGTTACTTCCTCGACAGCTTCGCGGAGTTCGAGGCCTTGGCGCGTCGTGCCCTGCATCGCGGTGCGTCTCTTCCCATTGAATAAAGCTATGTTGCACGTCGAGTTTTTTAAGTGTTCCGTATATACACGCAAAGTCTAAATTCTGCAATTTAGAGAATACGCGGATTGCTGGGTTGAAGCTGAGTGTAAGAATTGCGAGGCGTTAAATTCGTGCGATAAGAGGAATCGGTTTTAAGTGATAAATTTTGCAGACTTGAAGACTGGGCAATACGTGGCCCTGACTCTGCCGACCGATTGCAACGGCCTTTGCTCGCATAGCACGGTAAACCAAACCTGCTGCGACGACTTGGCGACCTGCACCTGTGGTACCGCAACTGGCCATTACGCCTGCATCTGCCCACCCGGCTATTTCGGTTCCGGCCTCAGAGGCTCTTGTCAACGTAGGTTGAAACGCGTCTTGACCTGCCGATCATTGACACACCTGATTCATAGATATTACGTCTTTTTTCTATATTATTTTCTATATTATTTTTTTCATGTTATTTCTATATTATTTTTTATATTTTCGTATATTTATAATTCGGATAATATACATTTTATTCCGGAAGTTCTCTCTTTGCGTGCCCGCGACAGCTTGCCCAAACGGGACGTACGCTTCGGGAAATACCTCCGGGGATTCCACCGCCGCGTGTGTACCCTGTCCAGATGCGAATCACGTCGTCGTCAAGGTACCCACGACTTCGGTGGTCGACTGCGTGTGCGCCTCCGGATTCATCACGGACGGTCACAAGTGCGAGGGTAATTTACACGCGCATTCATAACAAACCTAGAATCGTTATTTAATTGGATAGGTACCAAGGCTCCTCGCGCGATTGTTAGCACAAATGCGAATTATTCGCAAGATGAGGTGGATATACATTTTTCAGCTATAACGTGCCCGAAGCTGAGAATTCCGGAAAACGGGTATCTGGTGAAGGCGAGCGCCTGCAGCAACGTGGTGCACGCGGCGTGCGGCGTAAGATGCAGGATCGGCTTCCACCTCACGGGCGACAGCATCCGGCTTTGCGGCAAGAACGGCACTTGGTCCGGCAACGAGCCGCAGTGCTTGCTGAAGACATGTCCGGCTTTACGCGCGCCCATGCACGGCCGCGTGAAATGCGAACACGACGAGGACTATCAGCACCAGTTCGAGGAGAACTCCACCGTGTATCCGATCGACACGCGCTGCCAATTCCGCTGCGACGTCGGCTATCAGCTTCGCGGCAGCAAAGTGCGCAACTGTCTGCCGTTGTCCCGTTGGGACGGTTTGAAAGTCACGTGCAAAGGTAAAGAAAAAAAGGACGATATTTTCAACATCCTGTAAGTACTTATCGGGGGATTAACAGAAACGCTGTGTCTCTTACGGTAGCTGTGAAATGCGAGCCTTTGCCGCAAATCGCGAACGGCGACGTCACCCCGGAGATGTGCACCGGCCCGGCGAAGGTACCCTTCGCTACCAATTGCACAATCGTCTGCGACGAGGGCTTTGTCCTGGAAGGACCCACCAGCAGATCATGCACCGGACGCACGGGGATCTGGTCCCAGCGTCATAGCGTCAATCGTTGCGTGGGTTAATATCGAAATCGAGTCTTTTTGCCACGAGAAACATGATTAGATTTAAGCCTCGACCGAATTGCTTATAAATTAAATTAGTTAAAGGCGCGATACATACTTTGAACGCAATGTACAGACAAGACACCGCCCTCCATGGAGTGTCCGGCTGAGATTGTCGAGGAGACCGCGAAGGGACAGAGCTACGCGTACGTGAACTGGACGGTACCCGTGGTGACCGACAATGCGGACGAGTCGCCCATCCTGTGGACGAAACCTCACGTTGTCCTGCCCTGGAAGGCGAATATCGGCACGCGCGTCGTCGTGTACGTCGCGCAGGACGCGAGCGGCAACAAGGCCAGATGCAAATTCAAGATCAAAGTTTTCGGTAAGTCGCAGGCAATGTAGTACCAACGAAGCCTGCAGTATCTAAGATCTGATGTGAGAAACCCGTCGAAAGGACGATTGGTTAACAATTAACATGTCGAGAAGAATATGAGAGAAATGAATATTTTTTTCAATTTCTTCGCAGACAGAGAACCACCGACAATCGAGAATTGTGTCGATCCACCGACGTTCTATACCGATCTCGACAGCGGTCTCGCGAACGTGACGTGGGACGAGCCGGTTTTCTACGACAATTCGAGGATTTCCGTGAACGTCAATCAGAGTCATCAACCTGGAAAGGATCTCTTCCCGGTCGGCCGCACGAAGGTCTTCTATAACGCGACGGATAAGTACGGCAATCGGGCAAGCTGCGTGTTGAACATTACTGTAGAAGGTGCATGTTTCTTCATTAACGGCTGTATTTAACAACATGTGCCTATAACAATTGGTACTGTGTGATTTTCCCAGACGTGTGTAAAAGTCTGAGGGCACCGGTGAACGGTCGGCTAAACTGTTCTTCGTCAGGCGATCGCGAGACGCGATGCGTCGTAGCTTGCGAGGATGGCTACGACTTTGCTATCGAGCCGAAGAACCTCGATATCGTTAACGACGAGTTGCTGTTGAGATGTAACTTGAGCGGTCACGCGTGGGAAAATAATCATCTGCTGGAATGTTCAGGTATTTATGCGCCAAGTTTATCGAAGGTCGTCAATCATTTGGCATTTTATCTCTTCTGTCGACTAGAAACACAAACGCCAAAGACAGTATCTCAGGAGGGAAACGTGATATTGCAAAGCAATGGGAGCGAGTTATGCGACAATCAAACGGTTCTTCGCGAAGTGAGCGTTTATATTTAACGTATAATAATACTAATTTGTTGAAGTAGGTGTATAATATTTTCATATAATATTATTCCTTCTAGTTGAGCGAGCACGTTGCTAATGACTTGAAATTGAAACTGCTGGGAATGTGCGACAATGACATCGAGTGTAATCTAATCAGCTTCGATCCTAAGTGCGAAGACGATCTTTCGTCGTCGAAGAATTTCGAGGATAATCTGATAAGAAGACGAAGATTCCAGCCCGAGTACGAACAAGTTCGGTCCACCGATATCTCCAGAAATACCGAAACGATGATGTTCGAGAAATTGACACGCGCAGCTAGATTGAGCCCCGACTCGAACAAAAATAATACCAGATCTAACAAGCGGAAAAGAGATAGGATAGAGATCAAGTTCAAGTTTATAGGTAAGAGAGGAATCTCCCGTCCGTGAAATATGTCAGATAACGCGCAAAAAATCTCCTTTAGGTAAAATAATCGAGGAGAACTTTGAGAATCCTAAACGGGGAGTGCAGAAGCTGAGAGAGAGGATCGACGCGATGGCACAGATGGGAAAGCTGGACTTGCTGGACAATAGAACCAACCAGGAGATCGCGAGGCTCGCTCTGAATCTGCATCTCGTGTTCAAGGAGCCACAGGACCTTTGTGATCCCGGAAGTGTGCTGAAAAGACATAGTTGCGGTGAGCGCGAAAGAAGACGGAAACATGCATTTTTGATTATACAAAGATCTACCCGTGTATTTTACAAATATATTCCAATTCCAATATTTCTTTCTTTTTAGTGAAATGTCCCGCGGGCACTTTCTACAATTCATCTACCAGGACCTGTCAGCCATGTTCTTACGGCCAGTACCAGAATGAGACCGCTTCGTTGACGTGCGTGCCTTGTCCAGAGTATACCTTCACGAAGAGGATGCACGCGAAATCCTTGAATAATTGCATTCGTAAGATTTTCAAGCAAGGTGGAAACACCAGACTCGACATCGCGTAATGCATTTCCCTTTCTTCCCCTGCAGCCGTATGCCGTCCAGGATATTACTCTCGGCGCAAACGCTACCACGGATTGCGTGTGGGCATGGAACCTTGTTTCATGTGCGACATCGGGTTTTATCAGCCAAATTACGGACAGAGTCAGTGCTTGCCGTGTCCATCGAGCGCGACGACGGAAAGACGCGGCTCCACGGACGTCAATGACTGCCTGCCGATCCGCGACGAGGAAATCGACGACTGTCGAACGGATCCGTGTGTAAATGGTGGCCAATGCCTACGAGATGAAAGCGGCTACGTTTGCGAGTGTCGCGAATATTATGTGGGTAGGTTGCGCAGTTACTTAGTCACAATCTTTTTTGGTTCTCTCTTTCTCCTAAATTTTATTAATGTTAATAAATTAATTAAATTTAATTGAATTAATAATTTATAATCTCTTTTTTATTTTGTCCTATATAAAATAAAATTAATCTGCATTTTCGCTATACGATTTATTCTTTCAGGATCGAGATGTGAGGGTTTTAAGGATCCGTGCGGCTCCTCGCCGTGCTTGAATGAGGGAGTGTGCGAGACGCAGCAGCATCCCGATAACTCCGTAACATATGAGTGCGCGTGTAAAAGCAGTTACACAGGCGCTAATTGCGAGGTAAGAACGCAAATCAGACACTCGAAGCGATAAAATCCGGATTAAAAAAATCAGCAAATGAATTCTCGCAGATCTACGTGGACGAGTGTGGCACCAATCCTTGCCAGAACGGTGGAAGATGCGTGAGCACCGAAAGTGATTTCGCTTGCGAGTGCAGGGATGGATTCGAAGGTATTGTTTCTCATTAATAACGCTTACGGCGAGTCTTTTCACCTGTACGTGTCGTTCAGGTCAATTCTGCGAGGTTCCGATGGATCATTGCGAGTTCACGCCCTGCGAGGAGGGATCCGCGTGCCGTACCGTGAACGGTACTTGGCAGTGCCTCTGCAAACCAGGTTTCCTGGGCCGACACTGCAACCTGCTACCCTGCGACTGGCTGCCGTGCCACGCGAACGCGATTTGCGTCAATCTCCAGAAGGAGAACGCAACGCGGAGAAGTTACAGGTAGGTAGTTCGCGTAATTTCACGCCGTGAAACGTGAGATCTGAGGCTCGATGTACGATCGGTCCAGGTGCGATTGTCCCGACGGATACACGGGGGAGGACTGCGCGACCAAGATCGACCGCTGCGAGAGCTCGCCTTGTCTGAACAACGGACGCTGCATCAGCCACGTGCACGATTATGTCTGCGAATGCCCGGTTCCCTTCACGGGACACGACTGCGAAACCGGCAAGTTGAAACTTCAACTCTGGAATATTTTATTTGTTAATTTCTTCTTTTTGAAGCTGTTTTAGTCTCTTCTTTAGATAATAACTTAAAATAGATAATGCAGGGAATATTTATTAAGGACTGTTTTGACGGTCGCAGAACTGTCGTCCGACTACGTGATGCACTTCACTAAGTCCGGCACGACAGATTACGTGGCCGTCAAAGGACCCGCGAGGGATCTCCTTCAGGTAAATCGAAGAAAAATTCGGGAGAATCATAATGAACACGTTTTACCGAATTTATCAATTGCAGCTGTCCGTTTGCCTGTGGTTACAATCGATGGACACTTTTAATTACGGTACCGTATTGTCGTACGCCACGACGTTTCACGACAACGCCTTCACGCTGACAGACTATAACGGGTAATTATACTCGTGGAAATTCTCGGTGAAAAATTCATCAGTATAGTTCTATTTGCGAAAATAGAACTATATAATAGCGAAAATAGAACGCGAATGCCAACACGCGTTCAAACTCGCGATTAATTCTCCCGAATTAATTGTCGTTGCAGATTGGTTTTGTACGTTAACGGAGAGAAGGTCGTCACCGACGTCAAGATCAACGATGGTAACTGGCACTTCCTGTGCGTCACTTGGGAGAGCGAGCGCGGTTCCTGGCGCGTGTCCGTCGATGGAATCCTCAAAGACAACGGCGTCGGTCTGGCCCAGGGAACCGTCCTGCGAGGTAACAACGCACTTAATCGAGAATTATCTCCGCCTAAAGCAAATCATGGAATTCCGGATATTAACCCGTTCAGCCAACGGATCCTTCGTCATCGGACAGGAACAGGATCGCATGGGCGGCGGTTTCTCCGAATCGGAGGCATTTCTAGGGATGCTCGGCTTGCTGGACATGTGGGACGTTTTTCTGGACGACAGTGACGTGACGAAACTGTGGAACACTTGCGAGAAGTATCACGGAAACCTCATGGCCTGGGCGCAGATGCAGCAGTACATTCAGGGTGACGTTGCTGTAATTATGCGTTAATTGTCAAGCTACAAAGTCCTCTTCTCTCTTTTGGGTTTAACGACGAAATCTCACCTTTTCAGATCTTAGCCAGCCCATTTTGTCGCGATTGCCCTTTGCCCGTGGTGCCCTTCAAAGGTAACATTAAAGTGAGCGAGGATCTGTCCGAGGTAACGTACTACTGCGACAACGGATACATGATTCGGTTCGGTGGCGAGGAACATCGATCCCTCGGGAGGAAGTGCCTCAAGCACGGCCAATGGGAGGGATACGATACGCCGATCTGCACGAGTAAGTTCCGGTCCCCTCCCGTGATCGTTTTACAATGCAAAGAAGAAGGGCAGAATGGCATTGTTCTTCAATCATTAATTGGAATAGATTTGATTTGACCGCGAGGCTAAAGATTCTGGTTTCTGTGTTTGGAGAAATAAAATGCGGCTTCCCGGGTTACTTTCCACGTGGACGTATTCACGGAGACTCGTATTCGTTCGAGGACGAGATACACTATTCCTGCGCCGAGGGCTACGAGCTTCGCGGAAACCCCCATCGCATCTGTAATTCCGACGGCAGGTGGATCGGGCTGCCTCCGCTCTGCATAGGTAACGGTCGTACCGGAGTTAAGATATTGAGAGCTTCGCCGTTAAGCGTGAGAATAAAAATGCGGCTAATATAATTCGAGATTCAACCTTAATGACTAAATTTGCGTCTTTCGACAGGGACGACGTGTAAGAATCTGCTTGCCCCGGAAAATGGAGATATAGAATACATATTAGAGGAGAACGAGAGAGACGATGTCACGATAATACAGGTACTTGAAGATGGAAACGTCGCGACGTTGAAACGCCCTACATTTTCGAGCGGATTGTTCAATTATTTCAGGCTGGACAGCAGCTGGAGTTCAAGTGCAATCCCGGGTACCGTTTAACAGGAGAGAGGTACTTGACCTGTCTGGAGACTGGCGTCTGGGATCACAAGAGGCCGTCTTGCACGCCCTACGGATGCCCTCCGCCAAGACAGTGCGTTCTTTAAACATACTTTGACTCACTAACGATATTTTATTGAATAAAATTACAAATTTGTTCAAAAAGTGCAATAGTTTGGTTTAACGGACATTTGAGAACTGTTTAACATTCTGTGAGCGTAGAATAGAGCACGGCTACATCGTCCCTCCGAATTCCGACCGGATCCCCGTTCGTGATCCCGAGGGAAACATGATCGACGACCCCTCCGAAAGAACGTATCGCTACGGCGACATCGTAGGATTTTTCTGCCATCGCGGCTACAAGTTTCGCGGAAATCACAATCTGCTGACGGAATTCAAGCTACAGTGTTCTGTAAACGGCACCTGGACGGGCTTCGTCCCTGATTGCATCTCGCGCACGTGTCCCTGGCCGAATCGCGTGGCAAATGCGAGAATCTTCCTCAGGAAAGACAACAACATTACGGTCGAAATTCCGATAGAAGGAGATGACGCCACGTTGGAGCCTGATCGAATAGAGCTGAGGAGAAACGAGAGCGACGCGGCGAATGGGATCTCCCTGGAAACGTTCGTCTCCGGCGTGGAAATCATCGTCGCCTGTGATCTGGGATACGAACTAATCGGTGACCGGGTCAGAACGTGTATCGAGGAAGAGAGATGGTCCTCGACTTTCGCTTCCTGCGAACCGCGTAATTGTTCTGTCGCGGATCATCCGATTTTTAAATTTTTCAAGAGATTAGAGAACGAAACCGCCTTGGAGAACAGCTACGCAGATGCAGCATTGCTCGAGAAATGGTACAACAAGGAAAACGTTACGCGCGCATACAAAGACTTCGAGATCCTCGCCGAGGGAAGCAGTTACGGGCGACGAATAGTCTTAACATGTCGAAATGGCGTGCAGATGAACCTGCACAGATTGATCGCCAACGAGACGATCTCGAATATAACATGGGTGTGCAACGAGATTGCAGAATGGGAAGTTTCGAATTTATCGCTGAAAGAGTCTATACTCGAACAGCTGTTGAACAACTCGACAGATATTTGCGATAGATCATGCACGCTTCCGCAAGTAAGTTTTCTTGAAAATGTCAACGGGTAATGTCAATAGGAAGAAATAAAATTAACGAGGTGTCGCAAGACTATGAAAAATAATAAAAGAAAGAGAAATATATATATACGATCTTTTCTTCGCGCAATATTTTAAAGTTTGACATATTCATATTTCCAGAATAAAATTACAATTAATTTCAGGTTCCAGAGTTTGGATATATCGATGACAGCAACAACACCGATGACGCGAACGATCGCAGAGCGCTCGACAGTGTTGTGGTTTTCAAATGCCGTCATGGATACATTCTCGAGGGTGATGAACGATCTGTTTGTTTATCGAACGCCAGATGGTCCGCTTTACCTTCCTGCAAACGTATGTTCCTGCTCTTTAAATTGTTTACGAAAGCTCTCAGGTTCATCTAAGTTGAAAATGTTGAACGTTTCTAGCTGTGGCATGCGGAAACCCGCCGGTTCTCGCTAACGCGGTACTGAAGAATGACGTCAGCGGAACTCGGAATTACACTTTCGGCAATATGATCTCTTATCAATGCGTTCCGGGTTATCATGTGTTCGGACAAGCGAGTCTGAGATGTTTGGGAAGCGGAAAGTGGTCCAGATTGAACGGCAGATGTTCGAGTGCGTATCCATTATTATATAAAAAAGAAGCTGCAGATCTGTCGATCTTGTCATTGGACGAATTAAAATCTACCTGAATCTCACTATGATCACTATCACTTGCAGAAATATCGTGTGGCAAACCACAGGTCCAGCAAGGAATCGCGCTCTACGGCCGTTCCTACTTGTTTCAAGATCAATTGACATACGTGTGTCCTGACGGTAAAAAGCGGGGACTGATTACGTGTCAAGCCGATGGGAAGTGGAGCGAGTTGCCGAAGTGTGACGGAAGTAGGAGTATGTAATTCAGGGTGGCCACGAGGGATTTAATACAACGCCTCGTAAAGAGGGAAACGACATCTCCACTTTTGTAACAACACACATGCTTTTTTATTTTTATTTTTTCCTGACCTCTCGTATCAAGGCTCACGAATGTAATATAGAAAACGTAATTACGCAGTCTTATCACGAAATAAATAATTCAGTTTGGAATTTCCGGAGTGGTACATTATGCGATATGCGGTAATACCTTATCTACAATGAGTTACGCGCGATTTATCGTAATTGTTAATTTTAGGATATTGTACTTCGAATACACATTTTTATCATCTCTTTTTTTTGTTTCATTTTACTGAAAAAGTTGGTGTATATCGATACAAATAATTCTTATCTCAAAAATTGGCATTGTTAAGCCTGCACGTCCAAGTAAGACGGTTCATCGATACTGGCCATGAGAGATACTCCATAAGTTTAATTGTACATTTTGTTTGTGCATAACGGATAATGAAAAAGAAATCTAATTTCGTAATAATGTACAACGGTGTTGTGGATAAAGTACCTCTTACACATATCTTTCGACACCATACAACGCGTTTTGGTACGAAGTATCGTTTTCGGTCATATCACACAAACATATTTGCGTATTACTACACTACCTGAGGAAGAGCAATGAAGTAAATACTGTGTGAAAATAATTTCTCGTATATAAACGCTGTATATATTAATTTACACCTAAAGTTGATGTCATAAAAATGGAGCACCTTCGATAAAATAGATTCATTATTAGCATGGCTGCCTCAGGGAGAAAATCAGGTTACTAACATGTCCCTCGGAATTACTGAGATATAAAAACGCGTTGCGATTAAAAACAAAATTTCCATTGCCCATTATCATTTGTCTCATGCTAATTTTCGCTTTACGGTAATTTCTACACCATTCAATAGAAACTAAATATCTTAGTTTAAGAGACTGTCGTTGGACAGTTTGTTCAAAAGAAAAAATTTTTCAGAACAAAGCTGTATACGCGAATCGTACGTAGACACGGATAAATACATATCCTGTAAATGCTGTAAACAATTCCTGCGTAGGTTAAGGAAACAGAAATTTTAGCCATCCTAACGTAATTGCTTGTCTAAATTGAGAACATTCCTTCAAAGCTCCGATTTCGAGCTACCGCTAAAGTACTTGGGTTTGAGCTCCTCAATTCGTTTGATAAAGTCTGTCTTCTCTATACAACCTTCGCACGTCTCTTCCCAATCATTCAAGATCTTCTTCAAGTCGCGTACTTTCAGCTTCTTCAGATTTACCGTATTGAGATCGATTTGTTTCTCTGAAACAAAAATATCAATTTCGCATGGGACGGTCGACTTTGTATCCGCAATAAGAATGACGACAGCGCGCGAATGTTATGCATACCGAATCTCAAATCGCATATTTGAGCATCTCTCTTTTTTAATTTCTCGCATATCTTATCCGCGGGCATAGACCATGACAGTGGTTTACTGAGCTCGCCTAAGATACCGGTGGCAGATTCTTCTAACCCACCTAAATAATAGCACTGGAAGCATAAGCAAAAAATAATTGCAATTATTTTAAATAAATAATCGAGGGAATTAATGTCTACATTAATTTAGTCTCCACAAGTTTATACTTACAAATCTATTTTCTTTTGATTTAGTGCCTTTACAGTATTCTCGAAACTTTGCTTCGATCTTCTTGGGGTCACTTTTAACGTCTGCCGATAGTGTCTGACTGAACTTGTCCACAACGGCGACGCATACTGTAAAATAGTACAAGAATAAGGAACCGCATAAAATTCTGCGTTAACTTAAATATAAAGATAAACATCTCAGGGAGATTCTTACCTTCGCAATCACCTTCTTTCAACGCCGTAACGGAGCACACGATTCCGAGGAATACGGAAAGTACCAGCGACACTGACGTATTCATCCTTCCGTTCTATTGTGTTCTGTTAACAATAACATTATTAAATCACTAAAATGCGCTTATAAATAAATATTAACGTACTCGATTATCACCCTACCGTACAAAGTTTCGACAACGCGTTAAACAATTTATCTCTCACAAAAGGGGGACGAGAGAAAGCCGACTAGAGCGACTCTTTCGCCACGTCACTTCGCAACGTTACAAATTCTCGTCACTAAGGGTGACTTAAATTAATCGAAGCTTGATCGAAGTCGCCCCGATCCAACGAAATCACGGCGTTCTGTTACGTCCCAAAACCAAAAGACACTACAGAGGAAGACGTTCCAAGGTTACTCCAATCCTCGCGAGAGTCCTACTCGCAATTTCGCGGTCGCCGAAAACGCGAGGGTGACGACGGAGAGGTTCGCGAGATCGTCAACGGGGGAAAAAAACGCGGAATGTCGAAATGTTGACGCGTACGTGCCTCCGGTGGGGCTAGGTTACCTTCGCGCGAGCCACATACCGTTGCGATCGGACTGAAAATCGACGATGTTCCCCCGATGCGAGGCCTCCGTCGTTCGGCAGCTGGGTGACGCGCGGCGACTTTAATTCATCCACACGCACGATTGCTCCGTGAATTGTTCAGCGACACGCTCGCCTCCGCGCCTCGCGACTCGCGACACGTTGGATTCTGTCAAAAACCCGGAATCCCAGCTGGCGCGCGCGGATTGGTTGTGACGTCGGCGTCGTCGAGGGTCGCGTGGTTCGTGCACCGCGCCGCACTTTCTGCACTCGGAGTGAAACGGCCCCGGCGAACGACCGACGACCGGGCCGGTTGGAAGAAAGAGACGAGCGATACGGAAAGTTCAGCTGCGACGAACGGGAACCGTTGCGGAACAGCGGCTCTGTTTACCTTGCGATCGCCATGTTGGCCATGTCTACTCCGAAAGGGTTCCGCGAATATTTGCACCGAGGAAAACACAGTTATCACTGGGCAAGTGGGACACGAAGGAGGAGCGACCTTCCTCGCGGCTCCCGTGAGAGATTAATGATGAAAAGTGACGGATTACCGTTCCAACGAGCCGGTTACTCGTCGTCACGCGGATGAACCGATCGTAAGCCGTCCGGCTAACCTCTCAGGTTAATCACGGGATCACGGAGAAGCAACCGAGGTAATATTCGCTGTTAAAGATCGAATCTATTTATATATGTTTATACATATTTGATAACGGGAGACGCGTGTCACGCGTGTTGCAGGCGGGATGGCGCCTCGTAGGGAGGCGAGGCCTAACCTCAATGCCGGTAGGTCCTCGAGGAGGGGCAACAAGGGCTGGCTGGAGAATTACCTGGACTGGCGGCAGCTCGTCGCCTTCCTTACCGACCCGAGAAAGATACCGTTAACGGCGAAGCTGTTAATCTACTTGGAGATCGTTCTGAACGTGCTGGTCATCTACATCGTGCCGTACACCGAGATCGACTGGCGAGCCTACATGCAGGAAGTCGGGGGATTCCTGAACGGCACGACGGACTACTCGAAGCTGCGGGGCGACACCGGGCCGCTGGTTTACCCCGCCGGTTTCGTCTACGTTTTCTCCGGTCTTTACCTTATAACTTCGCGCGGGGCCAATATAAGGATAGCGCAGTACTTCTTCGCGGCGTTGTACGTGATCACGCTGACGCTGGTCTTCCGGATTTACGCGCGAACCAAGAAAGTGCCGCCCTACGTCATCATCTTGATGTGCTGCACCTCCTACAGAATACATTCGATATTCGTTCTGAGGCTCTTCAACGATTCGGTGGCGATGGTGCTGCTGTACGCGTCTATCAATGCGTTTCTGGACAGCCGCTGGTACTTGGGTAGCGCGCTGTACAGCCTCGCCGTGTCCATCAAGATGAACATCCTGCTGTTTGCACCGGCGCTTCTCGTCGCTTACCTGTGCACGCTGGGAACGCTCAAAACACTGCTACATCTGTCTATCTGCGCGTTAATACAGCTGATTCTTGGTCTTCCGTTCTTGCTGGAGAACCCTGTCGCTTATATAAAGGGCGCTTTTAACTTGGGCAGAGTCTTCGAGTTCAAGTGGACCGTAAACTGGAGGTTCCTCCCCGAAGAGGTATTCGTTCATCCGTACCTGCACGTTTCTCTGTTGCTTCTGCACATGCTGACGCTGCTGTATTGCGCGCCCGTTTGGATCACCTACGTGAAGTCGTACGCGAAATTGAAGTACGTGGGGAAGGAATTGAAGCCTCAGCTTCGCAAGAAGGAGAAGGTGGACATGTCTACCGTAAGTCAGCTGTTCGTCTATCCCCTTTTCGCCGCGAACTTCATCGGCATTATGTTCAGCAGATCATTGCATTATCAGTTTTACGTATGGTACTACCATACGTTACCGTACCTCGCGTGGTGCACCGACTACGAGACCGTCCTTAAGCTGACCGTATTGGGTGTGATAGAACTATGTTGGAACACGTATCCGAGCACGGTGTTCAGCAGTGCGGCGTTGCATCTATGCCATATAATTCTGTTGTACGGCGTCCTAAAAAATAGATCGAAAGATAAGTGAAAGATGCGTCACGTATGTATGACGCATTTCTATCTCTCAATCGTATTCCTGTGTATAATCTATGTATTAAATACATAGGGTAACGTATCTTTCTATCCGATGTTACTTAACGTTCGTCTCCCAATACATATGAGATGTTTTTGTGCCCACCTCACGTTTTACATAGGACTGTTCAAGACTGTATTTAGAAACACGCGATTATGTATGTAAAATATACCCTTTTGTATATGAACGGAATAAATTGTGGAGAAGCGTGTTACATCTTGTTTTCGAACGCGTTCTCGGCGTCACCTCCACTCTATTCTCCGAAATTTTTTTAGAAACATCGTACATCATTTACGCGAAACAAACAAGACTCGGAGATGACGTTATTTATCTTTTTTTTTTTTTTTACACAGGTATTTCGCCTGTAAAGATGGTATTTGCAAGTAAAATTAGACCTCAGTGTCTGGAACTTTTTTCCTAATTAATAAAATCGAACTTGAATTTACATGCCATCCATCAGTGGATTACATGTTTGCGCAATTATATTCTTGTACGAGTAAGCTCTACTCCTTGATTGAAATTGTAGCTTTGAAATGAATGCAATAAAAAATTTTATTTAATATTTAATATTGCACGCGCAGCAGTTGCTGATTATATTTGCGCGGACGTCCATCTGCAGTTAACATAACGTTACACAAATACGAGAACCTGAAGCACAACTCCGAAAGTCCGAAGCACAAGTCCGAAGACTTCTGCGAAATTCGGGACAGGTAATATTTATTCAAAACAAATGTCGGTCGATTATTTCATCGAGAAAAGTGTATCGTTTTTCCCATCAGGCTATGCATGAAACATCATTCTCATTCCGGGAGAAAACGCGGAGGCGACTTATTATTTATTCAAGTAGCACGCCCAGGTGTTTTTCCTCGAATATTATCTGCGCCTATAAAAAAAACCGGAGTGTATCATGGCCATCGATATTATCGCACAGATCGAAGAAATCGTGTGGAGTCTGCGGAAGGAGGCCGCGAGCGGAAGTGTGTCAAAGAGAGAATCGTCTTCTCTCTTCATCAGCGTCGGGTCCTCCCCACCGCCGTTTTCCTTCAGAACGGCGAATCTTTTGCTCGGCCACGTGGACACCGCTACCTTCCTCCGGCGGGGTGGGACGTTCCTGGCGAGCCAGTGGGAACTGGTTCCAGCCCTGACATCGCGTGCGTGCGTGCATCCGCGCGCCCGCGCGTTCCCGAGCGTCGCTGATAGCCCGATTCCGAACAAAAGCATCGATCGCGACCGCTTTCGCAACGCAGTACAACGCCGGCAGTCATCAAAGTAGGTAGCCGGAATCGTCGCCCTTCCGCAAGTGGTAACCTTGGCATTTTCGTCTCTCAAGCGGTCCTGGCTCGTTCACCGTTAAGTCGTCGACCTGTCACGCGCGACCTTGTCCTTCGTAATTTTTATGAGATATCGCTACATATATGTCTAACGTGTCAGTCGTTATCGAGCAGTCTTGCCGCGCGTACATTTGTTGACGTTTAATCCCCGAGACGAGAGTGCAGACCGCGGTGCATCCCCGGTGAAGAAACGGAGTTTACTATTCATCGTTGGATGATTGGGAGAACCGGAAAAGGAGTCGATTTTTAGTAAAGGTCGAGTTCAGGTGAGAAAGTGAGAAAGTGTTCCGGGACGATCGCCTCGCGCATTGGAGTATAAAAACACGTTGGAGAAAGCTGCATCTCGATGAAATTCTGGGGAGGTTTATGATGAATTTCTGCGGATCTGCCCGTTGTGTTAATTACATTTTTCAATGTGCGAGAATGATCCTTTAAAGTTAATTAAAAAACTTTTAAGTATCTATTTTTAAAAACAGAAAAGCCAATGAGACAATTTTAATTCATTCAACCTTCAATTAACGCGAGTAGATCGTGTCGGAGAATGCTGTTATTTATATATTTCTCCCTGACAAACAACACTGAGAAAAAAATGTTGATTAAAATTTTCAGCCAATTATAATTTTTTTTAATTAAAATATTTATGTATTTATAAATTAAATACGACATATTTTAAATCTAACACGACGTAATTTGACTCAAATACTTAAATATTTCAATTAAAAAAATTATAATCGGTTGAAAATTTTAGTCAACTTAACAACATTTTTTTCTTAGTGTAAGAATGCGCGTGTGTCAAATTGTTTCCTTTCGAAACACGAGTTACCTAAGTAATGTAATAATATTATCGCTGTGCGCCGTGATAAGAAAATTTTGACGATCGGACTCGGTCGAACTTTGCCCCTGTACGCGATGGTTCGATTTTTCTATGACGGTGACTTAACGTAATTGGTTGCCAATATAATTATGTTGATTTTTGCATTGTATGGTAACGAATCAATGCCTTCTACATTTGTGCTTATCATCCAGTATTCACACGATGAAGCACCTGCGACTCTATGTATGACTGATATATGAAAGAATCTTGCAACTTAAAAAACTAAAAATGTAATGAAAGAAAGATGAGGAACGTTGAATGCTCCTTTTGCACAAATGCGTATAAAAGTATCTATAATGCGAGGAGCATGCAACGTAAAAAAATAAAGATACTACTAGAAGAAAAATGAGAAACGTTGAACATTCGTCTTGCACGAATGCGCATAGAAGAATCACATGCTTCTCTGTAAGTGATTCGAGAATCGGAATATCAATTACATAAGCGAGTTTATCTATCGCCTGACGAGAAATAAATTGCGTAAGGAAATGAAGTCTAAGTAGAAAAACAGTCAAAGATTGATACGAGTGATTCAAAAACTAATGCATGATTTGATGAGTAATGCAAAGATAAAAGTCACAAGTTAAAGTTAAAGATTAAAATCCAAGTAGGTGGACATGAGCAACAGGTTTTTTTTTCCAAAGCAAGGCAAAAAATGTCGCGTGATAACGAAAGCGTATGTCGCGGTTGATAATACGACGCGAGATCATTAAAGCCAAATCAGCAGGGACTGGCAGGTATACTTGTTGATATCGTCCGACAATCACGCCGGGCGTGATGATAATTTACTTAAATTTAAATAAAGCTTAACTGGAATAATTAAATGTTCACGCAAGTGATTTTTTTTTAAATCGTTGTTTTGAGAAACACAGATAGTTAGATGTCACGCTTCGCGATTGTTTGGCCGCGATGAAATTAATCAATTATAAACAAATTCTAAAGGTCGATCGCGCGTGACTGATGCGTGACTGTCCACTGACACGCACGTGCTGTTGCTTGAATTTTGTAGAATGGCGCTGGTCTGGTTGGAGAAGATGTTTCTCGTGATAGTAGCGTTCATCAGTTTGAGGCTCATCCTAAAGGTCGGGATTCTAGTGTGGAAGAAATTGATCGCCTCGAGCCTCGGATTTGGTATTGACTTCCGAACGCAAGGAAAATGGGCGGTGGTAACCGGCGCGACGGATGGCCTTGGCAAAGCATTCGCCGATGTACTTGCCGAGCAGGGTATGGACATTGTCTTGGTCTCGCGATCCTTGTCCAAGCTGAAGGACACAGCTGCCGAGATCGAGCGGAAGTATCGCGTGGAGACTCGCGTCGTGGAAGCTGATTTAACCGAAGGCCAGGTTGTTTACGCTGAAATCGGAAAAGTGACGCAGGACTTGGAGGTAACACATCTTATATAACTCATGGTAAATCTCGATCACATTGATAGAAACATTCCTCAAATAAGACGAAGAGAAAACTGGTTTTTTTTTTTTTTAAAGAAATGTAAAAAGATAAAAAATTTTATCTCTTTAAAAATAACCAGGATATATTTTCCAACAGGTTGGCGTACTTGTCAACAATGCCGGTGCAAGCTACGACCATCCCGAGATGTTCACGAAAGTGTCGGAGGAAGTCATCGCAAGAATACTGCAGCTGAACGTGGCTGGGGTGACCGGAGTCGCGAGAGCGGTGCTGCCCGGCATGATGCAGCGGGGGAAAGGGGTGCTCATCAACGTGAGTTCAATGGCCGCGGCTATCCCGAGCCCATATCTGGCCGTTTACGCCGCCAGTAAAGCGTACATCGACAAGCTCAGCGCCGATCTGGCTACAGAAGCCGCACCGAGAGGCGTCACCGTCCAGTGCGTTCTACCCGGTCCGGTCGCCACAAAGATGTCCAAGATCAAGTGAGAGTCTCTTACATAACGGACTGATTCCAAGGAAGCTGTAAAATAATTTTATCTCTATTATATTTTTCAATGCTTACAGAATTTGAAACTCTTCTGACTCGCTCAATTTTCGCTGTCCAATCGTACTCAATATTTTTGTCCTTTTTTTTCCTTAGGAGAGCAACGTGGATGGCGCCTACTCCGGAGACGTTCGTCAAAGCGACGTTGAAAACGGTCGGCATCGAGTCACGGACAACCGGTTATCCACCGCATTGCTTGATCAGCGGCTTCGTGGACGCGCTGCGCTACATGAGCGAAACGGGAGCGGTATGGCTAGTGACGAAGACGATTCTCAACATAAGGGGACGAGCTCTTCGCAAGAAAACGAAAAGTCCGGTAGACTCTTTGCAAGAGGACGTTCTCTCTAATTGAGAGATCGCGCGTTTTTGTAACGTCGTTTCCTTGTTAATCAATTAACGAATACACAGTAAAAAATTTTATGTCAATGAAAGTCCACTCTAAATTTTGTGTTAAAATAACTCATTCATCGTGTTAATTTTTACATTTAGAAATGTTACATCGACATTTTTTAGTCGATATAACATTTCTAAATGTAAAAAATAACGATGAATGAGTTATTTTAACACAAAATTTAGAGTGGACTTTCATTGACATAAAATTTTTTACAGTGTAAGTTAATGTAATGCGGCGGCTGCGGCGCCCTGTTTCGTCAGTCGCCCTCGAATTATTCTTATTTCGCTACTGCTTTGCATTTATTTAAATTTCCATCGACAGCTTTTTACATATCAAAATATCTCTTTTTAAAAGACGGATGGTTTCGCACACACACCACAATTTTTTGTTCCCTGCTATCCAAGACAAGGCAACAAGCTTATAACACCGATTACAATGAAAGAAGGAAAGATAAAAAATAAAAACGACCCATCTTCGTTAACGCGTATTGTTTAGATTGGAGTTCAATAGTGTTTTTTTTTTGTTAAAGTTTTTGCAGGTCTGTTATAAACGGACAGAAAGGACATTCGTCTTTTATATAAGAACTGATGATAACGATATTCTTGAGTTCGACGCTATAGTCTTTGAGAGAACACCTCGATATATTTTGTACATTGTACCTACAGTAATTGCGATAATAAAATTAATTATACATGACCGACACGTTTCCAATTGACGTAACGCGCGCCGTGAAATTAAACAGAAAGCACAATTGCGGATATAAAAAAAAAGCTTTCAGTCGTATACAATATTGTAAGAAAACATGAAGAGATATGAAGAGACATGCAAATCTTTGACAAGATTATAGCAAGAATCATCGAATCGTTCGCTAAACGGTTCCGAATGTCCCAAATCTCTCTGCTAAATAATTTCTCCTAAATTTCTCAAATCTCTCTCTAAAATCTTCGAAATCTCTCCTGAAACTACGGTTCGTAATGTAATAAAATAATGTCCGCTATAGGCAAGGTGTGAAAATTATCGAGTGTTCACGAGCGTTTAAGATCTATCTGTCTTCTTGGGTTTGTCTCAGAAAAATCTCGATCGTCGTCAGGTAATTAAATTTCGCACCGATTATTCGCTCTGAAGTTCGCTCTGAAATTCGTTCTGAAGTTCTCGTCGCGTGACCGTGCGTAACAATGGCGCGTGTCCACGGGGCCCGGCTGCGTTCTGTTTGTCACGCTTTTCACATCCCTTTCGAATTGTCCTGTTTCCTTTCTCTTTCCTTTTGTCCGATTCGAGATTTAGGCGTTAAATTTCGTTCTAGGCGGCAATAAGCGTGGGGAAAACGTAGGTGAGTAAAACGGGCTTGAGACTCGCCGATAAATCGCTCGAAAGGCGCACGATCGCGGAATACTATAGTCTTGAGCGAGGTCTTGAGTTTATCTCGAGTGACAATACGGCATTTTTATCAAACGTCTCACCGTTCTTAGAACAACTCTAACCGCGAACTCTGATTAATCGACGATCGATTCAACCAGCAGCGAATTAATTGCTCGAAGCAAGATTTCTAATCTTACAATTAAACAATAAAAGATAAATAATTTTATCCAGCAAAGTGAAATAGTAGATACGTTAATCTAAGTTGATTCATTAATCAACTGGCGGTACGATAATTGACAAGCTGATTGTCGATTAGACTAATGGGAGTTTATGTTACCCGTTACCCTTGACTTTGCCGGAGGGAAAAAGAAATTCTTTTTGAGTGAATAATCCACTCTCTGTCTTTCTCTCTCTTTGCTATTCGTCTCTCTTCGTCTCGTATGCGCAGATCGAATCGCGCACTTGCACTCTTAACACTTCCCTGCACGCGCCATGCGCCGTGGTGCCGTGATTCCGTGATGCGCCGACGCAATATGGCCGTCCGTGTCCGTATCTGCGCCGCCCGCCGCCCGCACGTTTCGCGATAATCACGATTGAACACTCGTGGATCCGTACGATACGAGCGAGGGATCGCGTTGATCGAGGGTCCCAGGCCGAATTCAAGCGTGTCGCAAGCGGATACCTGGAAAGTCGGTTGCGCGCGCGAGCACAACGAGGCGAGACGAGAGAGAGAGAGAGAGAGAGAGCGGGAAAGCGGCGCGCGCCAAGTCCACGTTCGCGACGTTCCGGTGCGCCCAGGTGCGCCCTAACCTCTCCAAGTAGGCGGCAAGTGTCACAGTCGCCTACCGCTGCTGCGCTGCTCGAGCGTTACGAGACGCGTCGGCGACGAAGAGGAGTAGAAGAGAGGATCCGACCCGGTTGCCTCGTCGTTCACCCGTGTCCGCGTGTGTGTTGCGGGCGCGTGTCTCGTTCCGCCGCGCCGATAACCGATGTCCGCTGGCATGTTCCGCACGACGACAGCGAGGCCGTTCAACCTGCGTTACATCCTCGCGTTCAACAAACCCTACGCGCTTTGTTGGCGAGAGAATAAACTGAAATAGTGTTTACCCGCGGCACTGGACTACGTGCGCGCGTATGCGATATCGGTCCGATTAACTTAAGTTTACGTTTTTCCACGTTCACCGGGTAGAATTAAGCCTAGGTATCGAACTATATGTATATATCGTACCGCGTCACGCGTTCACGTTCGTTATCGCAATCGCTGGTATTGTAGAGCGTACGAGCGCGTAGGAGCCACACATTATATGTACATTTGTATATATAATCCTGCCGAGTTTCGCATTCCTACCTCCGTCGTTCTTATCCGAGTAACGATGCGCCTTATCAGCCTAGAGAAGCTTAGCGAGATACAAAATGATGCTACGCGTATCAGGAACATATGTATCCTGGCGCACGTGGACCATGGAAAGACCACCCTGGCGGATTCTCTCGTCGCGAGCAACGGCATTATATCCAACAAGCTGGCCGGCAAGCTCAGGTACCTGGACAGCAGGCCGGACGAACAGTTACGCGGGATCACGATGAAGTCCAGCTCCATAACGCTGTATCACGTGCACAACGAGAAGGACCACGTGATAAACTTGATTGATTCCCCGGGACACGTGGACTTCTCCTCGGAGGTTTCCACAGCGGTCAGACTGTCGGACGGAGCTGTCATCCTAGTCGATGTGGTGGAAGGCGTATGTCCCCAGACGCGTAGCGCCCTGTCTATAGCCTACGTCGAAGGTTTGAAGCCTATTTTAGTACTGAATAAAGTTGACCGACTGATTACAGAAATGAAATTGACGCCGTTGGACGCCTACGTGCGTTTGACGCAAGTTCTGGAGCAAGTAAACGCTATTATGGGCGAGTTATTTGCGAGCGACGTGATGGAACGTGACGAGGACCGCGAGGAAACGACTGCAGCTACGTCGGGCAAGGTAAACGAGAGGGATCTGGCTGATTGGCAATCAGGTTTGGAGGAGTTGGACGACTCAAATTTATATTTCTCTCCGGAACAAGGAAACGTTCTTTTCACTAGCGCAATTGACGGCTGGGGATTTGGTATCAAGGAATTCGCGAAAATCTATTCGAATAAATTAGGATTCAGCGACAAGGTTCTGCGTAAGACATTGTGGGGGGATTTTTATATAAATAGCAAAACGAAGAGGATTATGAAGGGAGCTCAGGAGAAGGCTAAGAAGCCGCTTTTCGTGCAATTGATTTTGGACAATATCTGGGCGCTGTATGAGACTATAGTGATACGAAAAGACAAAGATAAATTGCCGACTATAGCTGAAAAGTTAAATATTAAATTGACAACCCGCGACTTGAGGCACACAGATACGAAAGCACAGTTGCAGGCCGTTTGTTCGCAGTGGCTTCCCCTGGCGCAAAATTGTCTCAATATGGTATGCGAGAATGTTCCAGCGCCGCACAATTTAACCGACGAGAAAATCGAGCGACTGATAAGCGGGCACAACGACTTCTCTGCTCTGCCCTTTGAAACGCAGCGATTGAAAAAGGCATTCTTATCGTGCAGTCCATCGTCAGAAGCGCCGATTATTATATTCGTCTCGAAAATGTTTCCAGTGGAGAAAGACATGCTACCTGAAAACAAACCGAAGTCTTTAACACCGGAAGAACTGGCACAAAGAAGAGAAATCGTTCGACAGAAGCATGCGGAGCGACTGGAGCAAAAGAATTCTACCATCATTGAGAATCACGTGGAAGATACGCGCGATCCGTCTTCAATAGTCTCCAATAACGTCCAGGACGTAAAATGTGAGGATGTCATCGAGGAAAAGTTGGACGGTACATTAGTGGCCTTCGCGAGAATATATTCGGGGACTATAAAAATCGGAGATGAGGTGTTTGTTTTAGGACCGAAGCATAATCCCACTATCGCTCTGGAACGCGAGAAAGCGGGTGAGCAGGTGGATCCGTCCCTCGTGCTCAAGGATTTGAAGCCCGGCAGACACATCACGAGGGTGACCGTAAATAAATTGTACATTCTCATGGGAAGAGAGCTCGAGACTGTTGGTAACGTACCGGCGGGTAATGTTTTCGGAATCGGTGATCTCGAAGAACACGTTTTGAAGACCGCGACTCTCTCGACGACAATCGCCTGTCCTTCGTTCACGGAGTTAACTTCTCTCGCGGTTCCTATATTAAGGGTGGCCATGGAGCCGAAACATCCCAACGACTTGCCGAAGCTCATTAACGGTTTGAAACTGTTGAACCAAGCGGACGCCTGCGCCATGGTTCACATGCAGGAGACTGGCGAAATCGTTCTGAGCACCGCCGGTGAGGTTCATCTCGAGAGATGCCTGGAGGATCTCAAGCTGAGATACGCCAAGATCGATATTAACGTGTCTGATCCGATCGTGCCGTTCCGCGAGACCATAGTTCCACCTCCGAAACTCGACATGGTGAACGAGGCGATCGAGAAGAAGGCGATGGAAGTCAACCTCGAAGTCTGGACGTCGAACCGGCAATGTCGTTTTGAGATAGACGCGAAACCTCTACCGGAAAACGTAACAAAATTGTTAGAGAAAAATGCAAATCTGATAAAATTGTTGGATAGCTCCTGCGACAGGTATACAGAGGAGAACGGAGAACACGAGGATATTTCTGACGAGAATCAACCCAACGAGAGATCCATGTCTGATAAAAAGCAGAAAGAAGCAAAGGTATTCAAGAACGAATTGCGAGCAGCCTTTCTCGAAGCGGGGTGGAAGGATAACGTACTGGATAAAATATGGTCGTTTGGGCCACGAAAAGGCGGCCCGAATATCCTATTGAACGAGACTGATTACAGCCACAAGAAGTTCTGGGAGCAGCAAAGCACGAATGCCGATCCTCGAGCAGTGTAAGTATTTTTAAAAAATATTAACGTAAAAGCATTTTATTGTGTACATATCCCTTTTGAAATATACGAGCATTTAAGATGCGATGAACGTAATTTAATATAAACTTACAGCAATGATAAATGCTGTAATATATAACGCGCCAAAAATAAATATGTACGAGATGTATACTTTGATTACCTCCTTGAAACTTATTTCGGATGATAATAATACGTATGTTATATAAATTTTTCAGATATGATAACAGTATAGTCAACGGATTTCAAATTGCTACTCTGGCTGGCCCCTTATGCGAGGAGTCTATGATGGGCGTCTCCTTCGTATTGAAGAAGTGGGAAATTTTCGATACTTCACAAAGGTAAATATGCGTTAATGGTTAATAAATATTCGCATCTTAAATTGATATCTGCGATCAAGAAATACTCTTATAAGACACATAAAAATAGACACGTACATTGCAACTGCTTCCTTTCTGGAAGATATATATAGTCATCATATAGTACTGACGTTTTTATATTGAGCGAAATTAAGCAAGGAGGTCATATTTGGGCGCGTTATTTAAGAATTTAATAAACGCTACATGTGCATGTATAAATAAGTGTATGCTATAAGATGTACGAAACGTTGCAGCGATTCCGGTGGCCAGAGCCAGGGACACTTGGGCGGTCAATTAATGTCGGCGTGTAAAGAGGCTTGTCGACGGATCTTCAGCCTACGACACCCCCGACTAATGACGGCGATGTACAGCTGTAGCGTTTTAGTCAACTCCGACGTTCTCGGTGAGTAATCGTGTGTAATTGTTACTGATTAATCGCTCTCACGTATATTGTATAATCGAACACGTACATCTCCGAGATTTTCTTAAGTCACGTAGTCGTAAATGCGTAACTCAAGATATCTACATCGATGTCTTTTGTTCCCTAATCGCGTTATTAACATAGTGAGCTGACTCTAAGTTGGAAAAGTAAAAAAATATTTTTGGAATATATAGCAAATGACATATTTTACCCAGTACTCAATAATGAGAGAAAAGAACGTAGATTTTAAGACCTTGTCTGTCGAAAGTTTAGGTACCACATATATTCCTATCTATCCTTTTGTTTCTTTAAGATCACGCGCGATGAGACAGCTCTTTACATTTGTGTAGGCGACAAAGCCGTTTGTCTTCCTTATCGTAATTTATCGAATATATTTTGTGTAATTAATCGACGGCTCAAATTACAAATAACATAGAAACCATGAATAATAAATATGCTTAAAACGAGTAATTAAGTAAGTGAAGATGAGAATACAAGTCACATAGGCGATTTCATTCTATCGTGTCTATTAACCCTCGTGCGGACACGCTGGTGTGCGTTTTCAAAGTTTTTTAAAAGTTATCTTTCTTCTGATTTTACTTCTTACAGTCAATAATCGTTGCGTACGATAGAAAAAAAATTATTTGTTGAACGAGATATTACATAGGATGAAATTAATAACATTATTGAAATTAATTTACATTATTCTCTCTCTACACCATGCTGCGCCCGTTCGAGGGTTAAGGAAGCGTAATAAAGGGCTTGAGAGTAATAAAAGGGAAACGATAGGAGAATGAATAGAGTTCGAGCATGGGATTTGAATGGCTGGGAGAATTATAAATATAAATAGCATTATATAAATTAACACGTGTAAATTCGTCGATGGCAGATACGATGGGGTGGGATATCGCGTCGCGAAACTATTCCCAAAAGGACGGCGTCGCCATCAAGTGTCGCACCTTGTCCCAAGGAAAGCGTGGTTTCTCCTCGTTCTCCGCCGCGCGCTCTGTTTAACACATCAAACGTGTGGTCAGTCACAAAATTTGTATTACAAATTAGGGACGTTACAAGGTTAAAAAAAAAAAAAATGATATAAATAATTTAGAATGTGCATACCTGAAATACTACGCGAATATCGTAGCGGTCGTCCTCTTCTGTTTCCCTGCACACACATCATTCCGTACACTCGAATGCCCGGAACGCTGGCGTAAGTTGGCTGATCGTGGCTCATAGGTCCCTCTGCGAAAAAAGAACGTAAGGAGTTATGTACCGAAATATTTAAAAAGTTCGATGGCTCTATCCGAATCGAGCCATCGGAGCAACGTTTATAGGAACTCAGGAGCCTTCTTTACGTCACGTTGAACGCAACTTTGAATTTTAGACGTGGCTGTTCACCTTCAATCTTCGAAATTAGATCGATTAAATCGGAAGTTTCGTCTTTCGCTTACCTAGTATGTTTGTGTCGGGACATCGGCATATCACGAGATAGTGGGACTTTCCCGTACGCACGTTCTGCAACGCCAACAGAGACCAGTCCCGCGAGGCTCTGCACTCTCGCATCTCGGCGACTGGCTCGCACGTTTTCACTAAGGTCAAGGCCTGAAACGAACACGTGTCACAAGGAGCGGTGTCGCAATTTTTTTTTTTTTGGTACAGGTTTCTTCCTTCCGGTTAGATAAATCGCACGTTACGTAATCCCGTTAGCACAAATACATCACGTTACAGCGGAGCTGTCTTAAATCTTAACAGTTTAAGATGAAGCATTATCGTGTCACTTGAGTGGGATGCGATTAGCGTGTCTGAGCAGTCATTGATTACATTGATTATCTCTTCCGAGATGATCATGCGGCTCGAGAGAACCTCCGTTTATTGCAAAAGCCGTAACGTTGCCGGCGCGGTACGCTACGTTTTACGGTACGTTATAATAATAAAGCCGCAGGAATATAACGATCGAGACTGAAATTATACGTGAAAGCGATCCTACGCGAGAGCAAGCCACGGAAGTACGGGGCGATATCGTGACGAATATTTTAGGCTCGCTCCTAAAATCGTCTTTTCGAGCGGCGGGGATTCGTCGGTGTGCAAGTCACGGTTAATACACCGAACGAAAGTGAACGAGTTTTTCTCGCGGCAGGAAACTCGCGTTAAGAGCGCCCGAGAGAGCTTCTCCGAGAGAGCCGGTCGTTCATGCCCGGGAATGGCGCCAAGCCTCGGTACCGTTTCCGTAATAGCTAATAGCTCAACGCTTGAAACGTTAAAATAAAACATCGCATTAGGAGAACGGCAACTTTTAGTTTTGCGGCCCGAACGGAAACTCCTCGATCGTACGCACGTTCGTTTTTATCCGCGACTCACGGCCGTTCCCACATGATTTCTTCTCTTCCTTCTTGCGGCAGAGATGCTGCTAAAAATATCTCGCGATTGCGCACGATATCCTCGTTAATAATGAAGCCTCGTTAATAATGAGAAATCGGACAAAGGATAATGATTATCGTAAAAAAGACTTTTGTGCAGAGATGATCAACTCCCTCGGTCGCTAGAGCTTCAAGAGCTCTTCACTGACCTTGGTTCGCGGATCGGTCACCAGCTCGGTCGTGTGCAGGTCGTCGCTGTCCAGGGATGCGCTGCAGGGGTCCCGATACCTTCCGGGACAGGCGCACAGCGGTTGGGTGAAGTTCAATCGGACGTAGACGGCGTTGCACACCTGCTGAACGGCACACTCCGGCAGCAGGTAGATGTGCTGATTGTGCGGGTAGTAGTGATACTTGGTCGGTTTCGCGAGCGCCGCGCTCGCCCCCTCCGGCAGTCGTACCCCCGTCTGCAAAATCGTCGATAAGGCCTCGCACTTTGGCAATAAAGCGTGTAATAATACATCGCGCGATTTTACGAGGAATGGGCGTGAACGAGTAACGACCTTCCGGGTATCGAGTATAATCCCCGTAGATCCGATTTCGAGCGAAGCTCTATGATTAGAGGAGGGTCTCTTCCTAGAAAGTAACCTCGCGCTCTTTCGTCGATTGACATAGCTGTAATCCACGTGTTTGCTCAACTTCTCGCGTTTGCATCCTTCAATCACGGAATAAACACGATCTCGAGATGTTTTCTAGGAATGAGATGTTTCTCTGGGAAATAAGAGCCGATCTCTACTTGCCGCATGCCGGGGGGACTTGGTCTGATTATGAAAAATGTTGTTTTCTCTTATCTCGACGGCGTATAGGTCTGTATTTCATCACGAACGAGCGCATCGTTACTCCAGCGCGATTGCATCGTAAACGAAACTCCACGTTGCGCGTGCGGTACCTCATTAACCATGTTTTTGTGCCACGAAACAATTGCACGGTTTTTCGCTTCTGCGAATTTACACTTTCCCTATATAATCCTGCTCGCTTGATCGAGATATGTAAATCAGGAAAGACTCGAACTTCCACTCCAATATCGAGCCAGTCTTGTTAAATGTCAGCTTAGGTGAGAGGAACTGCATTTTTCGTCGAAAAAAAGAGGGGCATCGATATTTGTTACATCGCGGAAATTTTTCGCCTGTCAACAATCGTTCCAATTGCGAGATGCAACCGCCTCAAAAAGTGACAAGTCGGCCTCGTGGGGCGGGGGCCTTCGATATTTATCTCGGGAGGGAAGTTACACGGTGCCAATCGCGTGATGGAAATTGTTGAAAAGGAGGCGAACTACGGAGAGGAATATAAGGCATGGAATAAAAAAAAGAAAAAAGCGGAATAGAGAGGAGACGAAAGAAAGGCCACAGCGCCAGGCGGCGAGCTACGCTCGTATCGATAGAGTACAAGATGGTCCGTGCGGATATCCATCGCCGGACAACTTCCTGGAACGTGAGACTATGTGCCGTCGAGACGATAGCTCTCTTTGCCTTCGCCCGGTCCCGCTCTTCTTTATGGCGGATCCGTTTATCTCGTTTACGTCGCTATCATCTCTCCCGATCCCCACTCTCCGAAAAGAGACCGAGGCACGAATAAATAATTGCTCGCTTAAAGTTCATGTACATTTTGCCGCTTGGCCCTTCGGGGACTTGCGAAAGATCAAATATTAACACGCACCGTATAGACACGCTGATTACAGAGAAGACGATTAAATGCCGGCGACACGGAGATTCTATCGTCGAAATTAAGATTCCGGAATACTTCACGGCGGTTATAAAAAAAATCTCGCGCAACTTCTTCCCCGTATATTTTGGCGAAATAAGAAAGCACCAACTCGCGAGCGGACGTAAAGAGCGCGACCGCTAATCGACGGTTTTTAACGCCAAGGAAGTCAACGGTGTCCTTACGAGAAAAGGGTCGGATACATCTCGGTCTCGGGAATTGACCGCATCCTGCGGTAAAACGTTCGATCGAGCATGAATGAAGGGAAAAACCGCGACGGTGGTTCTTCGCGGAAGAAACGCCGACAGGACAGGAAGATTCCACAGCTTTCCGGAGAAGTGTGCTCAAAATGCCCCATTTCGAGCTTCCGAGCGTCGCGTCGGTCGCGCGGTATCAATCACGGGTAAACACGCTAATTATGGTTCGTCAGGAACCTCGCGAATTTCGCCTGCATTCTTTTCCTTTTTTTCTCTCTTTTTCGCCTCCGAGAGAGATCGGCTGTCCGCGTCGCGACCATAATCGGGAGAGAGAGGCGTAAAACCGCCCGACTTCGAAAATAATGTCATCGCGTGCCGCGTAATTCACCGCGTAGCTCGGGCTACAAAACGCTCGTTTATAAAGCGGTCGTTGACCGAAACGCGATCGCGTTCCCTCGAGAGTTCCTCGCCTCGGAGTCACCTTGCTGGATTTACTTCGCGCGATTCTTCTTTCGGACGTTACGATTCCCCATTTTTTTTTCTCTCCGTCGCTTATCTTCCCGCTCCTGCGTTCCACGTCCGCATACCTAAGTGTTTGCTCGGTAGAAAAGTCCATCCGTCCGTTTGTCGCTCGTAAGTATAGCGGTTCAGAGAAGCGGCGAGATGAAGAAGAGATAGGTCCTGAATAATAAAGTCAGGTAAACTAGGAGCGTTCCAAGTGCGGGATAGGTGATCGCCTGGAGACTCGGTGATTAAAATCGCGAGTATAATTCGACAAAAAGATCTCCGATCTCCTTGTACAATTTACTAATAACTGACGGCTAATACGTTCGAAGCACGATAATAAATTGAAGAGAAAAAAATCAATCGAGTGATACAAAAATGACGAACATTACCATTTAATCCGATCCACGAGACCTCTCGTGGTAAAAGATAAATATAATTAGATCGTTAAGATGACATGAAATATTATGCGTGTTTTTTTCCATCGTCTCTTTTACATTTCGCACGTTCGCTTCTCTATACCTACGTCTCGCGAAGAAAACGCGAGAAGCTTTTTCTTCTTTTTTCGCAGGCTTATTCTTCGACAAGTCGTCGCGGTAGGCGTTGCGATTAATGCGCGGCACCGCTAATTGATTCACCGTCTTTTATTCTGCCTATACATGCAGACGCGAGAGAAGAAGATTCGCGTCTCGAATTTACCGTCTGTGGACAAATGCAACGGGAAGTGGCACGCAGAGTGAATCGATTAAAGCCGGGGAATAGGCCGCGGTAAATTGTCCGTGGCGATACCGGCCCATCGCCCGCTATTCTCTCTCCCCCTTGTTCCCATCCCTTCCTCCCCTCCCCTCGCGTCTTTTCGTTTATTTTTCTCTTGCATTTTCTTTTCGTCTCGGCGTCGTCACGTTCCACTACCGATATTAGCACCGGCTGATCCGTTTGCGTCACGACCGTGAACGCTCGCCCTCCTTTCGCCGTTTGGTATATTCGTCGAGCTAATGTATCGGCGTCCTGCGAACTGCAGCGCGCATCGCCAGTCCTCGGACGCGAATTTTTAAGCGAGAAATGATTGATTAAACGGACCGATTAACGTGAGAAACGGCTGTCACGGCTAGCGCGAATTCGCGCGAGAAATGCAATCTCATGCTTTAAAATCCAGAAGAGCTGTTTACACGCTGGATTATTATTTAGAGTCCATAATTTCAATTTTTTTTCCTTAAAGAGAACTAAATGTATGAAGCAAATGAATTAACATCAAAAAGACGTTTATAGAAAATAGATGAATGACTTGTGTGTATTTTATATTAGACGCCAAATTGAGGATAAAAAAAGCTGTATCGCCGAACGATCTCCGGAAATAATGTAAAGTTTTTCGTCATTGACACTGCGAACGAGACAGACGTCTCTTTTCGAAATTGCCGCAGATGTAAAATCTGAAGGAAACCTGTCGCAAATCCCGACGTTGTAGAACGTATACGGATAGAGTGTCGCATCGTGCGTAACGCCAACGATCGTAATTGCGGTATCGCACGTCCGTCTATAGGAATTGGATTGGTCATTATCCAACAGGTAATTTCTGCGGTCGTAGGCTCGGATATCACGAGGCTGGTCGTGACGAACCGACGTCGCGGATGTCGCGTTTCCGAGATCCTTACAATACAATTATTAATTCGAGGAAAAGAACCCAACGGGTCCGTTTACCGTTGCCGTTCTTTTCACGGCTGTTTTTGTTGGATTAACAACGGCGGTGTGTAGAAACCGTCATCGAGTATCCCGCGCTATTATATTAGTCGCGCACGAAACGTATCGTCGCACCGGTTACACGACGAGAGAATCCTGTACGTTCGATTGGGGGAAAAAAAAAAAAAAAGACGGAAATGGTAACGCACGAATTTTTCGGTGAGAACGCGACGCGTCCTCGCCGTTCCGTTCGTTTTACTCGCTTCAATTACGCCGCGCACTTTCTAGCAAACCGATCCCGAGATATGGAATTACTTAATCTCACGCGGTGAAACGCGTGAAAGCAATAAATATCGAATACCGAAACCGCGATGTTACGTGCAAGCTGACTCGACTGATGCGAGGAAGATCGAACGGCCAGTTCGATCGTCGGGAGCGAGTCTTTTCATCGGTCAAGCAGCACGCGCTTCGAACGACCCTCGTCGTCTCGGACGGTTGTAAATTCCGAACCTTTCGGACGTGGAAAGAGATCACGTTACGGTAAATAGGGAGATACGCTTCCCCGTTATCTCCCGTCAGGAATTTTTTAATTTTGATTTCATAATTTCTAATTTCGTTGCGCCGCGCGCGCGCGCGCGCGCGCGCGCACACCGCCTTCGGAAAACCGTGCCGGGGCGACGCTCCGTTACGCGTAACTCGACAGCGCGCGTAGCGACGGGGCAAAATTCCTATTCGGGACCGTTAGCGAGGTTCTCTATTTCTATCTTGCTCGGTTATCCTGCTCGCTATCGCGCTAACGCGGCACGGGCCGTCAGCTAAAAGAGGCCAATCGTAAACGTCAGGATATATCGCTACAATGCTGATGTCGGACGGACGGCCGGCCGGAGAGCGCGCGGCGGCATCGAGATCGAGATGCAGCATCCCAAATACTCACGGGACGGGGGAATTACGGACGTTATCGCGGCGCGCGAGTCAAGAATCTCCATTACGCGCGAATATCCGCGGGTTAATAGATTTCTGCCTTAATAGGAGAGGAGCGGGGATTATATTCCAATCTTAATACGTTTGGCGGACTACTTCGATTCGCGGTCTAATTGCGATTTGCATCATTGCGAAAAATACGCTTTCCTAAAAAGCGTGCTGCGCGCGCGCGCGCGCAGAGAGTTCCACGATAACGACCGGCGTGCCCACTTTATTTTGCAACATAGTTTCATTGCGTATACAGGATGTCGGGATTTTATACCGCTAGTCGTGGGTGGGGGTAATATCAACCAGGTGTTTGCCCTCGATAAATGTTTTCGATTAATGCGAGACACTTAGCCGCGCATTATTCCACCGATTCGGTCGTTGTTCGCTAGGAAGAAAGTACGATAATAATGATCACGTGGTAATAAGTCAAACGGAGGATTATATAACGGACGGAAACAGAGCACGGCCGATTACAGCACACGCGGCAAAATTGGAAATTCGTGCAGATATCGAGGCGCGCGGATCGAAATTTAGCCCGCGACAACGGGCGTCCAAGATACATAATCGTTACCCTTGGACATCCGTGACTGATCGCGGTGCACGCGCGTGCACTGTAATAACCGCGTCTGACCGAGCGTGCTTCCTTTCCCCACGATACGATACGTGCAAATCGGAAGAAGCGCTGCCCTCGTCGAAGAAATGTCGTGGAATTAGCCGCGGCGCCGTTTCGCGACGTTGCGTTGGGCTCTACGAAAGCCTCGCGCCTCGTCGTTTCGCCTCGCTTCGCCTCGTCTTCTTTTCCCAACGGCGAAGAAAAATGGCTTGTCTTACTTCGCTTTTCCCGCCCTAGTGACGAGGGATATCCGATTTCCCATACGCTAGATCCGGGGCGAAATCGGTATATGCGGTACATGCCTCGGTTCGAGGCGCACGTTCGCGCGCACGCGAACGGTTCCCAGCGATTTTCATTCGATATCGGGATGAATGGTGCGACTCGTATCACCTCGGTAACCCGCAATTACGCGCCGAGTCCTTCTTTCACATGCACACATTGTATGTTCATTTGTACCAGTTTGCCGCGCGAAGCTCCGACACGACTTCCCCCGGAGCGTTGCGCGCTACGACGGACGCCGACGTTGCCAATTAAAGTCCCGTCCGTCGACGAGGCCTGGGTCCGGCCGATTTTCACCGGCCGTCGTCGGTGGTTAACTTTAATCGCGGTCTACGCAGACGATTCGCCGTTCCTCTTTTCAGATCGTACAGCGCCCGGCCACGATGCAGGTAGGAGGAAGTGAATTCAATTAATCACGGATAATTAAGCCGTGGTTAATTGAATTTTCTTCCTGTCTCTCTATCATATCACACTCGCCGGCGCGGCGCGAGTGTTACGAACCGACTGGGGAATTAATTAAATCGCGGTTGATTAAATTTACTCCTAATTAGACGCATATCTTAGTTTTATTCAGAGGGAGATTCCTTTCGTCTTCCTTCCTTTCTTTATTGATTCGTACTCGATTCAGCGCTGCTGAGAGCGCGTCGTGATCGAAAATGGAGAATGTGTTTTGACGCACGTCGCGTAATCGGTCGCGACACACTGTTCGCGTTGGTGGAACGCGACGTTCTTCGGACGACGTGAGATGCGCGACGGTGATTCTTAACGCGACGTAATGGGCTTTTTTTCGGTGTAATTTTGTCGCGATTGTCCTAGCTTTGCGCGTCTCGCGGCGTAGCGGGTCCGGCAAGACACTGGATAACTCCATCGCGCGAGATATTACATAGTCAATTTACGCATTGCCGTCGTTAGCGTTCGCGCGATTATTACGGATACGTTAGAATACTTAATTATTATTAATGACTACGCGCACCCCGTTACCTCGTGCGCGCGAGCGCGGCGCATTTACCGTATTCCGCGGAACGAAATCGTTCGTTTGTAATCAAGACGCGTTATGTTCGCTTATTTGATCGTAAATGACTCAACGGTTTCATATACCATCGATATGTACCGCCGTTACCTCGGCAAGGCTGGAGAGAGAAAGAGAGAGAGAGACGAGAGAGAGGAAGATCGTATAGCAGGAAGGTTTGAAGACATGTAAATTAGAGGCGACTGCAGAGGTCTGCGTGCGCGCGAAGGAAAATACCGGGGAAGAAAAGAAATGATTTCTCCCCCTGGCTATAAAAGATTTGCCCAAGGTATGACCCAATTGCCTGATTCATCTCGCTTTATCGCGAACGGGGGGCGGCCGGCGCGGCGCGGCGCGGCGCCATTAACTTCGATAATTACGATGTGTCCCGTAACGACGTCCAATCCGTATTCGAATGCCGATTACTTTCTCGTTTTTGCCATTTTGCACACGCGTATCCGTCCACACGCTCGTCGTCCTCCACCGCGGCGGGCGCATTAGATACGTATATTTTCTACGTACGCGGAGGTACGTTACGGTGCACACGCTACTTTCTCGGTCGACCTATATGGGATTTTTTTCTTAAACCCCATACGATTCTCCAATGTCGGCTGTATAACTCGAATCTGGGTTCCTTTCTATCGCGCATCATCGGGTACACGATTTTCTGCGCTCGCTTTAAGTATAGGGGGCAACGAGCAGGAATGGCACGCGGTTATAGATTTGGGATTTTTTTTCCCATCGCGAAAGAAAAGGAGTTCTGTCGGCGCTTCAGGAATTTTATAGGATATATATATAGCAGGTCTAACTTGTTTGATAAGCGTGAACGATATGAAGTAATAAATTTCTCCTTAGCTCCGCACGCTTCCGTGTTCTTTTCCGATCTACTTGGAATAATTTCTAGGGTACCGAGAGCTTATGAGAACCGTGGAATTTTTCCTCCCGGGAGTTGCAGATATTATTCGACGAGGCCTGGAGTTTAATCTCTCGCGCGTCGCATAAATTAAAGAAGGAACTCTAATTACGGAATTATCCGAGTTACGGCGGGCATAAAACGTAATGAAACGTATTACAACTTATCCACGTTCCGTGAAACGGCGCGAGACGTGAATGAACAGTAACGAACGAGAGAATATTTCTCGTCGCTGTTTCTCTCAAAAGACTTCCTCCTCGCCTATCTTCCGGATGATTTCTGATTTTCTAGCGAAATGTCTCAATCTTTGCGTTAAACCGTGTAGGATGCCGACGTTTGGAAAATGATTTCGCGTTTGCGGCCTGTATGACTGTATAAAGCCAGCCGTCGCGGAATTTTGCAGAATTTGCGGCGGTACGTCCGTAAGCGCGACCGGCTTAACGTATAAGCCAATTAGGACTCGATATTCTGTTGAGTCTCGCGACCATTCATCATGCAAAGCGATTACAAGCCGGAAATCTGTGTCGTTGATAGTTAAGACCGGCGGCAGTTAAGGCAAAATAAACGAAACAATACGAGAAACACGACGAGGCAGAGACGGGGACGGTCAACCGGTCGGTCGGTCGATCGGTTAGAATTAATGCGCTTACCTCGCTGGCGGCGGTGTAATTTGTCGTTAATTTGATTTGCGGTCTAATCTTTTCGGGCGATTCTCGCGTTTCCTTGGCCGTCAAAGGCGCCGTGGTCGTGACATCGGCGACGCCGGCGGTTGCGGAGGCCGCTGATTTTCTCGACGACAGCACCGTGGCCGCGGTGTGCTGAGTGGGCGAGATTATCCTCGGCGATGTCTCGGTGATGTAGGTGGGGCTCGAGCCGTCCTGTGGATCGCGGGAGGTCGGCAAACCCGCCGTGGACGACGCTAACCACGGTGACGCGGCCGTTGTCGACGTTGCCGTCGTCGCCGTCGCCGGGTTCGTCGTCGACGAGGCCGTCGGCAGCTTTAGCGTCGTGGAGGCGGACGTGGCGGCTGTCTGAGGTGCCGTTGCCGTCGTCGTCGTCGTCGTCGTCGTCGTCGCCGCCGCCGCGATCGAGGTGAACGACGACGAATGTAACGTGGCGTTCGCGATCGGTCGTGACGCCGCTGTCGTCGCGGTGATCGCCGAGGTGTTCTTGCCCCCTCCGGTCGCGATCGTCGTGGTTTTTTTCACTTTGACTGAATCGCTCTTCGACGACGCCGGGACGGCCGACGCTGTCATCAGCAGCAACGCCAGGCAGACGCAACACTGGATAGCCCGCATCCTGATATCGATAGTATCGATAGTATGGAAAGGAGCCGCTTTTCCGCACGTATTTTTACGTGCAAGGTGTCTTCCTTCAAGGAGCTCTTATCGTGTATAAGCGATGCTTCTTTTGGACTCTTCGCTTAGAACCTGCGAATAAAATGCATATTACGTTAGTAACTATCATGGTTGTATTTTTTCTATCTCGTTAAGGCTGCTTTAGACGATCTCTAATTCGCATCAGATTACAGGATAGAATTCTGTTTATGATTATATCTTTATGTAAAATATAGTTTTCAATGTATACTTCGTATATATGTGTGCATTTTCATTCTTCAAATACTTTTTATATTATACAGCACGTAAAATTAGTAATAGATTTCTATTTCTACTTGAATCATCTGAAGCAGGCTTTAAAAAACGAAGATATTTTTCGAAGAAAAGTAGTTTAACGCGCGGCATCTTCACTTTTGCGTTTACTTTCTTATGTTTGCGTCAAGTCTTCTTCTTTTTTTTTCTCATCTTGTTTTCCCTCGAAAAATCGTCGCTTTCGCTTTTCCACGTCGATGTCATCGAATGAGGGAAAGGATTTATATATTTAGATCGCGTATGTTTGCGGTTTGCCGAGAGATTACGCGATGCGGATGGGGTAATGTAGAACGTAACGCAGTTTATACTGCCCGAATGTTTGCTTCGGAACGACCTTAACAGGATAGAGAGCTCTCGCTCTCGCAACGGTAATTAGATTTTTCCGAGCGCGGTTGAAGTTCACGCTGAACTCAAGTGCATTTCGTCGCGAGATGTAAACTCGTGAGCCTCTCTTTTATCGTATTATATCTTTCCTCTTTCTCTATAATTTTCTGTCTATCTACCCACATTTCATATATCTTTATGTTCGTATTGTGCAACAAAATAATATCTTATTTTGAACGTGAAAATGTAACGTTAACACGAAGAAATATAATTTCTCTAATAATTTGATAAATAATGAGAGACTCTCGATAATGAAATTACCAAGTGTCAAGTAAAAAGGGGAAAAGAGAAGTGAAGCCACTTCACTAGGTTAGAGAACGCGAGAAAGCGTTGAAACCGCGGTAGAAAAAAAACATCGGAAAGCAATATACAATTTGTAAGTTAAGGACGCCGTTACAATTGAGACAACGATGCGCTTGAAAGACATTCCTCTGATTCCTTATGTCAGTCACCGGGACGAATGTGACGGTTGTCATTTGGAATCAGGAATGTCTTTTAAGTGCATCGTTGTCTCAATTGTAACGGCGTCCTTTACGTACAAATTGTATTGCTTCTCGATGTACTCTACCTTGACTTCAACGCTTGTACTCGCGTTCTCTGAGCTGGCGAGCAAATGACTTTATTTCTCTTTTTGCTCAAGTTATGTGACTGTTATTTTGATTTTAATTATATAATAAACTATGATCATTAACCAAGTTTTACACTTCTCGCGGAAAATTACGCTATTTCTAGACCATGAAATTTTTAAATTAACTTCTCGTCGGAGAACGCGAGATCATTTTCATTTAATTGGTATCGCTCTAAGCGTAGTCGAAACGTCCGATTTGTAATTATATATTTTATTTATAGTTATTATTTATTAAAGATTGACATAACATTAGTCCACGCCGTCAACCGCGTTGAACTCTCAAAGCCCGTTTTTACTGGTCACTTGCTAATTATGTTTTTTTTTTTCGTTCGTTGAGAGAAAAAGTACGTCTATCGTGCGAAATTATGCAAATACGGAGAACGACCGAGGTAATTGCTACGTGTCAAGTTCGACTCGAAGAGAGACGGAGGCATAGAAATCCTCGTCGGGATTAGAATGCCGCAATCTAGCCGCAGTTGCGTTACGATGGATTGGCGAAATCGCGTTTCCGTTGTACGCGATATGCATACGAGATGTTTTCCAATTATGGCGTTCTTCCTCGTTCACCTGTGCCCCTTTCGACGAAGCCCGAGGTCGCTCTCCGTCCTCGCAAAAACTTTTTTTTATCAGCACGACCTCTCGCGTTCTCCGCCGCTGGAATCTCTCGGATCTTTTCTCCGCGGTCAAGGCAGGTCGACCCCGCGCGTTTTTCCCGTCCGAAACATTTACGTCGACAGATAGGAATTAGGTGGGGCGAGGAGAGATAGATAGTTAGGAGAGGCGCGTGTTTATTTGTTCGTTTTCCTGGATGTCCGTGCATCGGTCCATGGCGGAGCTGACCGCTTATCTGCCTGCCTGCCTGCCTGCCTGCCTGCCTACCTACGTATTTTCCTTTCACGTGCTCGATCTTGTCCGCGCGTCGGTGCTTGTGCCGCAACAGTTATCGCACGTATGCCATACGACACTGGTGAAATTGGGTCATTCGGTACAAACCGACCATACGAGCCGTTATCTCGTTGCATTTGCAAGGCCGTATCAAACTGCGCCCGTGCGCGCGCGCGCTCGCACTCGCGCGAACGAGCGGGTGCGAGCGGACACCGCACGCTTCGAGCATCAGATGTTAGACATTACGCTTCATTAGAATATGTATCTCACGTTGCTGAATTATGTACCTGCGACGGATGCGCGACTCGGTATAACGGAAGCGAGAACGCGACACGGACTGCGAAAAGAAAAGAAAGAGGAACGTTTCGAGTGGATAGACACGCGCGAGATATACCGCGATAAAGGACGCTGATTAAAATACGATCGACGGGTTTCGAAACTGTAACGGCGTCGAGATTGCCGCTAAAATCTCACGGACACTCCTGCGGCGAGATGTAACCCGCATCCGAGTCTACTCGTCTCATTCGTCGAAAGGAGGGTGCGATTATTTTCTAGTGGGTGAAATTTACGCACAATGGGAACTGTCCGCTATTCGGGAATATTTTTCGTATTTCTTCTGCCACTTCTGGCCACGTTCTATTCTTTCGTCACGGTAAACCGCACAATGTAGCGGGCGGAGAATGAGTTTCCACGCTTACAAACCGCAAACAAAGTTTTTAAACATTCGCGACATCGACTGTTTATGCGAACCATACAACAATTAAATTAATGAAGTACGCGGAAAAAAGAAAGATTTATAGTGTCATAGAGGCGAACGGTAAACGCAGAGATTCAGAAAACGAGTAGAAAAGAACGTAGGGTTACGATGATATGAATCACGATGTAAAAAGGAAATAGCGAGATATACGATAGATCAAATTATACAATTAATGTACTGGTAATCTTTTTGCGCGTCTTCTCTCTCTCTCTCTCTCTCTCTCTCTCTTTCTCTCTCTCTCTCTATCTATCTATCTATCTATCGACTCTCTCGAATACATTTCTCTACGTCGCATTAGCAATTCGTTGCACGTGGCGTTATAGGCGAGCGGTGAATAATTTCACCATTAATGAGCAGCTCGCGAGAGAGCAACGAGCATTAATTTACTTGCGCAAATAAAACGAACGTTCACGGATCGATACGCGTGCGTTTGTTTCGGCAATTTGTCGGACTAACGAGACCGAAAGGAAAGCGTGCAGTGGTCGCGACTGTACACAAAAGCAACGTGCAATTAGCAATGGATATAAATAAGTACCGAGAGAGAAAGAGAGAGACAAAGAATTTCGACGGATCTCGTAAAGTCGTTCGCGTTTCACGTCTCGCGTCCGCGCGACACATAAAGCATCTCGCGCGATTCAAAAGCGCAAGCGCAAGACAAAGAAAAACGGCGACTCGCGTCAACGCCGCGACTGACAACGTAACCGCCTAACGGATCTTTTGTTAAATTAGCTTAACGCATTGCGTGGCCCTTTTCCTCACTGTCATCCCCGCGATTCGTCGCGTCATTCGTTACAGCGGCCAATCGGAGCGGCTGCCTTAACGCGCGAGACATCAAAGAAACGTGCTTCGTGTGCTTCTTGCTGCTTTTAAAATAATATGTGCAAAAATTGTGCACGCGAGCTGTTCTACTGACTGATTTATTTATTCATTTATTTATTTATTTTTTTTTTTGAGAAGCGTAGGCGTGTCGAAAGAATAAACCGCGTGGAAAAAACGGAGGCAGGTTTCATTCCCGGGTGTGGAAAATCGGTTGGTTCTGCGAAACGATCCGCCAGAGATACGGCGCTAATAATATATCATCGTCGCGTTTCCTTCCTCCCTTCCCTGCTCCGAGAAAGAATGAGCAGCATTCGCGATGAGAAAAAGGATGAGAGCGTATAAGAAGGAAGACGCGATTATCTGGAATAAATCGACGTCCAATAATGAATACACCCACTGGCTCGATTCGCATCGGTAGCGCCCCGGTAGTTGGACACGTAGATTGTAACGGAAGTACGAGGAGCAAAGTCGGCGGTCGCGATCGGAATGTTGTTCCTTCGGTATCTACCTGCTTCGCGGCGGAATCATCGATGTCGAACGAAACATTGTCCGTAAAAACGTAAATACGTAGGAACGCGAGTCTGATGATGCACTTTCCTGGTTTTTTTCTCAGTCGAGTTAATTCGTACATCTGACGACGCCGCGAACTTGTAGACACGAAATATCATTTATATACAGAAAAATTGAATCGATCGTAGCCGCCGGTTTGTGGCTACAAGACGAGATAAAAAAAATAGTAATCGCCTCATTGTCAACAGTTACGGCAAAGCAAGCCGTACTTATTTCACAGTTCCGTTATCTCTAGTATAATAGTAGTTACGAATAATAGCTAGCTACAACAGATAACAAAATTATTTATCATGTATACATGTCTTTTATATGTGCTTACATGTTTGATGTATCACATTTTATTATATGTATATAGATACGTGTAACCCTTAACAAATTATAGTTTTGCTATCTGTTATTAAATAAACCAACCGTTTCTGTTAAGATTTCTTTGATTTATTCAACAGAAACTAGAAACAGATGATAGGGAGTTGAAGATGCAGTACAAATTACCCACATATGTATCAAGTAAGAAAATCATAGCTGAACGAGTCGATCTTCTCACGATATGAATTCGCAAATATACCGCTATCCCACATCCTTGTTAATGCAAGCGTCAACGTAAGCCTTTTAAAGCAAAAAAATATCAAGAGTTCATACCTCGTGCAGCGCGTAGGTAGGCTGACCCTCGACCTAGACTTTCGTCCTCGCTCCACCTTGACCGCGACCTCGACCGCGATCCCTGATAGGAAAGAAGGAAGGCGTACTTCTCTCGCGGTTCCTGCACGTCACTGACAAGCCGGTAGACCAGATCAGCTCTAATCCAGCCGTTCTCTCCGTTCTCACGTTGATCCTTGTTCGCGCTTCCGCCGGTCTCTTCTCCCAAAAAAGAAACCTCTACGGTTCTCGCGCGCTACCGACCGAATACACGGAGATCGTTTTGACAGAGTCGCCGATGGCGGTGACTCGACAGCGGCTACGATCACGCGACTTGGCACCCAAGATCGCGGACGACAAAATTCCGTCTCGCAACGTCTATAGCACGCACCCTCTTCCGCGTTCCGCAACTCTTCCGAGGCCGTGAACCGTACTGCCCGCGAATTGCCGTTGCCGTTGCCTATCGCTGCTGTTGGCTCTCCGGAGACTGGTGCGTGGATTGGAGGCTAACCCGCGATGAGATTGTTTCGGGGTTTGCGCCCGACTGCGGCCTCGCGTAGGACGCTACGTGCCTATGAGTCCCCGCTAGTCCCACTTACCAACCAACCAGAAACTGCTCGGGTATACTCGGAATCCTAAGCTGCATCTCCGCCAATCCACTTTCCACTCTTCTTCCCTCCGTTCCCCCTCGTCGCGTTGCCCGCCTCGGGGTTACTCGGTTCCGCGCTTGTCCGGGATTTGCTTGTGCTTTTCGTCTTTCGGCCCCGCCGGAAATCAGCCGTTGATAGACGCGGGTGAGTTTTGCGGCTGGAACCGGTCGTTTCTGGACCACCAAGTGCCTCTTAATCAACCGTGAAGGCGGTTTTGCGGACTATTAATTGATATTAGTGACAAGTTACGAGGAGAGAAGTCCCGCGTGTCTTTTATACCTTCTCTTTTTCTCTTGCTCCCTCTCTCTTCTTTCTTCATAATTGGAAATCACGGGAGATACTTACAAGATGAGAACTGCTCTTTGAAGTAGCCATCGGCTGTCCGCCGCTTTGATCTTAGGAATATTACGCCGAGACCTAATAGACCCCGACTCAACTCCCACGTATCCTCACCTTTCGAATCGAATAGAGAGAAATTTCCGCGTGCTGCCTAAAGCTATAAACTTTCTGCTCATTTTCTGCTCATTTCTGTATAGGACTTATAGTTTGATAAATTGATTTATATATATATATATATATATATATATATATATTTGTTGATGAAAACTAACAATTACGTCGCTAATGCAACAGAAGAAAATAACATATAGACAAAGATTTATCTTATTCTTCTTTTTCTTTTGGTTCGATAAATCCTCCAAAAACTTCAAAAACGCAAGAAACGAGTGTTACAACGGATGTGTCTGACTTAATTAGCAGGTAAACATAAATCGGCAATTATTTTAGAAAGTTTAAGTCAACGGAGAAAGGGTGATCTGTCGACGGGTTTCCTCCTTCGTAAATCCCAACACATCGATAACGATTTTTGCGAATCGTACGAGAGAGCATACCTCACGATTATTACTGCGTGGCCGTCGTCGTCAATAGGCTCTCGCTTTATCGCGATTTTTTCATCGTGGACACGATGTCGAGTAACACGTCTGGGGTACAGCACGGCCTTTCTCCGAAGATCGAACGCGTATTCTTCTCGGCCGCGCGATTCATCTCGGTGAAAGTTTGCGGCTATCTGTTAAGCATGAGATTTGACGTGGACGCTAATCATTGTCCGCGGTGCGCAACAACCGCTCGGCCCATAGTTCGCGTGTTTTTCTACCGCCGCGAAGCAGCGGCGAGGAGAGAACGTCGAAGATTCAGCGTCGATATCGACGGCTCCATCGGGAACGCAGCCTCCAGCTTGACCATTAGCAATCGGAAAAACTGACCCGCTCTTTGCGCCAGTGGGTTTTTGCGCGCGAAACGAGGCGAGTGTGCGGTTCGCGAAAGAGAGGAACAAATAACACGTGGTAAAAAAGCCCCGGAGAAGTGTGTCGGAAAAGATCCACGGCTCCGCGATCTGGAATCGCCGGCGGTTGTTCCTCGGTTGTGGCCCGAGAATCGGCGCGAACACTTTTACGGGTGGGATTCGTGACTAATAAAGATTATCCAGCGTCCACAAGACGAGAACGTTGTAAAAACACGCGATGCCCGAATAAATTTTCGCCGGAGAAAAGCCCTTTCATATTCATGAAAGAATTCGCTTTCTAAGCTCTTCATGCGTTTGGACATGCAACTCCTTTCTTGCTACCAATTATCGCTGCATACGATAATAAATACTCGAATAGCTATTGAACATTTCTTGCAGATTCACCCGTGGAAATTCAATTAATTATCCTATAAAAAACTGTTTGCTCTGAAAAACAAAGTTGCTTATTTTTCGTAGTATAACACTTTAACATATATATGAAAGTTATAAATAAGAATCATAAAAATTGAAAAAACTTGCCCGTTTTCTAAAGGTTAATGTTGTAGATTAAACTGACGTTACGACGATATCTTGGCAGAGTCTTAATATTTTTTACTTTTATTTCAATTACTCGTTAAATTAATATTTTCTCATTTTAATTTATTTCAATTTGTTCGTAATAATCTATGTCGCTCATTTATTATTTGCAACATTATTATTTATCTATTTTAACAGCTTCTTGAAAAACACGAGATTCTGAGAAAATGTTGCAAATTAATCGCTGATCAATTAGATTCGCGATTCGGACAATTTTTTGACCGGCCGTACCTTCAAGCGCAGCACCTTCGGCGCGCGATTGCGCGCCGCGCAAGAGAACTCGAGTCAAGGTAGCGCGGCGGTAACGGTGCCGTGCAGATGGTAACGCGCTAGGAGTGGAGCATCCGCGAGTCGCGGGTGATGGACCGTGACGTTCTCACAGATAACTCACGGCTTCCGACGTCCACTCGCGCTCTGCCTGCGCCGAGTTATCCGCGGAATAACTAGACGCGAGAGACGGCGGTCTCTTTGTGGTCCCCCTTGCGAGAAAAAGCCACGCGTATGGGGCGAAAAGCACCCGATTTCGAATTCAATTTCCACCACGTCTCTCCGACGTAGGATATCGGAAAGTTACTTTTCCCGAGGAGAGAAAACGTAGTAAAGATAGAAAATTGTATTGAGAGCCGGTAATAGTGCGTTTACGACGACGATGTCGCGAATTTTGTTGCGTCTGAGAAAAATTTCTTATTCTGCTCGCATTCGGAGCAATGTATGTCCTCGATAAGAAAGAAGGGTGATTAAGACACGCCGGTGCGTTTTAATTTTATATCAATTTGTGAGATACATATGGTGGCGAAGAATTTTACATTTTTGAATTATAAGATTAAGACAATGTTGTTGTACATACAGTGAGATTAAATTAAAAATAGTAAATTAGTAAATTTTTGACAAAATTGATGAAATAAAAAAATCACTGGTGTTTTAAATCGAAATTGTTGCCACCAGCATGGTATATTTCGTTAAAATTCATGCATTGTTTAATTTGTTGATTAAATATATTGTTGATATTTTGTTATAACGATATCTTCTTTATCGACTTGCGATAGATCGGTATAGTCATTTCGCGCATCCTTATCCTTGACTCTTAACCGTATATCCTCAACGATCTCGAAGATCGATAAATCGCTTCTCTATCACATTTTCGTAAAAATACATTTTCCTAATTTAGAATTTTGATATTTAGGGGTATACACATATATTTCTCCATTATCCAAAAGTTATATTTCACAGAGAAAAAGAGGCTGGAAAGGATAAAAAATAACATCGTCATGCGCACGCACACACATACATAGATTTTTTTTTATTTAAGTTAAAGTAAAAGTAAAACAAATAACATCGAGAGAGTCTCTTCCAAATCGTCTTGCGATGCTACCGTATACAATATACTCCCCGAATGAGACACTTTCGGAAGACCAGGGACGAATATATACAAGTTTAAAACGACTGCGATGAATAGCTGCAACGTGCCGCAATATTCTACGAAACGGCATAAAAATCGGTAGCGCTAAAAAGAGAGGACTCGCCGTTGCTACGACCGGAGGGGAGGGCGCGCGAAACTTGAGGCCCGTGTCACATTGCGGGAATACGAGGCGATCGTTTCGAAACGTACTGTACAAAACCGTAGGCGGGCACGATTCTCTCTTATCTCTATATATCTTCTGTACATTACTTTTTACACTTAACATTCGCCAACGCCGCTGGGGGATTGTACATGGCACGGCGTCACATGGCTGGTACAAGCCGACCGATCGACGCGTATGTTAATTTCCCGTTGTTCGCGATTCCTACGCGACGCTTCCTCGACGACAAAGTGGATCGAGGAGCGCGTCGCGTACCGCGCTTCGTTCGAGACGAAAGAGGAAAGGTATATAGAACAAGAGGAAAAAGAAATTCAAAAAAGAATTATTCGAAAGAGCGTTCGGATGAGCTCTCCTTGCCGAGAAAGATCATCCGAGCGCGCGCGCGTCGCCACCGTCGGGAATTGGAAGCCGCCTCGGTGATTTTACGGCAACGTTTCGACAATCGGCAGGTACCAAATGGCCAATTGTTGCGCGCTTGAAAAGGCGGACAAAATCCGGGGAACCAACCGTTTTTCTTTTTAACGGGGGACATATGGTAAAAGTATGAGTGGGGGTCCGTTGAAGCTCGGTGGCGGTGGCGGATTTGCGTTCGGCAGACATCCCGGATTCATCGCTGCAGCGAGAGTTGCCGTTTCTAAACGCGCGAGGCCCCCCCTCAGATGCCGTAGGTCATTTTGTCGTAGCCGTGGTACGGCACGCAGTAACCGCTGTAAGTCTTGATCTCCAGGACGCCGGCGTAGGATCGCGCCGGCGTGGACCCGGGATCCGTGTGTCGCCGCGGGCACCGATGTCCGCGGGGGCACTGGCAGAGGGGCGAGGCGTTCACCTCCTCGAGCTGCGAATTGCGTCTCTTGCGCACGGTGAACAGGCGGCAGGGCTCCTTGTGCTGGCACCGTATTTTCTGCAAACATCGATAAGTTGACCCCGCGGTTAGGACTTCTCGTCAGCTGTCGCGCTAACGAAAGGATACGGGGGGTGACCCAAACGCGTAGAGATACCGAGAGATATGCGTTGATTTTAGCAGAACTCTTAAAAAAATTATATTCCGGGATCCGATAAATAACTTGCGCGTTTTTCTTCCTGTGGCATTGTTGACTTACACTTTGCGGAGAACAGGCGAAGGCGTAGACGAAGCCTTGATTCCCGTCCGGCGATTTGTGCGGTTGCCTACGTACTAGGTATGGCACGCTGTTCGGTCGACATCGACAGTAGACTCGTTGCACCGTCGCGTTCGCCGGGCCACCTCCGGGAGCCAGGGTCCACGTAATGTCCCTGCGGTAAAAAGTCATCGGGATATATTCAATGCGAACGTACATTATTACTTATTATTTATCTCGCGAGCGAGTAATTTGGATCGAACAGTGATTCTTCGATTCGCGCGATTCAACGGTGCAGTGTTTTGAGAGGAACCGTTCGTTTCCCTCGTTCAGGGAAAAGATCGTAGAAAAATGTCATTCAGCTGCGGTGCAACTACAGCGATAGAGTTTTAAACGTGAACAAAGCTGAAGTCCAAGCAACGCAACGTGGAATCGTCGAAGCGATCGCGGAGAATGCGTGTCGCGATCAAACTGACTTGAAGTAATGACAGATGGGAAGTCGTTTCACGGGCTCGCAGAGCTTGTAGCGGCGCGTTTTATCGACGATCGTGTGTCCGTCGTCCCCGTGAAGACTGCTGGGGCAGGCACGGCCGTTCGGGCAACGACATTGTCTCTCGACCCACGGTGCACCATATAAATCCACCTTGCTACACACCTCGCTCCGGTCCGCGCACTCCGGTAACTCCTTCTCGCTGTTCTGCGCAAACAAGCACCCGCGTCATTAATAAAGCGATTGACGCTCGCGCGCCTTTCGCGGAGATTCACGTGTCCCATCCGACCCGTTCCGGAATGGCGATTTTATCGCTTTGTTTATTTCGCGTCGGTGGCGGTGGCGACACGGGCGCGAAATACGTGGAATCGGATCGCATTGAATCGAGCAGCTGATCGATATCGCACAATCCGGGCAATTTCTACGTTATTAATAAACGTCCGCGCACACAGAGACGTTTCATTCGTCTTACGCGGATATACGGTAACGGAATTATTAGTAGGGCGATTATGATCGGCGCGGCGATTGTACCGTTGCGTAATAATAAACGTCTGAACGTGTCGTGTCGCGCTATGGGACCACGGTGCTTAATGAAATAAACGGGACGATTGCGCACAAGACTCGTAACTCAAGTATATCCGCTCTTTCTGCCGGCGATACAAAGTCTACTATAACTGGACTATTTAGACGTTGCCAGTCCATTCATTGAGGCAATCGCGTACGTCCTGTCCGGCCTATCGTCATCGACGACGACGCCAACTACCGTAAGGCGACCATGGAAATCTCGAAATATCTGCCGAGGGTGTCGACAGATTTTTTTATTATTTCGTCTTTCACAATTTTGCCTTAAGTTTCGCATACTCGGTCCTTTTTAATAATTTCTTTAAACTGAGGAAACTTTTTAACAAACTCGCTCGTCGCTAGCGAATTTGTGTAATATCGGATTTCGTCGTTTACCCACGTACCTACCGAAACTACCTACTTCCGCAATTACCTACTTCCGCGTCTCTCCGAATCTGCGTTCGTATGGATACACATTACGGATTTACGAACGAGAGAAAAGATGAAAAAGGAATGCTCTCTTCGGAACGCGATCACGCGCGCGGTTTCTGTTAACGCGATACGCGTTTATCGAGGTGCACCTCGATAGTGCGTGAGTCGAAGTAGTTGAAGCAACGTGGCCATTCAGCGAAGAAACGCTCGAGGAAATGGTCTTCCGCCGTTTTACCGCCGACTGCGAGCATTCGACTTTTTGCTATGACCATCCGTTCATCTCGTTTGTCTTTTTGTCGCTCCCCTCAGCTGTAGTTTCTAATACTATTACTACTACTACCACTATTACTATTATACTACTTACTACGATCATTCGTCACGGCACAATGGACCGAACGAATAGCTTTTTACGTGGAAAATCCTCCTTTATCCTCGCTCCTTTAGACATCCGCGTACACGTTTACATATCTAAAAATCTAACTTACAGCTCCCGAATAATTTTCTACTCGCTAATGATATCTCTTACAGTTTCCTCAACATAGCTAACAAATTGTAGTTATTTAAACATTTATAAAAAATTATCTTTATCTAACAATTTTATATAGAAGGCAGTATTTTTGCACGCATATAATGCTTTTCATAAATTTGTAAATTATTACACAGGCATAACAAATTGTGATTTAATGTCATATTCGTAGATTTTTCGAAATAATCCATTCGGCCGCACTTGCAGGCGGTATATAAATAATTTACAATTACTGAAAACCGAAATCTCTCCCCGGGGATGTTTTTAAGCTGCGCCTGATTCATCTCACGGCATTATATTCCGATTTCAATCGCTTCCGATTGTTAATCGTGTTTGTCCGCATTATCCTTTCCGCGCGGCCTTCCCTACGCATCTCTTCATCCCACTTCCGTCGGCTCTCTACGAGCGAAAGAAAAGGTGAAGCGGAACGAAAGGCGAAGGAAGTTTTTGAAGCTGATATAGCGGCAGCGAGCAGCGGGATTCACGCATATACTCACGCGCGCGCGCACACACGCACGGTGGAACGGCGGTAAACTAAAATGGGATAATAGAAGGACCGGAAGGGCGCCGTAAACCATCCGGAAGTTCTCACGCGTCTCTCGCTTCTCGCACGGCCGCAATGAAAATGACACCTGGCACTCGGGATGGACATACTACACGAAGGCAAAGGAGGAGGAGGAGGAGGAGGAGCCGCTAGGCATCGGCGACGACGAGAGGAGAAGAAGGGCCGCGCGAGACGAGGAACGAGATGCGGAACAAAAAGAGAGAGAGAGAGAGCAAGAGAGAAAGAGAGAGAAAAGAAGAAAAGAGAGGTAAGACGCACGACGACGCAGGGAATCTGGTCGGATGGATGGATGGATGGATGGCGTTAGTAAAAAGAAAGATCGCTCGCTCATCGTTCCATATAGCCGTACCGGATGTCTCTAAGCCTGGAAATCTCGCCGTGCGATCGAAAGCGTAATGGCACTGGGTGCTCCGTATATAAGATAATTAATCGCTCGATGCGTATCTACTAATTGTCCGAGGAGATAATCGTCATACGCGTCACGATGATTATAAACGGAGCGATCTACGAGAAAAGATTACCCCTCTTCACCACTAAATTATTCATATGAGTTAATAATATGAAATCAACGAGTCCCGGTCATGTCGAATTTTTAAAAATTATTTTAAAAATAAAAATATTCGCGAGAAAAAATAGATTACTCTCGGAAAAATCTTTTCAGGGGAGAAACCTGGTTTCTCCAAACCGCATTGAAATTTGACATTTTCGACCATACCGGATGTTTCCTCTTCAATTGTATTTTTCTTTTCTGTATTTACAAGGGCACGGGTAGGCAATACGATTGTTGTAGGATTGTTGTAGATTATTGAGAAAGAGAGAAAGAGAGAAAAAAAGAGCGAGAAAAACGAGAACACAATAAAAAGGAAAGATTTGTTTTCCAAGAACGATTCTTCTCGGCGCGATTTCGTAAAGCCGCGTGATTCTCGTCCGATATGCAAGGAGCAGTTTTCTCTCCTCGACGACATCGTCGTCATCCCCACCGTGTGCCGTTCCTGCGCACGTACTCTCGGCCCACGTGCGAACGTACGTATCTACGATACGTCGTACTTGGGTGTCGCGCCTGTCCGCACGTGTATACCTACGCGCTGTACCCCATAGGGGACACGTATGCACGCACGCACGCACGCACGCACGTACGCACAGACGCTACGCACACGCGCGTATACCGTCGACACGTAGGTGTTTACAGCAACGACAGCAGCAACAGGTTCGAGCATCGAGTGGGCGCCGCTCTTTGCTAACGGCTACGTTTCCCTCTCCTTCCACTTCCTGCGCCTGTAAGCGGACGATTTAGCTTCAAATCCTCGGAATACTACCCGGAGAGCGTACACGAACTCGCGTGTATGTATATCGTTGGAGAGATATACACCGAGGCCTCGTGGCGCACGCTCGAAACGATTTCGAAAATCGAGACGTGACACCTGTTGAGAAAAATCCACGTAAAAGAGAAAGAAAATCGACGGTCGGAGAGATGACGAAGGATCCCGGATCCGGAAAATGCGTTGGTCGCGCGAGAGAAGTAACGCGAGATCTGTCCGGCCATTCATATTCTCGACGATTCAATTGCGTGCCTCAATGAGACGGACTCGCCGGGATTAGGTCGCTAAACGCTTAGCCGCTTTCTGGAGCAATTCAAGCGCTAATTCGTTCGGAGAACTTAATGGAGCGAGTAACGTAATCTTATAACGTCGGCTTCGTGCGCCACGTTTGAGGCGATATTGAGGAATAGATTTGAGAGATATCGAGAGTAGAAGAGGATATTAGAAAAGTGGACGGATGCGATATCAACGCTTTGCTTCATGATTTATGTAAAACATCGCCTTTCATTCAGCACTCTGAACGTGTTTAGATTCATGACATTAAATAAGTTGCTATATGCGTATCGGTCAGCTAGTCGTCCAACATATTTGTACCGGCGGCTACGTAACAGTTACGTAATATGTGTACATATAATGAATTAGAAACTGAGAAATTATATATATATATATATATATATATATATATATATGTAAGGGTAATATATATACGTAGGTTACATAATTTAGGGATTGAGAATGATATAGATGGATGTTGACGTGGGGAAGTGGCTTACCCCGACTTGGTACAGCACCCTGGGCTCCTCGTGCGTCAGCCTGTGCTTCCGGTTACGATTGATCAGGTCGATCTCGACCGTCGTGTCGTCGAATTCCTGCAGCTCGGCGTGGTACTTGCTCTCGTCGATGAACAAATACTCCTTGAGGTACTCGTCGTGCTCGACTCGCAACGGCAGATCGAAAACCTCGCATTTGCTCCGGCGGACGCCGGCGATCGCCAGCAGGGTGTACAGCAGGTGCCGTATTGTTTTGCCGGTCATCGTGTCGCGGCGGTGAGAGAAGCACAGCGAAGTTCTCCCCGATAAAGAATCCCGATCGAGAGAATCGGCGGTCGCCTGTTTGTGTGCGTCTCTCTCTCTCTCTCTCTCTCTCTCTCTCTCTCTCTCTCTCTTTTTCTTTCTCTCCGGAGGGAACGTTTGCTGCGTTAGGTGTTTTATTCCACGGTGGGGGGATGCGATAAAAAGAATGGTAGGGGGTTTCGATACGTTCACCTTCTTATTTGCGCGACAAGGCGTACTGAACGAGCGGGAGGAGGAATACACGGGGAATACTCGTAGCAGAAATACAACACGATTCGAGAAAACTCGAAAAGCTCGCCGGTCGTCCGCTGCCGTTACTTGAAGTCCATTTTTGTGAATTCCACAAACGCGAATCTTCTCATTGATCGATCATCGGGATGAAGCGAAAAGAGGAGTTTCCCCGATCGCTTCGCGAGGAGGTATTGGCACGTATTTTTTTTCCGAATTTGCGAATTCTACGGGCTAAGTTCCGAATCCTACACGCGATTAAAATCGGATTCCCGGAGTTTTAGGTCTTACGATTCTTCTTTCAGCCGCGAAAGCAGAAACGTCACGTGTCTCTGTTTACTGTGGTCCGGATCTCCTCTTGTATCCCTCTCTTCTCGCTCTTCGCGATTTTAGAGAGCGCGAAAGAGCGCGGTTCCCCAATCCTGAACCGGCCGATCTTGGGGAGGGAAGGGGAGAGAGCCTCCGGGGTTCGATAGAGCGTATCGCACTCGCGCACTCTCACCGAGTTCGCCGATCGTCCCTCGAAAAATCTCCCGTCTGTCGCTCGTCCGCTCGAGTTCGTTCGTTCGTTCGTTCGTGCGGTACTCCTTTTTTGCGGTTCCCGCGAGGTCTTCCTCTCCGGAGAAACGGAGCGCGCGATCGCTAAGACTGGAGAAGAAAACAGAATGTCTCGACGAGATCGGCCTATGCGAAGGTATGCCGTCCGCTCGACTGGACTCTTAAAAGCCAGAAGTAAAGCATGAATGGATGTCCCCCACCCCTTTTCCTTCGCCCTTCCCGTGCCCCCCTTGCCGTCGCCTCCCTTCTCCTCTTTCTCGTCTCATTCTTGACTGCTCCCGTCCCTCCCCACTCCGTCTTTTGCTCTTACGTCATCCCCACTACTACTCTCTGTCCGGCCCCCCCCCCCTCTCTCTCTCTCTCTCTCTCTCTCTCTCTCTCTCTCTCTATCTCTCCTCACCGAACGTTTTCATCGTCGCCGTTTTTTCTCGGGACTCGTCGCCGTTTGCCGTTTGTCCTTGTATCGCATCCTCTCTTCCACGGGCTGCTCCGTACGAAGCGCGCCTTGCTCTCCGCTCTCCCCGGGAACGTATTAACGACGAAGTGTTTTACTCTTTCTCCGGAGGTCGGCCCGTTTGCTTTCGTGCGCGCGCACGCGGTCTGTTTTGCCATTATCCACTATGTTTTCTGCACATTCTGTGTTCCACGATCCTTTTCTCTCTTCCCTCCGCTTTTACCAGCGAGCCAGTTTTTCCACCGACCGATTTCCCTTCCCTTGCGTCTTCCGATCGTACCTGAATGGCGTTCGCCCCGTTTCTCTCGCAATTCCGAATCTCGTTTGAGATCTCGTACTTTTTTCTCCTTCCTCTTCCTCTTTTACTTTTTTTCCTTCTCCCCACTGGATATCCTTTACTAGAGATACAGTACTACGCTTTATCTTTTTCAAATTAGAATATTTCTGATATTACTTTCTTCATTTCTCTTTAAAGGTAGCTGTTTATTCTAGCGGTTTGCTTGAAATTATCATTTATTTCTACTAGTATTTCTCATAAATGTTTCGTATGTTTCGATAAGTCGTTAACTATCTAGAACAACGTCTAAGATATCGCGAACCGCGCCGAAAATTAATCACTTGAGAACCTATTTCCCGCGTTCAAGTATTTGCGATTATCTTTTCCAAGTATTTTTATGATAAAACTGCACGGGAAAGTACCTTGTAAAATGCTGTCGCGAGTAGAACAAGCTTTCAACTCGGAGATGTTTATTATTATTAGGAATGCAAGGGTACCGTAAGAAGAATGCCGCGAAGAAATGCTAGAGCGATACTACCGTTTGCGCTGAGGCATCGACAAAATTGATGACGATTGTTCTTATTGCAGGAAAACTGTACGCTGTGTTCGGCAAGAGACAAGGCCGTATCGTATCTACGGAAAGTGCTCACGGCTTCGGTGGACAATTCAGAGTATTGGCCACCCTACCGGTTCTAGAGAGCTTCCATCTCGCAAGAGAACTGCGGACGCAAACGTCCGGATTGGCTAGTCCGCAACTAGTTTTTAGTCATTGGGAGGTAACACTGATACGATATTAATTACAAAATACGATTAAGTTTTGGAATTTGCAATCCATGGCGGAAGGAAGAGGTTTCTTTTCTCTTTTAAATTTACATTAATGTTTTAATTGTTCAAGCGAACTTTTGATATCACTCGAATGTTTCTGCGTTACAGGTAATCGAGCAGGATCCTTACTGGGTGCCGTCCACGGAGGAGGAATACCTCCATTTCGGTGAAAAGGCGGACAGCGATAATCGAGCTAGGTGCTATATGGATGCAGTTCGTCGAAGGAAAGGCCTCCCCGTGAACTCCCAATTAGTTACGCATGGCGAAAAGCAACGCACTCTTTCGAAAAACAAGTGATGCGAAAATTCTCGTCGAAGCGAACCCTTCAGAAAGCGCGAGTTTACTCCGAGTTTCATCCTAGTCGTAGAAGCTCAATAATCTTACGTCCATTAAATCTGTGAAATTGTAATAAATGCGAGTGTACGAACAGGTATGTTTGTTCCTCCTTGCATTATGGATTACGAAACAAGATTAAATATTAATTGACTGATCAATATTTAATCTTATTGAGTATAATTAAATATTAAACTGAATGTCTTCTTTACTCGATTATTTTAAGCAGCTTTTTTATTTGTTCGACTAAACATCATCTTCAAATATGCTGTTACACAATAATATATTTACGACATATTTTGCAGAAGACTAAAGTGTTACATACGAGTAGAAACCTACAATTTAATTGCATTTTATTGAAAATTACATAAACTATTTAGAAAAGAAGACATAACATATAACATAACTAGGATTACTAGGATATTATTTACATTAAGGGCCGGTTGTGCCAACCTGTTGGTAACTCATAGTTAAATCATATATATGTGTGTGTGTGTGTGTGTGTGTGCGCGCGCGCGCGCGCGCGCGCGTGTGTGTCTTTGTTTTTCGTTCAAATTAAACAAGAATAGACATGATTTAACTATTAGTTACTTTACCAATAGGTTGGAAAAACCGGCCCTAAATAAATGTATTAAATCTGAAGATAAATGTACATATGTATACATTTTTGTTAAAACAATATAACGAATGTATCTCGGAAGTTTACAATGCACTTTACAAAAGGTTCTTGATTAACTTGTAAGCTCCTTGTTCCGTACGGTAAATCATTACGCCTAGTCATCCGCAAATACAATCTTCTTGCCCTGAAATCCTCGGCTCATGATTTCCTGCTGTTTTTTCCTGGCCATCCAAGACGGATGTAAACTGGCATTCTCGTCGTTTTTTTTATCAATCGCAGTCTCATTTGCGTTACTCTCGTTTGCGCTCTCATTAATCCTGTTGGACGTCGTTTTCTTGTATTTCATAGAAAAAGATTGTTTACCCGGATGTTTTTTACCGAAGTTTGTATCGTTTTTGCGATTTATATCTTGTTTCTTAATTCGATCGTTCGATTGGAAAGTCCTGGCTCGCGTATTATGCGTGTGAGGTCTCGTGTACGACGTCGAGGCATTATTTCCTTGATAGTTTTGACCATCCCCTGTAATGAAGAAGTCGTCAACCATCTTTGCTTGCTCAGTCGCAGGGCCTGCAGGATCTTGATTTTCCACAGATATCTGTGAGTCTGGATTAGCTTCTTGCTCCTCCAACAGCTCGGTAAATCTCTTCACCGTGGCCTCTTTCGTAACGCTAGACTGTTTAATTACACTCGATTGCTTGTCTGCGACTGTAGCTTCTGATGTAGCGTCTTTCTCCCGTTTTAGTAATTTTTGTTTTTCCAAGGACGTACATTCTTCTTCCAATGCTTTCTTGCGCTTGCGCGATTTACTCCTTGTTTCGGGTGACTCATTACACGCTTCCCCATCTTTGTCATGTTGGGGTTGTTCAAAGTCTTCATCCGAGTCAGCTTTTTGTTTCTTTGAACTTTTATTCCGAGTAGATTTCCTAGTTTTTGCAGCATCCTTGTCTCTCAATTTTGTAGGCTTCTTCCTATTCTCTGCCAAGTGCTCCTTACAGTCTGGGAACCTCTCCTTAAACTGCGCCAATCTTCTACTCATAATTTTGTAATGCGCCACCCTTGCCATTATGCGAACGCTATTACTCGACGACTTGTCTTGTAAAATTTCGGTCAGACCTCTCTCATCTAGGATCCCGAATTTTGAAATTTCGTCGTCTTTGATCGTCTTCAGCGCGTAAACCTCTGCGATCAGCTTGTCGGCCTTCCTCCTACACTTCTCCCGCTGCGCCTCGTTCCCATGTCTATCCCGCAAGAGTTTAGCTTCTTTGATAAGCTTGTTCACTATACAAACTCGTGCCTGACGTACTGCGTGTCGCAGGAGGATAAACTGAAAGTATGATAAAATAG